>NC_080676.1:4636875-4946000 GCF_030445035.2 Dasypus novemcinctus | reverse complement strand
TGTGGAACACTTTCCAATATATACTGTTAAGTATGGAGAAAACAAAGTACCAAACCATGAATACAGTAAGTACCACTGTGTAAGAAAAAAAGAGAGGCTCCTTTTTGTCTGGAGGAGCCCACATCCACATCTGGGTGTGTACTTCCTTTCTTCTTTCTCATTTCTCAAACTCTTTTTACTGGCCTAACTAAAAATAAAAAATAAAAAAAAAAAGGAAAAAGATCATATATGTGTATTTTATGCTTTGATGCAGGTATATGCTGTCTGTGCAAAGGTACACATGAAAATGGTAACATCGGCTGCTTCTGGAGAGGAGATCTGGGTAGTAGGGAAACTTTCTGCTGTTTATTCTTTGTTTCTTTTAATATTGTATCTCATAAATGTACTATCTACTTAAATATGCATTATATTAATAACAAAGATTAACTGAGGGCCTTAGAGAAATAATGACTAAAACAGAACTGGAGGAAACTGCTAAAGGAGTTGCTAGAAGATGACAGAAAGAACCAGCAAATTATTAAATTGCTGAAATGTTCTAAGCAGAGAATTTCTTGGATAATTAAATTTCTTACCATGGTCCTTTAATGAAACTATGTCCTGAAATATAATAAATTCTACAAAGAGGCTATTTACTGTTCAGAGTTGAATACATAAAACCATAAATTGGGGAGCAGATGTAGCTCAAGAGGTTTAGAGTCTGCTTCCCATGTAAGAGGTCAGTCCCCAGTAACTTCTAAAAAAAACCAGCCAAACAAACAAAAAAAATGTATGATAATGTTTTAAATATGTCATATTCATTATTTAAGGGAGTTTCAGTTCCTTTAGCCTCCTCCTTTTTCTTCGAGGTATAGTATATCACTAAAACAGTAGTATAACTGCTTGGTGATTTTTTTTTTTTTTTAAAAGATTTATTTTATTTATTTTTCTCCCTATACCCCCCACACAGTTGTCTGCACTCTGTCCATTTGCTGTTTTCTTCTGTGACCGCTTTTATCCTTATCAGTGGCACCGGGAATCTGTGTTTCTTTTTGTTGCATCATCTTGTTATGTCATCTCTCTGTGTGTGCGGCGCCATTCTTGGGCAGGCTGCACTTCCTTTTGCGCTGGGCAGCTCTCCTTATGGGGTGCGCTCCTTACGTGTGGGGCTCCCCTACGCGGGGGACACCCCTGCGTGGTACGGCACTCCTTGCGCGCATCGGTACTGCGCATGGGCCAGCTCCACATGGGTCAAGGAGGCCCGGGTTTGAACTGCGGACCTCCCATGTGGTAGACGGATGCCCTATCCATCAGGCCAAGTCCGCTTCCCTGCTAGGTGATCTTGATCTCCTATGAAAGGTGCAACTCCATTAAAATGGGACATAAGATGATTTTCTCAGGACATAAGTGAAGAAGAAAAGAGTAGATTGGTGGGGAAGATAATTCATTTAATTGGTTGGTTAAAATTACTTATATTTTTATGATATCCAAAAATGACCAAAATAGAAAAGGATTGCAAGCTTGATTTTTTAAGGTGGTTTTACTATTGCTGATGTAGGCAGCCCCGTTAACATTCACTCACCCTTCCTGGAACTGTGCTTGGGCAGACTCCTCTAAAACAAGAGTTTCGTACTCCTCAGAAGCAAACCTGTCCCAGTCGGAGGGCTCAGGACCATCGTTCTCAATATCCTGATTGGAAAAGAGGAAACAAAAATAATCAAAGACAAAGAACTGGAGATTGGTCATCATAAATGTGGTATATCTCTGAAAAACCTATCTAAAAATGTTTCACTTCAACATGTCAAAAAAGGAGCTAAAGCACCACTCCCTAAGAGATTTTCTATACCTCAAATCTGGCTTTACAACTGGAGTTGTGCATCTGGATAAGTGTGCTGCAGCTGGATTCTTTATCCTTTTAATCAGAGCCCTGTCTCCAACTCCTTCTGCCCGGGCATTGCACAGCAGCTATCTGGAATTACTTATGGTTGGCACATTTCCACCTGAAAAGTACCACATACCCTTTTCTTGGCCCAATTTTATTGTTTCTTTAAAAGCCAGCTCAGATAGCATGTAATCTGAAGTATCTTCCTGGAAATGTTCCTTCTCTCCCAAAACACTTCCTTCTCTATATATCCTTTGGTTGCCACCCTTTGAGGTGTTTTCATTTCTCTCTCTACCTAGTTGCTGTCCAACACAGTGCTTGGAATTTATTGGGCACTTTCTGATTAATAATGTTCCTTGCAGATCAGAGTAAGTATTGCTAATTACCACCTCCTATAAAGAAAAGTAAAATTTAAAGGTAAAAATTACTAAGTAAATTAGCATAAATAAGAAGAATGAAGGGGGGTGTCAGAAGGCCATACATTTTCATTCCCTTCAACAGAATGAGCAGTGTCTTGGATTATATGTTCTGGGTAAAATAATGTCTTTACACGGTTGAAATAAGTTAGCATTGACTGAGGGTCTATAGTCAATTACGCCTAGAAGAATATAAGTACCTAAATGTCGACCATACAATGTCGTCAACTATTATATTTAACCCATTTTCAAGTTACACCCTCCCACCTGCCCCACTCTTGGAATATCTCTGAAATTGGCATTTATTTCTGACTTATAATGGGCAATATTTTTTCTTCCTTGGAGGTACATAAAGTAATGGAGCATCTTATGTCTGATGGCATCTTAGATCCAATGAAATATAGAACTAGCTTTAGACCAGCAATAATGTATTCATTTTCAGAAGGTGATCTTTGTATTCTTAATAGTATTAGATTAGACAAATCATTATGCAACATGTGGAAGAAAAAGACAACACTGTGGAAATTTTCTGTAGTTGTACCATCACTCAACTGAAGTATTTCTTTCCTATCAACATAATTTTTAATTTTTAAACAGAGGAATAGTAGGGGTAAGGTGATGTCTGGGTTATTTTTTTGTTTTTGTTTTTAGATATAGATGATATGACCAGGGTTTTCTGAGGGTCTATGGGTTTTTGTATATGGAGAAGTTTGGTCTTCTCTATTCAGATGTAGAACAGCATTCAAAACTTACAGCCATACACAGCAATCATTAGCACTTGAAAATGTGTCATTATCTAAAGATTGTCACAGAGAACTTTTACTTTTCACTATGATAAGGAAAGCTATTACCATAGTATCTCAGAAATGAATGGTATAGTTAAATCAAACCCAGCATAGTTTGTAACATAGATGTGGCTATTTATATATTTGTTAATGGCACAACAGAAGGACAATTTTTTTTAAAAGATTTTTTTTCTAACTAATTTATAATATGGATATAGTAATTACACAGGCTCTACAGTGGAACTCACTGAAAAGTTTCTAGGCAGATGCAGGTTACCTAAATTTGAAGATTGGCTGTGGGGAGAGATGTGCTTTAGGTCTGTTATTCTCTTTTTCTGTATTTGAGGAAATGCTTTAAAAGCTACCTCTTTACATACCAGGATTGCTACAGGCAGAGACCATCTTTATATATAGCATCTTTATATATATATGATAACGTAACCCTCAGAAAGAAGTTAAAACTATACTGGTACCTTCTGGACTGCAAAAGGATCTCTCTGTTCATGGTCTAAATATTTTTCCAGATTGAAGAACGTGTCATAAAAAATGTGAGCCATTCTGCATCTCTTTAGATCTCGCAGAGTTATTTTGCCTGTATAAAATCAAAGAAAGTTGGTAAATTTTACCAAGAGCTGTTTAGGCAGGTTAAAAAAAAGAAGGAAAAAGACTTTCACTGAATTTTAAAGATCTATATGTATGTTTTATTATAAACATCCCATTTCTTTTTTTTAATTGAGGTAAAGTTCACATAACAAAATCACTAACCATTTTAAAGTGTACAAAATTCAGCATCTTTTAGTACATTCACAGTATTGTTCAATCTTCCCATTATCTAGTTAAAGAAGATTTTCATCACCCCTAAAGGAAAACCTGTACCCATTAAGCAGTCATTCCCTATTTCCCCTTGCCCCCAGCCCTGGCAACCACTAATCTGCTTTCTGTTTCTAAAAGAAACAGAATTTGCCATCAACTGTTGGCTTCTCTATTAACAGTAAAGGAGAAACTTTAAACACTTCCGTAGTCAGAAAGTCTGTTAGGAAGACTGAAAAGTTAAATAATTTAGGACAATCTGGGATTTTGTGTCCCATCCCGTTACAGAGGTGAACAGTGCAACTAGCCTTTTACTCAGTCTCACCATTAGTGGCCGGCTTCACCAGGTCAAGCATCTGGCACAGCAAGTCATGGAACGGTAAGGGCTCGATGCCCATGGCTTCCATCCGTTCGCACTGCTCCTCATAGAAGTACTCCAGCTCGTACATGGAGAGGACTCCATCCCCATCCACGTCCATGCAGCGGAACCAGTACTCAATGCTAGGAGAGAAAGATGCTCAAAGGGTAGGCCTGTAAAAAGTCCTCTACTCACCTAGGTTTACTGTTGTCCATGTTTCTTTTTAAACAATGTTAAACATGTAGACTTTAGACTTAAAAAGACATAGTTTTACAAGGTTTGTTAGGAAAAAATGGCAGACCCCTTCTTCCCTTTATTTTCCCTTTTCCAGAACCAATGAACCACTTTTGACACTTGATTTTGATTTCTACCTTCATATTTGCAGAAAACAGGCCTATGTTGCTCTTTTATTTTATTAGTTTTGCACTACAAAAGATAAGATTTTAACTCTCTTTGATCACTTTGCTCTACTTACCTACATGCCTTTCTCATCCTCTTAATAGTTAAATTATATATTTATATATATTAACTATATATATGCTCAATATTCATATTTTATAACTTTATATTTTTATTCTATTTTCTATTTGCTTAGTTTTCTGTGTACTTGTCAGTAATTCAATCCCAAATGCTTGGCCAGTTGTCTAAATACATAATTTGTCCCATCAAATGTCCTATCAATGGGATTTCCTTGAGGAATGTTTTGGATCCTTCTGACTTACTCTAATCTGATCTGGTTGATCTCTAGGCCTGGTTCACAGTTTCATTCTAGGGATTCCTTTCACCTTTCTCCTGTTTCTTGTATCTCACACTTTCCTCATTCTTAGTTTACTTCCTTGTTTGGACTAGCATGTCCTTCAGTTGCTTTCTGAAAAAGGGAACATGGGATATAAATTTTTTGAGACCTTAGATATTTGAAAATGCCCATTTTCTACCCTCTAACTTAGTTGGTATTTTGTCTAGTTAAAGAATTAAGGTTGGTAGTGGTTTTCCTTCAGAATTTTAAAGGCACTGATCCATTGTCTTCTATCTATCCAGTCTTGTTGAGAAGTTTAAAGCCATTTTGATTTCTGATCCTCTGAGAGTAACCTGTTTTTTTTCTCTTTGAAGACTATAGAGGATTTCTCTAAATCTTTGGTGTTTTGAAATTTCTTGATGAAAGTGCCTATTTCATCTATTTTGCTGGACTTTCTGAAAGCCCTTTCAATTTGGAAATTTGTATTTGCTTCTTAGAAATTTTCTCAAATTATTTTATTTCTTCGCTGTCCCCCCGCCCCCCTTTGTTTTCTCTTTTAGGAACTTCTCTTATTCAGATCTGTGTGGTCCAATAGTAGCTATTTTGTAGTGTGGTTAGTCCAACTTGAGATGTGTTCTAAGTATAAAATAAAAAGCAGATTTTGAAGACTTAATGAGATAAAAAGAATGTAAACCATGTGATAAATATTTTCCTATTGATTACATGTTAAATATATTAGGCTAAAACATATATTAATTAAAATTAATTTTACCTTTTATTTTTTGACTGTGGCTAAAATTTAAAATTATATAAATGGCTCACCTCATATTTCAGTTTTCACTGATGCTGGATTTCTTGGATTGGTTCTCTAATTTAATATCTTTTCTCTATTTTCTATTACCTTATCTTGTTCTTTTGGGGAGGTTTGCTTAGCTTTTTATTCTAAACATTCTGTTTTATTTTTGCTATCATAGAATACTGTTTTTTTTTCATTCCCTCAATGTTCTTTTTTAAAATAAAATTGTGCTCATTATCTGTGAATGTAATTTTTCCTCTTTTCTGTCTGAGGATATTAATAATATTGCCTTTGTTGTTAAAGTTTTCTTCTCCCTGCAAATCTCTTTTCATCCAAGTTACATTTTTTCCCTATTTGTTTCAGTCTCTATCTTTCATTTAAGAAGATTTACTCAGGTCTTTACTGACCCCTTGTTCCCTGATCATATTTAAGAGTGAGTAATACAAAGCTAACTGGAACTTCTCAGCTATGGGTTTGTAGACTCTGCGCTTCACTGTAAAGTGACTGGGTTTTTCCCTTGGGGATGACTTGACTTGATGTCACATCTTCAGGTCTCATGCTGGTTAGATGAGTAAGGAATGAAGGCTAGGCATCTCAACATATATTTATGTAATCTTCTGTTTTCAGTGTGATACTCACACCTTCAACTGTGCCTGGTTCTCCCCAGTCCAGTGGCCCTCAATTTTCTACTTTTCAGGGAATAAAGCACCAGTCTTCTGCCAGAGTGGAGTGGATCTGGAGATCAACTGCTTCTTTAAAAAGACTTTCAATAAACTCTCCTGTTTTTTGGCTCCACCTTTATCCCACCCCTAGTAACACCAGTCCTGAGTGTTTTGGGGGTTTGCTGGTATACGTTATTGCTTCTTGGTTTTACCCTCTGCTGGCTCAGGATTCAGATTCTGCTAAGCTTATCTGCTTTTCAATTTCCAAATTTTTGGTATTGTTAACTCTTTTCTTATTTCTTTACTTCTTGTGGGTTTATTTCTTTAAAAAAAATAACAACAATCCTTTACTGTCATTTTAGTAGGATTTTAAGAAGGGCCAAAAGTACTATGTGTAACTCACTTGCCATATTCACCCAGTAATCAATTCACTCTCGCATGGCCAGGTGATTATATACTACTGCCACTTAAGAGTAGCATCGATAGCAGGGGTTCTTAATCTTTTTTGTTCCACGGATCCTACTGCCAGTCAGGTGAAAACCACTGATCCCTTACTAAGCCCACACTCTAATATGTATTATTTAATAAATATATCACACCTGCCTAACATGTCCCCACAAGAATGTTTTTTTGAATTTAAATTCAAGCTCCTGGACCCCTTGTTAAGGAGTAATGTCACCAATTAATCACAGAGTATGCAGCAACAGCACTAACTGGTAATAGGGAACAGTATTTTTCTATTAAGAGCCACTTATTCATGACAAAGTAAAACTTTTCAAAAGAGGATTCTAGGAGACACCTGGTCAAATTCCCATTTAAAGGCCCATATTAAAAACCATCACACATTTAATTATTTGTAACTGTTAACAGTTTACACCTATTCTCAAAAAGATAAATTTACATTATTGCAATAAATTAGACATTTAATACTTGCAAACTTCTTTTGAGAAAACTATCTGAAAACTGTACCAATTTGATGTGTAATATTGCCGTCAAAGAATAGAGAGGGCTCTGGAGTGAGTCCAATGACCTTAGGCAAGAGTCTGGTCATGCTGAGGTCCAGCTGTATCACATCTACTCTGAGAGGTGTAAGAAGGGACAGACTACTGCCCCATGTTGAAATAATTTCTGAATTGGGAAAAACTCTGAATGTGAGCCTGCCGCCTGCCCTGTAACAAAAAAAGTGAGGAGATAGATCTCATAAGCAGAGGGCTGCAAGAAATGTGGTAAGAGCTCGTTGTTATGCCTTCATGCCATTTTGTTTTTAGTAATAATGCTTACTGTTTATCTTCTGAGAAAAAAAAAAATCAGGCCAATCAGAAGATAGTAACTCTTGATTTTTGACAAAGGCCCACTAGGACTGAAATGAAAGGCAACTTATTTTACTGAGAAATATAAATTGAATTACTCTAGTCAGCTGCATTTTCAATTAAGAACTAAGATGACGAAGAGTCTACAATGAAGATAAAGCATATACTTCAATTCTTTGTAATATCCCCTAAGAGAGGAAAAGAGCTAGAATACAAAGAAAAACAGATACACCACCTCAATATTTGCCAAAGGTACATGATCACAGCCTTTTAAGTATTTGAAAAAGTATTATGAGGTAGATAAATTTGATATAGTTCTGTGCGTATGAGAGAGCATTAGAAGGATCAATATATAAGAAAGAGAAAATGGTTCTAGGCTTAATGCTAGAAAAATGAAACAGGCTGCCTCAGTAGATGGTTATTTGTCCCTGAAAATTTAGAAGCAGGGCCTGGATGGGTAAACACACAAAGGGCATGTACAGAGGGAATTTTCTTAATAGTAGTACTGGATACTCTCTAAAGTTCCTTCCAATACAGATTTGTATTTTTTTTTTCTTTTCAAAAATAAATTTTTTCAGATTCTAAAAGTAATGACTATTTAATATAAGAAAACAGGAAAGCACATAGAAGGAAAAACTACCCAGAGAGAACCAGTGTTAAATTTTTGCTATCCTTACTACCAATCTTTGTTTTTTCAAAGCATAATTATATTAATAACAAATGGTATTTGTACAATTACAGACATAAACAAGAGTACTTCTTATTCTTGTCCTCAGGCTGGATGAAGTTATGACCAAGTTTCTCACTCCTGATATAAACTTCTATATGCTATTCAAGAAGAAAGTTATAGGAAACTCCTTTATTACTTAGGGAGAGACTAAGTGTATATTTCTTTATGTAGTCAGATAGGCATTTTAGCCTGTAACATCTTCAAAGGCACTGGGCTGGTGTCCTCAGTTATGATAAAGGTGAACAAGAGGTGACACCTAGACAGACAATCGTGGTACAAGCAGAAGGTGATAGAAACCAGGACAGAGGGAATAAAGGACATACCAAAAGTGGGTTTGCAAGGGCCTATCCACAAAAAACAATCTACCCAAAGATGCTTTCAGCACCTACCTCTCCCAGGAACAGCTTACAGGGAAGGGTGAAGATCCCAATTTTGTAAGTGACATTCTACACAGCACTCATTGCACTTTAGTGAGTGTGTTGTTCCTCAAAATTCATTCTTCCACCTATGTCTTTCATAAGCCAGAAACCTGATTTCTGTAAAGTGTTGCCTACCACATTTTCTTAAATAAGAGTTTGATCGTGAGGTGTAGGTATTTTCTTCATTACTTTAAAACAGTGGGCTGTTAACTTTTCTGGTCACATTCCACTTTAGGAAGGAGTGTGAACCACTGAGAACAAAAGACACACTGGGTGCCTAAGACGTGTCAGTAGGGGTCAAGGAACAAAATCAACAAGACAAAGTCAGGAATTCCTTTCTTAGATGAGTGGCCTAGTTTTGATTCTGTTAAGCAATAACTTGAAGACACGTATGAAATAAGCCAAACACAAAAGGACACATATTTTATGATCTCACTGATATATAATAACTAGAATAAGCAAATTCAGAGAGTCAGAATCTAGGATATAAATGACAGGTTACCAGGGGATGGGGTGGGGAGAGGGAATGACAAAGCTTGAATTGCACAGTGTTCCTCTTCGGAACCATGGAAATGTTTTGGTAATGGATGGTGGTGATTATAACACAACACTGTGAACACACTTAACAGCACTGACATATATTTGGATGTGGTTAAAAGGGGGAAAAGTTAGGTTGTGTATATGATAAAGCATTTTAAAAATTCATGGAACTGCACTACACAGTAAACCCTAAGTTAAACAATGGACTATAGTTAGTAGTACAGTTATAAAAATGTGCTTTCATCCGTTGTAACAAACATTCCAGACCAAAGCAAGGTGTTAAAAATAGGGGGCCTTGGGAAGTGGACGTGGTTCAACTGATAGAGTGTCTGTCTACCATATGGAGGGTCCAGGATTTGATCCCCAGGGCCTCCTGACCTGTGTGGTGAGTTGGCCCATCGGCAGTGCTGCTGTGTGCAAGAAGTGCCGTGCCATGAAGGGGCATCCCCAAGTAGAGGTGTCCCACGTGCAAGGAGTGCGCCCCGGAAGGAGAGCCACCCCACGTGAAAGAAGTGCAGCCCGCCCAAAAGTGGCACTGCACACACCGAGAGCTGACACAAGATGAAGCAACAAAAAAGAGATGTAGTTTCCCAGTGCTGCCGTATAATGCAAGCGGGCACAGAAGAACACACAGTGAATGGACACAGAGAGCAGATAACAGGGGGAAAGGGAGAGAAATAAATAAAAAGTAAATCTTAAAAAAAAAAATTTGTCTCAAAAAAGTTTTAGATCACAGTAATTCACACATACAATATGGGGTGTGTGTGGGAAGTGGGTTATATGGGAACCTCTTATGTTTTTTAATGTAACATTCTTTGTGATCTATTAAGTTTTTTTTATTTTTTTTAATTATTTATTTTTAAAAATTACATTAAAAAAATATGAGGTCCCATTCAACCCCACCACCCCCACCCCCCACTCCCCCCACAGCAACACTCTCTCCCATCATCGTGACACATCCATTGCACCTGGTAAGTACATCTCTGAGCATCACTGCACCCCATAGTCAATGGTCCACATCATAGCCCACACTCTCCCACGTTCCATCCAGTGGGCCCTGGGGAGATCTACAATGTCCCATAATTGTCTGTGAAGCACCACCCAGGACAGCTCCACGTCCCGAAAACGCCTCCACATCTCATCTCTTCCTCCCATTCCCCAAACCCAGCAGCCACCATGGCTACCCTTCCCACACCCATTCCACATTTTCTCTGTGGACATTGGATTGGTTGTGTCCATCTATGCACATCTATGTCAAGTGGGGGCTTAGATTCCACATGGATACTGGATGCACTCCTCCTGCTTTCAGTTGTAGACACTCTAGGCTCCATGGTGTGGTGGTTGACCTTCTTCAACTCCATGTTAGCTGAGTGGGGTAAGTCCAATAAATCAAAGTGTAGGAGCTGAAGTCTGTTGAGGCTCTGGGCCTGGGTGTCATATTATCAGTCCAGAGATTCAAATCCCCTAAATATATCTTAAACCCCAGCACCAACTACAATTCCAATAAAGTAGCATGCGAGTCTTGTGAAAAGAGATCCCCTCTGAGTCCAATTCCATCACGCAGAAACACCAGCTCCAAAGAAGGGCCATCTGACATGGCAGTGAACCCCATCTGCCATGACCATAGAACCCGTGGGTCTCTTTATCCCTCAAAAGAACCAATACCTGGGGTTGTATCTACTTTATCTGTCTCTTAGACTCTGCTCAGTTGTGCCTAAGGGCATTCCTTCTGACAACCTCCAGACTCTTTTTTAAAGACTCATAGCCTTATAATCTCATTTCTCCTTTCCATTTCCCCCTTACATTAGGTCAAACAGCTATTAACTTTAATAAAAAAAATGTGTTGAAAAAAATAGGGGCCTGTGGGAATCCTGTATTTTATGCATGACTGTTTTGTAAATCCACAACTTCTCTAATAAACAAACAAACAAAAAAAGATCAGATCGGGAGAACCACTCAGAGAATCCAGACATTAATGTGAAATAATAAATTATTTTAGTTTTAAACAACAAAAAGATAAGCAAAAAGGAATTTCAGGACAGCAAGAGAACTCTCTTTTAGGAAATCCACAGCTTAGCTGGTAAGAAGAAAGATGCATAAATGACTACTGTTTTGTATGATAGGCCACATATCACAGGGACAAAAAGCACAGGACCCAGGGTCACAAAGACCTGGGTTTAAAGCCAGGCTAAGCCGCTCACTAGCTGTATAATTTCTCAGAGCTGCTCTTTCCTCAACCATGAATTGGGGCCATTGAGAACTAACAGTGATATGTGGATTAAATAAGTGATTACATATGAAGTACCTGTTACCTGGTACAAACTAAAACCTCAGCAATATGTTAGCTGTTAGCTATTACAAAAGGTAGAGAAGGGGTGCAGAAGAAGGAGGTCAAAGAAAGCTTTTGACTAAAAAAATCTCTTTTGGTGATATTCTCTAAGTTAGGATCCAGTTATGTATCTCATGATCTGAAGGGTTCCACTTCTGGTGAAGTAAATCCTCCCACTGAGAAAATCTGGGGGGGAAAAACCTGTTTAAAGGCAGTGGCGAATTAACAGGGCAGTGAAGAATTATGGCGTTCAGATCTATAAGAAGAAAAGTCCAGAGAGAGGAGCCCAGAATTCTTGAAGAGGAACCTGTGAAGTTGAGAAACTTATTATTATTTTTTTAAATATTTGGGCTGATTCCAATCTTTTGCTATTACAAATAGTGTTTGTTTTTAAAGATTTATCTATTTACTTCTCCCCACACCCTCAGTGTTTGCACTTGCTGTGTCTCTTTGTCTTCCTTGTTTCTTTAGGAGGCACTGGGAGCCAAACCCGGGACCTCTGATATGGGACGGAGGCACCTAATCACTTGAGCCACCTTCATTCCCTGCTTTGTTGTGTCTCTCATTGTGTTTTTCTTCTTGTGTCTCTTGTGGTGTCACCTTGTTGCATCAGTTTGCTATGCCTGCCCATCGCGTCAGCTCGCTGTCTTGCTCATTTTCTTTAGGAGGCACTGGGAACCTCTGCTCCTGCTTTGTTGTATCTCTCATTATGTTTTTCTTCTTGTGTCTCTTGTTTCATCAGCTTGCTGCGCCTGCCTGTCACACCAGCTCGCTGTCTTCTTTAGGAGGCACAGGGACCTCCCATGGGTGGGAGCCCAATCACTTGAGCCACATCTGCTTCCCTTAGCTTTTCAAATTATCTCTTTCCAGTTTTACTGATATATTTCAAATATCATATAGTTTATTCATCTAAAGTATACAGTTCAGTGGTTTTTTAGTATATACACAGAGTTCTGCAACTATTACCATAATCTAATTTTGAAACATTTTCAACACACCCCCATACCAATTAAGAGTCATTCTCCATACCCATTCCCTCATCCCCTATCCCATTCAGCCTTAGGCAACCATTAGTCTACTTTCTGCCTCTATGGACTTGCCTATTCTGAACATTTCATATCAATGGAATCATATATTCTTTGGTATTCTATGACTGGTTTCTTTCACTAAGCTTAATGTTTTCAAGGTTCATGCATGTAATAGCATGTATCACTATTACATTCTTTTTTATTGTGAAATAATATTCCATTGTATGGAATGAACACATTTTGTTTATCCACCCATAACTGATGGATATTTAAGTTGTTTCCAGTTTTTACCTATTATGAATAATGCTGCTATGAACATTTACGTGTAAGTTTTTGTGTGGATATATGTTATCAATTTCTCTTTGGTGTGTGTCAAGGAGTGGAAGTGTTAGAATTGGCCATATGGTAACTCTATGTTTGGCATTTTAAGGAATTTCCAAACTGTTTTACACTCCCACTAACAATTTCTCCACATCCTTGCCAACACTTGTCAGTGTTGGGCTTTTTAATTTTAGCCATCATTGTGGTTTTGACTTGCTTCTCTTCATATGTTTATTAGCTATAGATATATCTTCTTAAGGGAAAAGTCTATTCAAATAATTTGTTCATTTTTTTATTGAGGTAAAATTCATACAACATAAAACCATTTAAAATATTCAATTTAGTGGCATTTAATTCATGCACAGTGTTGTGCAACTATCACTCTATCTAGTTCCAAAACATTTCCATCACCCCAAAAGGAAACTCAGTACCCATTAAGCAGTCACTCCCTATTCTCCCTTCCTTCCCAGTCCCTGGCAACCAGCAATCTGCTTTCTCTCTCTATAGATTTACCTATTCCTGGACATTTAAATGGAATCAAACAATATGTGATCTTTTGTGTTGGCTTCTTTCACTTAGTATCATGTATCTGAGGTTCATACATACTGTATGTACTTATTCCTTTTTCTAACAGTAATTTTCTGTTGCATGGACATACCACATTTTGCTTATCCATTTGTCTGTCTATGGACACTTGAGTTGTTTTTAACTTTTGGCTTTTGTGAATAGCGTTGCTAAGAACAATGTTGTACAAGTATTTGTTTTGGTATCTGTTCTCAGTTCTTTTGGGAAAAGATAAGTTGAATTTTATCAAAATGAAAATTTTTTGTATATCAGGGACACACCCAGAAGAGAAAGAAAATACCAGCATACCGGGTCATGTGCCTTGTCATGTGACAAGCTAAGAACCAAGGATCACCAGCAGCCAGCCCCAGAATACCACTGTCTTTGGGGAGAAATATCACCTTTTTTTTTTATTTTTTTATTTTTTTATTTTTTTTTTTAATATCACCTTGATGATGCCTTGATTTGGACTTTCTCCTAACTTCAAAACCATGAGCAAATAAATTCCTATTCTTTAAGCTGACACACTGCATGGTATTTGCTTGAGCAGCCAAGAAAACTAAAACAGTGGCAAACACCACAGAAAAGATTTATCAGTGCTTTCACTGTCCATTAATACATTTTCTCTTCAAGTTAATTATCGGTTACGCCCCCAATGAATAATTGTGGGGACTCACATGCTTTTGTACCTTACCCCCATTCTGATAATGCTGGCTACTATAATAAGCTAACCTGTCTTGTCGTAAACACATGGTTTTGCTATTCCCTCATGTTTGCCTGAAGGTCACCACATTAAATTACAGGCTAGGGACTAAGTGTTTTGGAGGGAACAACAAAGAAGGACAGTCTAGAAAGGACTGACTGGGTACTGGGAAAGACCCATGCTTAGAGGCTTCCTAGCATAAGCTGATAGGCCACCAGAGCAGCCAATGACTAAACCCAGGACACTGACTCCAGAACTGCCTGCTCCATAAAGAGATGACTTCATGAATATAGAATATTGAGCCAACATTGGCAGAATGTGACTAACACAAAGGAGGGAAAACTGATTGTGTTTATGTGTCATGGAATACTATGAACACAGTCTTTAGTGTTTTATTTTCTGATAAGCATACAATAAAGTTCCTTTTCCATGCTTTAAAAAAGAGAAAGAACCCAATGCCTAACCCAAGATCATAAAGATTTACTCTTGTGTTTTCTTCTAGGAGTTTCATAGTTTTAGATCTTATATTTAGTTGTATTATACATTTGGAGTTAATTTTTTAAGTATGGTATGAAGGGGCCAAATTCTTTTTTTTTTTTTTCAGCATGCAGACATCCAGCACCATTTGTTGAAAAGATGAGTCTTTCCCTAATGAACTGTTGGCACCCTTGTCAAAAATCAATTCACTGTAACTGTGAGATTCATTTCTGACTCTCAAAACTACTGCACTGATCTATATTTATCCTTATGCCAATACCACACTGTCTTGATTACTGTAACTTTGTGGTTGGTTTCGAAATTGGGAAGAATGAGTCCTCCAACTTTTTCCTTCTATTTCAAGACTGTTTTGGCTATTATGGATGGGCTCCTTGCATTTCCTTATGAATTTTAAGATCACCTTATCAAACTCTGCAAATAAACAAAAACCAAAAAAGAACCAGCTGGGATTTTAAAGTGATTGTGTTGAATCTGAATGTATTATCAATTTGGGGAGTATGACCATCTTAACAATACTGAGTCTTCTGATTCATGAACATGGGGTTTTTCCATTTATTTAGATCTTTTATTTCTTTGAACAACATTCTATCATTTTCAATGTATAAGTGTTATACTTCTTTTGTTAAATTTATTCCTAGTTTTATTTATTATTTTAAAATTTATTCCTTATTCTTTTTGCTATTAGTATAAATGGGATGGCTTTCTTAATTTCATTTCCAGATTGTTGATTGCTAGAATATAGAAATGTTAACTGATTTTTGAATTCATCTTGTATTCTGACATACTACTCAGTTTATTTATTAGTTCTAATAGGTTTTTAGTTAATTGCTTAGGATTTCCTATACACAAGATCATGTCACCTCCAAATTCTAGTCTGGATTTTCTTTTTTCCCTTGACCATTTGTCCAGGCTAACAGCTCCAATATAGTGTGGAACTGAAGTAGTGAGAGTGGACATCCTTGTCTTGATTCAGATGTTAGGGAAAAGGCATTCAGTCTTACTCCATTAATATGTTAGCTGTGGGTTTTTTGTAGATACCCTCTATCAGGTTGAGTGATTTCCCTTCTATTACTAGTTTGATGGGTGCTTTTTATCATAAAAGGCTGTTAGATTATGTCAAATGCTTTTCCTGATACTACTAAGAAGATCATGTGGTTTCTACCCTTTATTCTATAAAAATGGTGTATTACATTGATTGATTTCCGATGTTAATCCAACCCCATAGTCCTGGGATAAATCTCATTTGGTCATGATGTATAACCCTTTATATATGTTGCTAGATTGGTTTCCTAGCATTTTGTTGGGGATTTATGTATCTATATTCCTAAGGAATATTGGTTTGTAGTTTTTTTTTCTTATGATATCTTTGTCTAGTTCTGGTACCTGGGTAATAGTGACTTTATAAAATGAATTGGGAAGATTGCCTTCTCTTCTATTTTTTTGGAAGAATTTTGTTAAGTATTTAATTCCTTTTAAAATGTTTCATAGAAGTACACTTCTATGTTTTGACAGACTCACAGGGCTAGGAGAATAAAATTGAAGTACAGGGCCTGCCAAGTTGGGGGCAGTGGTAGTTAGTGAAACTTTCAGGTTGACGTTGGGACCCTGAAGGCCTAGAAGTAAGAATATACAAAATAAACTGATCCTTGTGGGACTGAAGTTCATCTTTTTTTAAAACAAACTTTTGTGTTTTTTGCTGTCTATGTCCATTTGTTGTGTGATCTTCTGTGTCTGTTTCTTTTTTTTTTTGTCCTCTCGTTTTTCTCCTCTAAGCTTCACAGGGATTCAATCCTGGGGATCTCTGATGTGGGAGAGAGGTACTCTGTTGCTTGCACTACCTCAGTTCCTGGTTTCTGTCACGTTTTGCCTTGACTCTCTCTTGTGTCTCTCTTTTTGTTGCATCATCATCTTGCTGTGTGGCTCGCTGCATGGGCCTGGCTCACACCTTTACCAGGAGGCCCTGGGGAGGGAACTCGGGTCCTCCCACATGGTAGATGGAAGCCCAATCACTTGAGCCACATCCACTTCCCTGAAGTCCATCTTGACCCTGACTGAATTAAGCTGATGTACAATTTTTCATACAATGACTAGCAGATAATAGAAAATTACCAATCACACACAGACAACAACATGGGAGAAAACTAAGAAAAAATAGCATAGCAGAGGGTCAGGATAAGGGCATTGTTACTATGTGGCCTTGGAAAACAACTATGCTTAATATGTTCAAGATTTAGAATTTTAGCAGAAAACTGGAACTATAAAAAATAATGAAATGACAATTCAAGAACTGAAAAAATGATGAAAATTATAAAAATTAAGACCCCAATGGATCAGTTTAATGGCAGACCAGACATAAATGAAGAGAGAATTAATTCACTATTTAAGATACATATCCAGAATAAATATCCAGAATAAATCATAGTAAAACAAAAGGATGAAAATTAAAAAGCAGTACCATCCTAAGATCCAGGCAATAGGGCCTCTGCTCTGGCCCCATGCTTTAGTCTCATTGCCCAGTAAACACATAATGCTAGTCACATATGTAATTTTAAAATTTATATAGGCCACAATAAAAAAGTAAAGAGAAAAAGGTAAAATTAATTTTATATAACCCAATATATCCAAACTATAATTTCAACATTTAATCAATATGAAGTTTTTAGTGAACTACTTTACTTTTTTTCATAGTTAAGTCTTTAATAGCTGGTGTGTGTTTTAAACTTATAGTACATTTCAAGTGCTTAGTAGCCACATGTAGCTAATGGTTATCCTTTTAGGCAGCACAGAATTAAGGGAACCCACATATAATATTCTCTCTCTCTCTCTCACACACACACACACACACTCATTTGAGATTCAGTGCTCAATAATGGCAGAGTGTGATACATAAGCATTAAATACAAGCATATCCAGACCACCACAATAAAGTGAGTATCCCAATAAAGTGAGTCACTTTTTTTTTTGTTTCCTAGTGCATATAAAAGTAATGTTTACACTCTACTGTAGTCTATTAAAAGTGCAATGGCATTATATCTTCAAAAAAACACCAGTGTACAATGTATATACCTTAATTAAAAAACACTTCTTTTGCTAAAAAATGCTAACAATCCTCTGAGCCTTCAGTGAGCTGTAATCATTTTATGGTGAAGGGTTTTGCCTTAATGATGATGGCTACTGACTGATCAAGATGGTGGTTGCTAAAATTTGGGATCGCTGTGCTGATTTCTTAAAATAAGACAATGAAGATCATGAAAGATTTCTCTGTGGCATGTGGTTCGGTTTGACAGCATTTTATGTACAGTAGAACTTCCTTCAAAACTGCAGTCAGTCCTCTCAAACACTGCTGTTGCTTTATCAACTAAATCCTTTGCTGTCATTCCAACAATTTTCACAGCATCTTCATCACAAGTAGACTCTCTCAAGAAACCACTTCTTTTTTCATCCATAAGAAGCAACTCCTCATCTATTAAAGTTCTTTCATGACATTGCAGCAACTTGTGCACCTTCAGGATCCACTTCTAATTTTAGCTCTCTGGCCATTTCCACCACATCTGCAGTCACTTCTTCCACTGAAGTCTTCCCCTTGAAATTATAGGAGGGTTAGATCAACTTTTTCCATACTCCTGTTAATGCTGATATTTTGATTTCTGATGAATTGTGAATGTTCTTAACGACATCCAGAACGGTGAATCCTTTCTAGAAGGTTTTCAACTGACTTCGCCCATATCCATCATAGGAATCACTATCTATAGCAGCTATAGCCTTATGAAATGTATTTCTTAAATAATGAAGACTTAAAAATCACAATCACTCCTTGATCCACAGGCTGCAGAATGGATACTGTGTTAGTAGGCATTAAAACAACATTGTACATCTCTATCCAAGCTCTTGGGTGACCAAGTATATTGTTAATGAGTAGTAATGTTTTGAAAGGAATCCTTTGTCAGGAGCAGACTCAACAATGGACTTAAGATATTCAGTAAACCATGTTGTAAACAGATATGCTGTCATCCAGGCGTTGTTCCATTTATAGAGCACAGGCAGAGTAGAATTAGTATCACTCTTAAGGGCCCTTGGATTTTCAGAATGGTAAATGAGTACTTGCTTCAACTTAATGTCACCAGCTGCATTAGCCCCTAACAAGATAATCAGCCTATCCTTTGAAGCTCTGAAGCCAGGCATTGACTTCTCTCTAGCTATGAAAGTCCTAGATGGCATCTTCTTCCAATAGAAGGCTGTTTGGCTATACTAAAAATCTGTTGTAGAGTGTAGCCACCTTCATCAATTATCTAAGCTAGATCTTCTGGCTAACTTGGTGCAGCTTTCTACATTAGCACTTGCTACTTTACCTTGTACTTTCATATTACAGAGATGGTTTCTTTCCTTAAACTTTATGAACCAACCTCTGCTAGCTTCAAACATTTCTTCTACAGCTTCCTTACCTCTTTCAGCCTTTACAGAATTGAAAAGTGTTACATTAGGGCCTTCCTCTGGATTAGGCTTTGGGTTAAGGGATGTTGTGGCTGGTTTAATCTATACAGACCACTAAAATTTTTTCATAGCATTAATAAGGCTGTTTTGCTTTCTTATCATTCATGTGTTTGCTGGAATAGCACTTTAAATTTCCTTCAAGAACTCTTTCTTTGTATTCACAACTTGGCTAACTGATGCAGTCTATCTTAGCTTTTGACATGCCTTCCTCACTAAACTTAATTATTTAAAGCTTTTGATTTAAAGTGAGAAACATATGATTCTTCCTTTCCCTTGAACAATTAGAGGCCACTGTAGGCTTATTAACTGGACTACTTTCAATATTATTGTATCTCAGAGCACACGGAGGCCCGAGGAGAGGGAGAGGGAGATGGATGGGTAAACAGCTGATCAGTCAGAACACACGCACATTTGTCAATTAAGTTTGCTGTCTTATATGGATGTGGTTTGTGGTGTCCCAAAACAATTACTATAGTAACATCAAAGATCACAGACCACAGCTCACCATAACAGATAGAGTAATAATGAAAAAATTTGAAATATTGCAAGAATTACCAAAATGTGACACAGACACGAAGTGAACACATGCTGTTGGAAAAATGGCACCAAAAGACCTGCTTGATGCAAGGTAGCTACAAACCTTAAATTTGTAAAAAACTCAATATCTGCAAAGTGCAAGAAGACGAAATAAGCCTGTATCCACTCTTGTGGTTAACACTGAACTGCCTACAAGGAAACTATTCTCCACAGTTCTTGCCCATATCCTTCAAACCAAAGGCGACTATTTGGATGTTGGGAAGGTTTGTGGGTTGTGTCACTGCTGATGTCAGAAACAGACACTGTTTTTGAGTATGGGAAGGACTGGAAGAGTGGCAGCTCTTAGGAAAGAGAAAAGACAAATTAATATCCAATTCCTCACAGCATTAATGTAATAAATCTTTACTTATTGAAGTATAATTCTTAGTAGTGTCCAGCTTGTTTATCTTCTTGCTTCTCTTCATGTTTAATTCTGTGGTTCTGAAGGTACTAATTAACATATTATTTGAAGGAATTGCATGTGGGGGCCAAGAAACATTTTGCAATGTTAAGCAATTCACATTTCTCTTAATTTGTGTGTGTGCACTTGTGTGTATGTATCTGTGTCTAGACATAACAAACATGAGTTGTGGTATCTGTTCATTTCCTTGGCAAGTAGATGGAAACTAAATGCTAGAAGTGGGAAGCTTTAAGAATATTTGATGTTTCTAATTAAGGGGAGTGGGTGTAGCTCAGTGGCTGAGAGTTGTTCTGTGGCCTAGCATGTGGTATATCCTGGAGAATGATCTATGTGGGCTGGAGAAGAATGTATATACTGCTGTATTTGGGTGTAATGTTCAACGTAAAGGGAGAGGGATGGAGCTGCACAGGCAGGTATCATAACCATTGACACTAGAGTAGTATTAATTAAAAAAAGATTGCTAGACGTTTAAGAGGCTAATTTTAATCCCCAGGGTAATCAGTAAGAAAATAACTAAAAAATAGACAGAAAAGAATATGAGAAAGGAATCAAAATGGTAAACTACAAGCAATCAATTAAATGCAAAAAAAGGCAGTAATGAAGTAATTGGAGTAAAAATTAATATACAACATAGAAAATAAACAGTAAACTGGCAGAAATAAGTTTTTCTTTATTGGAGATGGACACATTAGATTAAAAAACAAACAAACCCACAATCCAACTATTTATGCTATTTAGAAGAGAATTTAGAAAAAATGACACAAGCAGATTGAAAGTGGAAGGATGGAAAAAGGTATTTCATGAGAATAGTAACCAGAGAGGCTGAGGTGACTATATTATTATCAGACAAAATAGACTTTACCTAAAAAAACATTGTTAAGTGGGGGAATAGCTATAGCTCAGTGGCCAAATGCCTGCCTTACATGTTTGACATCTGGGTTCAATCCCTGGTACTTCCTAAAAAAATTTTTTAAGAGAAAAAGGACATTATATTTTTGATAAATGAGTTAATCCATCAAGTAGATAAAATAATTATAAACATATTAATCTAACAACAGAGTCCTAAAATATATATAGAGCGAAAATTGACAGAATAAATGGAAACATGAATAGTTTGAAATAATAGTTGGAGACTTCAATAAACCACTTTCAAAAATGGATAACTAGGAAGAAGAAAAAAACTAAATAAAGAACTTGGACACTATAACCAACTAAACCTTACAGACATATACAGAACAATACACCCTAAAACCGCAGAATAAACATTCTTCTCCACTGTACATGGAATATTTTCCAGGACAGACTATATATTAAGCCATAAAACAATTCTCAAAAAATTTAAAAAGACTGAAATCATACAAAGAATGTCTTTGAACCACAAAGGAGTGAAACAAGAAATCAGTAACAGAAGGAAAATAGGAAAATTCACAAATATATGGAATTTAAACAACATGCTCAAACAACAAATGGGTCAAATAGGTATTCATTAGGGAGATTAGAAAATAACATGAGATGAATGAAAACAAAAGCACAACATACCTAAATTTATGGGATGCAGTGAAAGCAGTGCTCAGAGGGAAATTTAAAGCTTTAAACACTGGCATTATTAAAAAAAGAAATCTCAAACACATCCCTAACTTCACCCATTAAGGAACTAACAAAACCAAACTAAACCCAAATGCAGCAGAAGGAAGGAAATAAAGTTTTGGATGGAGATAAATGAAATAAGGAAAAGAAAACAAAAGAGAGAATCAACTAAACAAAAAGTTGTTTTTTTGAAAAGATCAACAAAACTGACAAACCTCTACTGATCAAGTAAAGAGTGAAGACTCAAATTACTAAAACCAATAATGAGAGGGTTCTTAATGTTAGAGGTTTTGATGTTGGAGTTGATGTTGAAGTCTTAAGCTGGAGCCCTGAGAAGCAACCACACAGAGAAAAGAGAAGCAAGCTCCAGAAAGAGAGGAACGCTGAGTCCAGAAAGAAGCAAGACCTGGGAAGAGAGGAACCCTGAGCCTGGAAAGAAGCAAGACCTGGGAAGAGAGGAACCCAGGAAGCCTGAACCCTCCCAGACACTGGCAGCCATCTTGCTCCAACATGTGAAAATAGACTTTGGTGAGGGTAGTAAATTATGCTTTATGGCCTGGTATTTGTAAGCTCCTACCCCAAAAACAAAAACAAAAACAAAAAACAAGAATGAAAGAGGGAACATTGCTACTGACCTTACAGAAATAAAAGGATTATAAGAGAATACACCAACAAATTAGACAACATAGATAAAATGGATAAATTCCTGAAAAGACAAAAACTAAAAAATCTGAACAGACCTCTAACAATTACAAGGTTTGAATTAGTAATCGAAACCCTCCCAACAAAGAAGAGCTGAGGACCAGCAGTCTTCAGTGGTTACTTCTACCAATCCTTTAAAGGAGAATAAATGATCCTTCTCAAACTTCCAAAAAATAAGAGAGGAGGGAATACTTCCTAACTCATTCTATGAAGCCAGCGTTATCCTGCTACCAATGCCAAAGACATAACAAGAAAAGGAAACTACAGACTAATATCCTTTATGAATACAGATGATAAAACCCATATACTAAATACTATTAAACTGAATCCAACAGTTTATTTGCGTGTCATCCTTGTGCAGGGCCATGCTATTCTTCTCTGTATAGTTTCAATTTTAGTGTACGTACTGCCGAAGCGAGCACTCCAACGGTTTATTAAAACAGTGTGTACACCATGACTAAGTGGGATTTATCCCAAGATTGCAAGTTGGTTTGACACAGGAAAATCAATCAATGTAATATACCACATTAACAGAGTGAAGGAAAACAAAACACATGATCATCACAATTGATATAAAAAACCCATTTGACAAAATCCACACCCTTTCATGATAAAAACACAAACAAGAAATAGAAGGGAACTTCCTCATCTTGATAAAGACATTTATGAAAAACATCATACTCAATGGCAAAATTCTGAAGGTCTTCCCTCTAAGATCAGGAAGAAAAACTGGATGCCTGCTTTTGTCAATTCTGGTCAACAATGTACTAGAAGTTCTAGTCAGAGAATTTAGGCAAGAAAAAGACATAAAAGGCAACCAGTGGAAAGAAGGAAGTAAAACTATTCCTAGTTTCAGATGACATAATATTATATAAAGAAAATCCTAAAGAACCCACAAAAATATTAGCGTGAAAGACAAATTCAGCAAAATTACAGGATCAAGATCAACACCTGTAGCAGTTTAATATGGTTATGAATTCCAAAAATAGATACTGGATTATGTTTGTAATCTGGTCTGTACCTGAGCATGATTAAGTCATGAATAGGGCTTTGATTGGGCCACATCATTAGGACATTGAGTCCCACCCCTTGGTGGGTGGGGACTGGCAAATAAAAGGCATGGACAAAGACAGAGTGGTGGGTTTTTGATATTGGAGTTTTAATGTAGGTGTTTGAAGCTGAAGTCTTAAGCTACAGCCCCAGGAAGTAAGCTGACAGAGTAAACAGAAGCAAGTCCCAGGAAGAGAGGAACCCTGCGCCCAGGAAGAAGCAAGCCTTGGGAAGAAATGAACCCTGAACCCAGAGCGAAGCAAGACCCTGGAAAAGAGGAACCCAGGAACCCTGAATGCTCACAGACACTGGCAGCCATCTTGCTCCAACACATGAAAATAGACTTTGGTGAGAGGGAAGTAATTTATGCTTATGGCCTGGTATCTGTAAGATCCTATGCCAAATAAATACCCATTACAAAAACCAACCAATTTCTGGTATTTTGCATCAGCACCCCTTTGGCTGACTAATGCAACACTAAAAATCAGGTGCACTTCTATATACCAACAATGAAAAGTCAAAGTGAAAATAAGAAAAAAAATTCCATTTACAATAGCACCCAAAATAATGATATACCTAAAATAATTTTAACCAAGGAGATGAAATACTTGTACATTGAAGACTGGAAAATATTACTGAAAGAATTAAAGAAGACCTAAGTAAATGGAAAGGCATCCTGTGTTTACAGGCTGGAAGACTTAATATTGTTAAATGGCAACACTACCCAAAGCAATAGACAGATATAATGCAATCTCTGTCAAAATTCCAATTGCCTTCTTGCTGAAAAGCTCATTCTCAAGTTCAAATAGAATTGCAAGGGGCCCTGAATAGCCCAAGTAACATCGAAAAAGAACAAAGTTGGAGGAATTGCACTTCTTGATTTCAAAACTCACTATAAAGCAAGAATAGTGGAGCAGGTATGTAGTTCAGTGGTTGAATCCATGCTTCACATGTACAAGGTCCCGGGTTCAATGCCTGGTACCTCTTAAAACAAAATATGGGAAGCAGACTTGGCCCAGTGGATAGGGCATCCTTCTACCACATGGGAGGTCCGTGGTTCAAACCCGGGCTTCCTTGACCCGTGTGGAGCTGGCCCATGCGCAGTGCTGATGTGTGCAAGGAGTGCCGTGCCACGCAGGGGTGTCCCTGAGTAGGGGAGCCCCACACTCAAGGAGTGGACCCTGTAAGGAGAGCCGCCCAGCATGAAAGAATGTACAGCCTGCCCAGGAATGGCGCTGCACAAATGGAGAGCTGACACAGCAAGATGATGCAACAAAAAGAAACACAGATTCCCATGCCGCTGACAACAGAAGTGGACAAAGAAGAACACGCAGCAATAGACACAGAGAACAGACAACTGGGGCATGAGGGGGGAAGGGGAGAGAAATAAATAAAATAAATAAAATCTTAAAAAAAAAAAAAAAAACCAAAAAACAAAAACATAACACAACAAAACAAAACACAAGCAACAGTAATCAAAACAAGGTAGTACTGACATAAGGATAGATATACAAACTAATGGTACAGAATTCAAAGTATAGTTATAAATCCATAAAAACATGGTCAATTGATTTTTTTACTTTTTATTCTGAAATACTTTCAAACTTACAGGACCGTTACAAAAATAATACAGCCCCCATAAAGAGAACTCCCAACATATCCCTATACCTCCAGATACCCAATCCACCATTTTACCATATTTTCCCTATCATTCTATTTGTCTGTCTATCCACCTACCTACCCACTGACCTACCCAACAAGGCATGTTTTGAATACGAGCGTAAGTTGTATACATGCTCCTTGAACACTTAATACTGCCATTTCTTACACAAAGGATATTAACTTATGCATCTTACCTTAAGTGCAGCTATCAACTTCAAGAAATTTAAATCCAATTTAAAGCTTACAATCTATATTGAAATTTTTTCAAATGTTATAATCATGTCCCTTTGAGACTTTTCTCCTCCCTTGCCAGATCCCATCCAGGATCATGTATTGCATTTAATTGTCACTTTCTCTTTAGATGCTCTTTCATGTTTTGTTTTTTTTCTTAATTGCGAGAACATACATACAACATAAACTTACCCATCTCAACCACTCTCAAGCGTACCATTCAGTAGGATTAGTCACATTCACAATGTGAGGTACCTTCACTTCCTTTCATTACTAAAACTCTCCCATCTCCCCAAAGAGAAACTCTATACCCATTTGCATTAATCCTCATTCCCCCTGCTCCCTGCAACCTGTACTCCAATTTCTATGCCTAAGGGATTTCATATTCTCTGATATTTTCTTTGTAGTTTAACATCCTAGAGTTCTATAAAAATCTTGTTTCCTTTGATGCCAACTTAACTTCAATAGTGTACACAAATTATGTCCCTATACCCATCCATGCCCCCACCTTTATGTAATTCTTGTCACAAATTACATGTTTATACATTATAAGACCAAAAGCACTGATTTCTCATGTTTTATGCATTTGCCTTTTAGATGCCATGGGAAGTAAAAAAAAAATGGAGTTACAAACCAAAAATACAATAGTATTGGCATTTGTATTTACCCATGTTGTAACCCTTACCAAAGATCTTTATTTTTTCATGCTGCTTTGATCTACTATTCATTGACCTTTCCTTTGAACTTAAAGAACCTTCTTTAGCATTACTTGTAGGGTTTGTCTAGTGGTGATGAACTCCCTCAGCTTTTGTTTATCTGCGAAGTCTTAATATCTCCCTCATTTCTGACAGACTGCTTTTCCAGATATAGACTTCTCAATTGGCAATTTTTAGCTTACAGCACTTTAAATATGTCATCTCATTGCCTTCCTGCCTCCATAGTTTCTGTTGAGAAACGGGCACTTAACCCTATTGAGGATCCCTTGTATGAGACATGTTGCTTCTCTCTTGAGGCTTTTAGAATTCTCTCTTTATCTTTGGCATTTGACAGTTTAAATATAGCATGCTGTGGTATGGGTCTATTTGGATTGATTCTGTTTGGAGTTCGTTGAGCATCTTGGATGTTTATATTCATGTCTTTTGTTAAATTTGGGAAGGTTTCAGACATTGTTTCTTCATTGTCTTAAACAATGGGAATTTAATGGCTTATGGTTTTGAGACTAGAAGTCCAAAATCAGGGGTCAGCAAGGTGATACTTTCTCTCTGAAAACTGGAATTCCAGGGCTGGCTGCCAGTCTTTGGCCTTGGCTTTTCAGTGACATGGCAATGCAAAGAAAGGAGTCTTTTCCTTTCTTTTCCTGGTTCCCGTGACTTCCAGCTTCTGGCTGCCCTCCCCATGACTTCTCATTCTGTAGAGCCATTTTTTTAAAGTCTTCATCTGGAATGTCCCAGGTTTGATCCTCCTTCTTTACGGTTTCTAATGCTTTAATCTTCTCCTTTGCCTGGGCCTTCATTTCTTGCTTCTTGTATTCTTTGTATGTTTTGTAACCATTTCCTCAAACCTGGACATTTTGATATGTTAAATGTTATTGCTGCAATTTAGACTATGAGGCATTCCTTAAGCTTGCACCTGGCTAGTGTTTGAAAGAGCTTTCCTTGAATGCCCAGAGGTAAGGAGAGAGAGAAAAAAAGAAAATAAAAAAGAAAGGGAAAGGAGAAATGAAATCATTAGCCAGAGCCAGCTCATATCCCCACAGTCCCTGGGTCCCCAAACACAAATTTTATCATCTGGCCCTGATCAAGATGGTGGAACAAGACACTTCAGAGCTCCATTTCCCTACAGATGCTTTGAACAGCCAGGAAACTGGCAGAAACATCTTTCTCAAAGCTCCAGAAAACAGTTAAAAGACTGCAATATCAGGGCAAACACCAAATCAAGCAAAAGGCTACTTAAAAGTGGTAGGATCTTGTTGCATCCTGGCTGGCCCCTGTGCCACTCTTCACTGGTCAGTGCAGAACCAGCCCATACTCCCAGTGTGGATCCCTGTTCAAATCTGGTATTCAGGGATATCCCTCATGCATATACTGGGAGCATTCATGTATTGCCCAAATCTGAATTACTAGCCGCCCCAGAACCTGCCTTGTGTGTAGAAGGAAGTTCACAGAGCTCTCCTACAGAACATTATGCAAGAGCAGTTATGCTGTGTTGCCTGAGATGAGAGAGTGCTGACTGCAGCACATTCATTGTGGTGCCCAGGAGTATGGAAACTTTCCTAAGGAAAAGGGGACATTCAGAATGGTATAAGGCCCAAAACAAGACGTGTGTGGAAAGATCAGGGAGGTCCTTACACTTTGGCCTGCAGCTCTTCTCTAAACTCACTGCATGGATAAGCCCTGAGGAAGACAGACACAAGTCTATCCGCAAAGATTGGGGAAGGTGTTTTCTTTTTTTTTCCTTCTCCTTTTCTTTTTCTTTTTCTCCCTCCCTCCCTCCTTTTCTTTATTATTTCTGTTAGCTTTCTTATGGATTCTTTGGGATTTTCTCTATATAGGATCATGTCATCTATGAATAAAGGATAATCTGACTTCTTACTTTCCAATTTGGGTGCCTTTTAATTCTTTCCCTTCTTTGATTAAGCTGGCTAGAATTTCCAAAACAATGTTGAATATCTGTGACAAGGGTATCCTTGTCTTGTTCCTGATCTTAAGAGGAAGGCTTTCAGTCTTTTGACATTGAGTATATTTGCTATGCTTTTTATAAAAGCATTTTATCATGTTGAGAAGGTTTCCTTCTATTTGTTTTCTGTTTTTTTTTTTTTAAATCATGAACGGATGTTTTATTTTATCAAGTGCCTTTCTTTATATCAATGAAATGATTATGAAATTTTAATCCCTTCATTGTAATAATGTGCTATATTATATAGTTTGATTTTCTTACGTTGAACCATCCTTGCAGTCCTGGAATAAATCCAACTGGTTGGGAGTGGATGTTGCTCAAGCAGTTGAGCACCTGCCTCCCACACAGGAGGTCCTAGGTTTGGTTCCCAGTGCCTTCTAAAAAGAAAAACAACAACAAGCAAAACAAATGATAAAACCAACTTAGGGAAGCCAATGTGACTAGGTGGCTGAGTGCCAACTTCCCATATATGAGATCCTGGGTTCACTCCCTAGTCCCTGGTACCTCAAAAAAAAAAAAAAAAAAAAAAAAATCCAATTGGTCATGGTGTATGATACTTTAAATATACTGTTGGATTAGGGTTGTCAGAGTTTCATTAAAGATTTTTAAATGTAATTTCATAATGGATATTGGTCTGTAACTTTCTTGTTTTGTCTTTATCTCCTTTGGTATCAGGTTTGTGCTAGCTGTTTAGAATGCATTACGAAATAATCCCTCTTACTTTTTGGAGGACTGTGAGATGGGACAATTGTTAAATCTTCTTTCAATATTTGGTAGAATTCAGCAGTGAAACTGTCCAATCCTGGACTTAATCATTTTATCTATTTACTTGTTATAGGTCTGTTGGATTTTTCTATTTCTTATTGTGTCAGATTAGATAACTTGTATGTTTTTAGGCATTTGTCCATTTCATCTAGGTTTTCTAATTTGTTGGCATATAATTGTTAATAGTACCCTCTTACAGTCCTTTTTATTTCTCTAAGGTCGGTAGTCATGGCCCCAATTCCATTCCCTATTTTAGTTATTTGTGTCCTCACTTTTTCTTTGTCAGTCTGATTAAATGTTTGATTTTCTTGATCTTTTCAAGAAAACCAACTTTTGGTTTTCTTGAATCTCTCCATTGTTTTTCTATTCTCTATGTTATCTTTGCTCTAATCTTTACTATTTCTTTTTTTAAAAAGATTAATTCCATTTATTTATTTCTTCCCACCCCCTCGCTGTCTGCATCCACTGTGTCTGTTTGTTGTATGCTGGTCTTCTCCTAGGAGGCACTGGGAACTGAATCTGGGGACCTCCCATGTGGGAGGGAGATGCCCAGTTGCCTGAGCCATCTTCGCTCCGTGCATTGTTGAGTCTCTCACTGTTTTCTCACTGTCTCTTGGTTGCATTATCTCATTGTGTCACCTTGTTGCATCGGCCTGCATATACGTCAGCTAACCCAGGAGACACCGGGAACTGAATCCGGACCTCTCATGTGGTAGGCAGGAGCCCAGGTGCCTGAGTCATATCTGCCTTCTTATTTCCTTCATTCTAGTAACGCTGGGTTTAGTTTACTCTTCTTTTTCGAGTTTCTTTAGGTTATTGATTTATGATCTTTCTTCTTTTCAAACGTAGGCTGTTAGAGCTATGGATTTACCTTAGAGTACTGCCTCCACTGAATTACATTAATTTTGGTATGTCATGTTTTTGTTTTTGTTCATTTGAAGATATTTCCTAATTTCCCTTGTGATTTCTTCTTTGATTCATTCATTGTTTAACAATGTGTTAATTTTCACATATTTGCAAAATTTCCAACTTTCCTTCTATTATTGATTTCTAGCTTTATTCTTTTTGTGGTCTGAAAAGGTACTTAGCATGATTTCAATATTTTAAATTAAGATTTGATTTCCAGCATATCATATGATCTCATGTGCACTTGAAAAGAATATATATTCTGCTGTTGTTGGATGGAGTATTCTATTTATGCCCACTAGGTCTAATTTGTTAAGTGTTATTTAAGTCCTCTATTTATGTATTGATCTTCTGTTCTGATGTTCTATTTTGAAATCTCCAAGTATATAGACAATAGAACTATTCCTCCCTTCTATTCTGTCAATTGTCATATATTTTATTTTCCTTTCATTTTATTTTTAAAAGATTTATTTTTATTTATTTTTCTCCCCTTCCCGCTACCAATCCCCCGCCCCAGTTGTCTGCTCTCTGTGTCCATTTGCTGTGTGTTCTTCTGTGTCCACTTCTATTCTTGTCAGCAGGACTGGGAATCTGTGTCTCTTTCTGTTGCATGATCTTGCTGTGTCAGCTCTCTGTGTGTGCAGCTGCCACTCCTAGGCAGGCTGCACTTTCTTTCATCTTGGGCAGCTCTCCTTATGGGGTGCACTCCTTGCACGTGGGGCTCCCCTATGCGCCCCCGCGTGGCAGGGCACTCCTTGTGCGCATCAGCGCTGCGAGAGGGCCAGCTCATCACACAGGTCAGGAGGCCCTGGGTTTGAACCCTGGACCTCCCATGTGGCAGGCAGACGCTCTATCTGTTGAGCCAAGTCTGCTTCCCTGTCATATATTTTAGAGCTCTTTTGTGAGGTGCTTTTATGTTTATAGTAATTATATCTTCTTGCTGGATTAAACCTTTTATTAATATAGGAAAACCTTCTTTGTCTCATGTAATCTTATCTAACTTAAGTCTATTTGTCTGATTACTCTTTGCATGGAATATATCTTTTTCTACCTTTTTACTTTCAACCTCTTTATGTCTCTGTACCTCAACTGAGTCTCTTGCAGACAGCATACAGATGGACCATGCCTTCTGCCATCATTGCCTTTTAACAGGGGAGTTATAGCCATTGACACATAAGGTAATAACTGAGGAGGAAGGATTTACTTCTGCCATTTAGCTATTTGTTTTCTTTGGTCTTTGGTCTTTGAGAATCCCAAAATGCAAAAGATTATGTTTAAAACTAATCCTTTCTTTTGGGGGTGAGACCCATTTGACAGGATTACATCAGTGGAGCATGACTCACGTTGAGGCCCCTCCCCATTGCTGGGTCTGATATAAACGGACTCACATGGACAGAAAGTGAAAAAAGGGAGCTGGCCTATTTGACCCTGCAGTGTGAGAGACAGGACTGCTTAAGCATGAGCCCCAAGAGGCTGGGCCCACAAGCTGTTCAAGAGGGGACCAGCCTTGCTATATGCCTGACACCTTACAGCTGAACTTGGGTGGAAAGCGGAACAGCCAAGACTGATACATGAGACCCAGAAAGAGACAAGCCCTATGTCAGTGTGTAGCTGAAATTGGGAAGAAAGTGGAGCAGATGAGCCTGAGAGATGCAGCCCGAAAGGAAAGGCAGAAACCTGGCAGAGATCACCTGCCATCTTATTTCAACACGTGGCAGCTGACTTTGGTGAGAAAGTACCTCTTATGGTGCCTTGAGTTGGACTTTTCACAGCCTTGGAACTGTGAGCTTTTACCCCAAATAAATATACTTTATAAAAGCCAACACCTTTCTGGTACTTTGCATCTGCAATGCTTTGGCAAACTAAAAGAGTCCTAAGTTTTTTGTTCTTAAATTAATCCATGATCACCTCTCTTTTTTCCGTATTTAATTGCTAACAGATAGTGCCATTTTAATCTCCTAATTCTTTCCCTTTCTCTATATTTTTTAGTTATTTTCCTCATGATTACCTTTGTAACTAAAATTAACATCTTAAAATAATACTAAATTGGTCCAACTAGTATCATAATTTTTTTGATAGTATACAAACTCTACTCCTATGTAAGTGTCCCTCCCCTTTATAATGTTACTGACTCAGATTACACCGTTGTACATTGTATGCTCATTAACACAGATTTAAAATGTTATTTTACAAATTTGAATGTTAAGTGTTGGATGCAGTTACAAACCAAAAGTATAGTACTAAAAGATTTTATATTTACCTATATAGTTATTTTACTTATGCTCTTTATTTCTCTTATGGCTTCAAGTATATGTCTAGAGTCCTTTTATTTTAGCCTGAAGGACTACCATTAGCATTTCTTGTATAGTAGGTTGTAGGTCTTTTGGTAATGAACTCTTTCAGCTTCTGTTATCTGTAAATGTCTTAATTTTTCCTTCATTTCTGAAAGATAATTTTGCCCCATTTAGAATTCATGGTTGACAGATATTTTTAAAAGGACTTTAAATATGCCATCACACTGTCTTCTTAATTCCACGGTTTGAGGATCTCTTATATGTGACAAATTGTTTCTCTCTTGCTGCTTTCAAAATCCTCTTTGAAATCTGGATTTTGACAATTCCCCTATAATGTGTCTTGGCATAGATCTCTTAGAGTCTATCCTGCATGGAGTTCTTTGAGCTTCCTGGATGTGTTTTGTAATTTTTTATTTTATTTTTTTATTTTTATTTTTTTAAAGATTTATTTATTTATTTAATTCCCCCCCCAACCTCCCCTCCCCCTGGTTGTCTGTTCTCTGTGTCTATTTGCTGCGTCTTGTTTCTTTGTCCGCTTCTGTTGCTGTCAGTGGCACGGGAAGTGTGGGCAGCACCAATCCTGGGCAGGCTGCACTTTCTTTCACGCTGGGCGGCCCTCCTTACGGGGTGCACTCCTTGCGCGTGGGGCTCCCCTACGCGGGGGACACCCCTGCATGGCAGGGCACTCCTTGCACACATCAGCACTGCGCATGGGCCAGCTCCACACGGGTCAAGGAGGCCCGCGGTTTGAACCGTGGACCTCCCATGTGGTAGACGGACGCCCTAACCACTGGGCCAAGTCCGTTTCCCTGTAATTTTTTATTGACAATTAGACATTCTGAACATGACATTGTTGTAATTTTGGAAATCTAGTTTTCCCACAGCTCTAGGGTTGCTAGGGCTTTTTTTTGTTGTTGTGGAGGGCTAGAACTATCAGTTTTTGACTTTTCCAAACTATTTTTGCTCCACACTGAGAGGAAAAAATACAGGAACTACTGCTTTAAGACTCATGTGCCACTTTTGCTAAGGAGCGTTGGAAAAATGGCTGCCCTCAAAGCTGGCTTCCCCAAGCATATGAAGTAGCTGATGGTTGGAAACTGAGGCACCGTGGTCTCACAAGGAGAGAGGTGCTGTTTCCATGGCTATGCTTGCACCCTAAGGAACGTAGTAATTAAGAGTTCCTGGCAAACAGGATGAAGCCCTTAAAGGCTGAAAGAAAAGATGAGCACATACCTTTTGTAGTAAATAGAACACTTAGACTTTGTACCTTGGGATAAGATTTTTTTAGTTCCTTGGTAATGCTAATAGTTAACTGCTTGTTCCCTCTTGTTGTCACATACACAGGGGTATATATAGAGCCCCTTGTAAACAATAAAGTTGTCTGATATCAGAGTCTCTACTCGCAGACCCCCGATCCCAGCTCTCTCGCTCTTTCTTTCTCTTTTTTCCTTCTCCCTTTTCTCTTTCTTTCATTCCCGATACCCTTCGGGTCCAAATCTCCAACAGCTGATCAAAACAATAATCAGTGATCAGACCTCTTGCCCCCACCACATTTTATTTTTTTAAAGATTTATTTTTTTATTTCTCTCCCCTTCCCCCTCCCCCACCCCCAGTTGTCTGCTCTCTGTGTCCATTGGCTGTGTGTTCTTCTGTGACCGCTTCTATCCTTATCAGCGGCAGGGGGAATCTGTGTTTCTTTTTGATGCGTCATCTTGTTGTGTCAGCTCTCCATGTGTGCGGCACCATTCTTGGGCAGGCTGCACTCTTTCACGCTGGATGGCTCTCCTTATGGGGTGCACTCCTGGCGCGTGGGGCTCCCCTCCATGGGGGACACCCCTGCATGGCACGGCACTCCTTGCGTGCATCAGCACTGCGCGTGGGCCAGCTCCACACGGGTCAAGGAGGCCCGGGGTTTGAACCTTGGACCTCCCATGTGGTAGGCGGACGCCCTATCCATTGGGCCAAGTCCGCTCCCCCCCACCACATTTCAGACTACTAGGTTCTTACAGCGTATCGTGGTACCAGCAATCTGAATCAGGGGCCTGAGCTGCAGCCCTGTAGCTGACTGCCACATGGTGGCGGACAGATGCCAGTAGCCACTGCACGAAGGGTAAAATGTATAGTTATTACTGCAATATAGCAGCCTCTTCTTTCAGCTCTTCCCTGGATGCTACAGTGTTCCATTAGAGTACAGAGTTTCAAAATAGTTGATTCAGACTGTTTCTGCCAATTCAATAGTTGTTGTTTTGGTGAAGTGACTGATTCCTGAGCTTCCTACTGTGCCATTTTCCCACAATCCTGGCCAAATGAATTTTTGTGGGTAAAGATTTATTATTTATTTATTTATTTATTTCCACCCCCTTGTGGCTTGCTTGTTGTCTGCTCTCTGTGTCCATTCACTGCGTGTTCTTCTGTGTCTGCTTGTCTCCCTTTGTTGCACCATTTTGCTGCTCCAGCTCTCCATGGGCGCGGGCCATGAGCTTTCCACAGGCACGGGCCAGCTTGCCTTCACAAGGAGGCCCCGGGACGCAAACCCAGGGCCTCCAATATGGTAGACGAGAGCCCAATTGATTGAGCCACAGCCACTTCCCTGGCCAATTGATTTTTTAAGAACTTTCTTTCATTAAAAATTTTTAAATTTAAGTATATCATTCATACATTAACATATGACATATACAATAAGCATTTAGTAAAAGTCATGAACTTACAAAACAAACATCCATATCATCACAGAGGGCTCCCATACATTACCCTACCACCAACACCTTGAGTTGTACAACATTTGTTATAAACTATGAAAGAGCATCATTAAAATATTACTACTAACTATAGCCCATATCTTATATTTGGTGTAGTTTTCTGGCAACCCACCCAATTATTAACGCCCTGTATTAGTAGTATGTATTTGTTACAGTTCATGAAAGAATGTTCTCATAGTTGTTCTGTTAACCACAGTCCATCTTCTACCTCAGTGTTCACTGTTACACAGTCCCATGCTTTGTTCAATCCATTCAAAGTATACACTCCAGCTCATTTTCATCAGAGTTCTGCTGTCATCACCTCAATTTTAGAATGTTTTCATTACTCCAAAAGGAAAAGTTCCATACCACCTTATAAACCCCTACTGTTGTCCTTTAGAATTAACATATCTTCTTTGCTATTGCTCCAAAAATATTACAATATTACTTTTGACTATTGTCCTTGAGTTACGTTAGATGAAATATTCCTGTGTATTACCATATTCTTAACACCTTGCAAAGGAAGAACTTTCTTATTTTATACTATTAACCACAATCTTCATCTATCACCGAAATCACTTATTATATAGTTTCTAGATTATTTTCTAGCTTCCTTTCAAATCACATTTACATTCCTAGACTAACCCTTTCAGTCACGAACCCATTTATACATCAGCCTTGTTAGTTATACTCACTATGTGTTACCATCAACTCTATTCATTTCTACATTTTTACAATAAACCTTATTGAAAATTCTACAAACATTAAGCATCAGCTCTCATTATCAACCCACATTCTACCTCCTAATAACCTGTGCTCTAGAGTTTACCTCCATGAGTTTACTTATTATACTTAGTTCATATTAATGAGACCATACAATATTTGTCCTTTTGTGTCTGGCTTATTTCACTCAATGTAATATCCTCAAGGTTTATCCATGTTGTGAAATGCACCCTGATTTCATTTCTTCTTACAAGCGCAATAGTATTCCATTGTATGTGTATACCACATTTTGTTTATCCAATCACTGGTTAATGAACACTTGGGCTGTTTCCATATTTTAGCAATTAAGAATAATGCTGCTATAAATATTGATATGCAAATGCCAGTTGGTATCCTTGCTTTTGGTTCTTTTTAATATAGTCCTAGTAACAGGACTGCTAGATCACATGACAGTTCTATATTCAGCTTCTTGAGCTACCATAAAATGTCTTCAACAAAGGCTGCACCATTCTACATTCCTACCAATGGTGAAGGAGTCTTCCTATTTCTCCACATCCTCTCTAGCACTTGTAGTTTTTTAATAATAGCCATTCTATAAGTTATGAAATGGTATCCCATGGTAGTTTTGATCGGCATTTCCCTAACAGCTTGTGACGTTTAACATTTTTTCATGTGCTTTTTGGCTTGGCTAACTGATTTTTGACAAGAGTACCAAAACCATTCAATGGAGGAAATAATAGCCTTTTCAATATTAGTGGGACAACTAGAGAAATACCTACAAAATAATTAAGTTGGACCCTCATCTCACACCATATTTAAAAATTAACTCAAAATGGATCAATGACCTAAGTATAAGAGTTACAACTATGTCACTCCTTGAAGAAAACAGAGATAAATCCTTATGACATTGAGTTTGGCAATACATTCTTATATATGACACCAAAAGCACAAGCAGCAATGTCAAAAGAGAGAAACGGGACATTGTAGAAATGAAAAAGGACACTCTTAGTTTTCTGGCTGCTAAAACAAATACCATGCACTGGGGTCAATTTAAACAATGGGAATTTACTGGCTCCAAGTTTTGAGGTTAGGAGAAGTCTAAAATCAAGACATCATAAAGGTGATGCTTTCTCCCAGAAGACATTTCATTCTGGAGCTGGCTGCTGGCAATCCTTGGTCCTTGGCTTTTCTGTCACATGGTAATGTGCATGGTGGCCTCTTCTCCCTTCTCTTCTGAGTTCCGTTGGATTGTAGCTTCTGGCTGCTTCCTGTGACTTTCTCAACATGTGTATAAATTTCATTTTGCTTATAAAGGATTTCAGTAATAGCCTTAAGACCTATCCTGAATCAGCTGAGCTACACCTTAACTAAAGTAACCTCATTAAAAGTCCTATTTACAACGGGTTCACACCTATAGGAATTAAGAACATATTTTTCAGACAGTATCAAAAAAGTAAAAAGACAACCTACAGAATCCTGAGAAAATAGTTGCAAATCATCTGATAAGGGTCTAATATATAGACTATATGAAGAACTCTTGCAACTCAACAATGCAAAGACAAAGGGTAGGCAAAGGACTTGAATAGATGTTTCTCCAAAGAAGATATACAAATGGATAATAAGTACATGAAAAGATATTCAATTTGACTAGTCATTAGGGAAATGCAAATTAAAACCACAATGAGATACTATATCACACCCACTAGGATGACTGTAACAAAAACATTGGGAAATAAGTTTTGGCAAGGATATGGAGAAATTGGAATCCTTATACATTGCTAGTAGGACTGTGAAATGTAAAATGGTACAACTACTGTGCAAAACAGTTTGTCAGCTCCTCAAAAAGTCAAACATACAATTATCACATGACTCTGCAATTCCACTTTTAAGTATAGTCTCAAAAGAATTGAAAACAGGTACTTAAACACTTATATTTTAATGTATAACTATTCACAATAGCCAAAAGGTAGAAACAATTCAACTGTTCACCTACTGATGAATGGATAAACAACATGTGGTATATCCACGCAACAGAATATTATTAAAATATAGAAAAGAAGTGAAGTACTTACTTCTTATCAATCAAGATTGTGGAATGAAACATTCCAGGGTTCTGTTCCCCCACATAATCTTTGAGCAACTAGCAAAAAATTGGCAGAGCTTTCTCTGAGAGCTCTGAAAACAATGAAATGATTGCATTAGCTGGAAGAATGCTGAATCAAGTGAAAAAACAACTTAAAAACAGGAGAAAAGCCTCATGGTACACTTGCTGACCTCTTCCTCATTCCCTCCCCAGCTTCATGTGGGGTCAGCCTGCACTCTCAATGTGGGTCCCTGTTTGTAGGTCCTTGGTTACGGCTGCAAAGGGAGAAGAGTAACCCTTATGCCCAAACTGGGGTGTGTGCATCTGTGTTTCAGTTTTCTGGTGGCAGTCTGCAGGACTGAACTAGGACATTTGTCTCTGGCTCACCTTCCCAGAACTTGCTCTGCACACAAAAGCCCCTTGTGGATGGCTAAATTAGTGTAAGGAACAATCAAATCGCAGTGGCCTGGGGCAAAGGATCATCAGCTTAAATACTTACAAAAGAGGTCCAGTAATCAGGAGGAAAAACTATTTCATAGGGAAAAAGAAGTCATTTAGATCACAGTAAAGGAAAGAATTCCTAAGGCCACAAGGACATAACCAGTATAAAACTCATTCTCAGAAAAGACTGGAGAGAACCCTATGATTTCACCTCAGGTTGTTTTTCAGGTTCAGTGGTAGGAAGGCCAAGCTCTGGAGGAGTGTACCAGCCAAAACAAAGAGCCAATGTGCAAAGACTCTGAAAGGTATTCATTGTGTATGTTCTTTGTTAGTTCCTGGCACTCAAGAAAATGTCTCATATCGCTTTAAGGAAGACACTCCTCAGGTACTAAACTGCAGTGTTAATATATGGAAATATAAAGTGTACAGAGTGGAACAAAATATTAAAATACATACAAAGAAACAGGAACTGATGGCCTATACAAAGGAACAAAATAAAAATTGGAAACTATCGATGAAGGCCAGATTTTGGGGTCATCAAAGACTTTTAAAAAATGGTCTTAAATATGCTCAAAGAATTAAAGGAACACATTAAGACAAACCTCAAGGTCAAGAAAACGATATATGAACAAAATGAGAATTTCACCAGAGAGGAAGAAATTATAAAAATGAATGAAATAGAAACACTGATGGCGAAGACCACAATAACTTAAATAAAAAATTCCCCAGAGGGGTTCAAAGGCAGATTGGAGCTGGCAGAAGAAGGAATCAGTAGACTCAAAGATCAGGCACTTGAAATGACTCATTCTGAGGAGCAGAAAGAAAAGAATAATAAAGAAAAGTGAACAGAGCCTAAGAGACCTGTGCGATATCACTGAGTAATCAGTATACTGATTATGGAAGACCTAGACGGAGAAGAAAGAGAAAGGAGCAGAGGAATATTTGAAGAAATAATGACCAAAAATTTCTCAAATTTAATGAAAAAATATGAATATATAAAACCAAACAGCCCAGTGAACCCTAAACAGAATAAAGTTGAAGAGATATAAAACCAGGCAGATTATACTCAAACTCCTGACTGAGAATTAAAAGACTCCTGAAAGCTGCAGAAGAGAAACAACACATTATGTACAAAGGAGTATAAGATTAAGCTCCAATTTTGCATAGAAACCATGGCAGTAAGAAGGATGTAGGATGACATATTTAAGTGCTGAAAGAAAACAACTGCCAACGAAGAACTTTATATTTGGTGAAACCATCTTTAAAAATGAGAAAGAAATATTTAGGGGTGGCTTGCAGGAAGATGGTGTCAGAGTAGGTAAGTAGGGCTCAACTCTCTTACAAAAACAATGGAGGAAGGGCAAAGAGCTGTCTGAGGGAGCTGCTTTGTGGATCTGCAGACCAGGAGAATGCTGCATGTTGTCTAAGAGGGTGAGGGATAGAGAGATGAAGAAGCCAAAATGGAAACCATGAGTTTTTAGCCCTCCTGGTCAGAAATGACACCCATCCCCCACCCTCAAGGAGAGCAGATTGAATAAAACCTGTGGCTCACTGCAATCAACAGAAAGGGAAGCAGATGTATTCCTCTCTGGGAAGAGAGAGGGTGTGGTAGAGGATTGAGAGTGATCTCTCTTCATTGAGTTTGGCTAGCAGAGTGTCTTTGAATCTTGGCTCTAGCCAGAACAGAATCATGGGCAAGTGGAGGTTGAAAAAGATACCTCCATGGAAAGATTTACTGAAGAGCACCATCTCTGGCAGGATGGGAAACTGCAAGAAGAAAAAAAAACACTTTTTCAAGTATCAGGTACCAGATCCCTTGGAACTGATCATACAAATCTCCTAAATCAATTCAAGGAGTTGAAGGAAAATATGACTGAAGAGATAAAGGATATTAAGAAGATACTTGGTGGGCATAAAGAACAAATTGAAAGCCTGCAAAAAAAGTAACAGAGTTTATGGGAATGAAAGACACAAAGCATGAGATTAAAAATACATTAGATGCATGTAGCAGCATATTTGAATTGATTGAACACAAATTTAGTGAATTGGAGCAGCAAGAAACTGAACTGGAAAAGACAGGAGACCAGAAAGAGAAAAGAATGGAAAGAATGGAACAAGGTCTCAGGGAACTGAATGACAACACAAAATGCACAAACTTATGTGTTCTTGGTTTCCCAGAAAGAGAAAAGAATGGAAAAGGGGGCAGGAAGAATATTTAAGGAAATAATGACCAAAAGCATCTGAACACATATGAAAGACAAATAACAATGTCCAAGAAAGACAATGTACCCCAAACAGAATAAATTCAAATAGACCTATTCTGAGCTACCTACTATTCAGAATGACAAATCCTAGAGATAAAGAGAGGATTCTGAAAGCAGCAAGAGAAAAGCACAGCATTACAAAGGAACCTCAATAAGACTGTGTCGCTTTCTCATCAGAAGAGAAAGTGAGAGGAAAGTGTTATGATGTATTTAAGGTACTGGAAGAGGAAAAACTGCCAGCGAAGAATTCTGTTAAATGGCAAAAATGTCCTTCAAAAATGAGGGTGAAATAAGACAACTAAGAAAAAATAAAAAATACAGACAAAAATAAAAAACAAAAAAACAAAAAAATGAGGGTGAGTTTAAAATCTTCTCAGACAAACAAAAACTGAGAAAGTATATTACCAAAAGACAAGAATTATGAGACATTAAAAGGAGTGCTTCAGCCTGACAGGAATAAACCAGGGCAAGAAACTTGGAGAAGAGTATAGAAATGAAGATTATCACTAACTTAAAGGGTAAAAAGACAAAGAATAGTAAGCTATGACAATGGAAAGGCAAAGGATAAAAGAGATGAAGTAATGCCTTGATGGTAACACTGAACATTAATGGATTGAATTCCCCAATCAAAAGACAAAGACTGACAAATGGATTAAAAAATATGAACTATCTATATGCTCTCTGCAAGAAATTCACCTTAGATGTAAGGACACAATCAGGTTGAAAGTGAAAGGTTGGGAAAAGATATTCCATGCATATATAACTAAAATAATATCGGACAAAATAAATTTTAAATGCAAAACTGTTATAAGAGATGAAGGCCATTATATATTAATAAAAGAAGTAGTTCACCAAGAGTAAATAACTATAATAAATATTTAGGCACCTAATCTGGGTGCCTCAAGATACATGAGGCACACATTGGCAAAACACAAGGGTGAAATATATGTCTCTAGAATAATAAATAGTTGGAAACTTCAATATACCACTCTCAGCATTGGATAGAACATCTGGACAGAGGCTAAATATGGACACAGAGAGCTTTAATATGATGAATGCACTAGACCTAAGAGACATTTATAGAGCATTATACCCCAAAAGAGCAGGATATACATTCTTTTCAAGTGTTCATGGATCCCTCTTCAGGATAGACCATATGTTTGATCATAAGACAGGTCTCAATAAATTTAAAAAGACTTAAATTATACCAAGAACTTTCTCTGATCATAATGAAATGAAGCTGGAAATCAATAATGGACACAAAAAGGGAAAATTCACAAATATATGGAGATTAAACAACACGGATTTCAATTATCTGTGGGTCAAAGAGAAATTGCAAGAGAAATTAGTAAATGTCTCAAGACGAATGAAAATTTGAGAACCTAATACATCAAAACTTACAGGATACAGCAAAGGCAGCTGCTGAGCAGAAAACTTATAGCCATCAATGCTTACATTAAAAAAAAGAATGAAGGTGTGGACGTTGCCCAGTGGTTTGGTGCCTGCCTCCCATGTACGAGGTCCTGGGTTCATTCCCTGGTACCTCCTAAACAAAAAAGAAGGAAGAAGAGGAATAGGAAGAGGAAGAAGAAAGAAGAGGAGGAGGAGGAAGAGGAGAATATGCTAAAATCCAAGACTTACCTGACTTAACTGCACACTTGAAAGAACTAGAAAAAAACCAGTAAACTAATCACAAGCCAAGCCAAAGGAAAAAAAAATAAAGAGAAGAGAAGAAAGAAAATGAGATTGAGAACAAAAAAAAAATAGAATTAACAAAACCAAAAGTTGGTTCTTTGAGACGGTCAACAAAACTGACAAACTTTTGGTGAGACTGACAAAGAAAAGAAGAGAGAAGATTTAAGAAAATAAAATCAGAAATGAGAGAGGAAATATTACCACTAAGCCTACAGAAATAGGAGAGATCATAAGAGGATACTATGAACAACTGTATGACAACAAACTAGGGCAATTAGATGAAATGGACAAAGTCCCAGAAACCACAAACAACCCACACTGACCCTAAAATAAATAAAACATCTCAAAAACACAATCACGGGGAAGCAGATGTGGCATATGTGATTGAGCTCCTGCCTATCACATGGGAGGTCCCTGGTTTGGTTCCCAGTGCCTCCTGAAAAAGACAGCGAGCTGGTGTGATGGGCAGATGTGGCAAACTGACACAACGAGAGATGCAAGAAGAAAAACATAATGAGAAACACAACAAAGTAGGGAGTGGATGTTCCCAGTGCCTCCTAAAGAGGACGAGCAATACAGTGAGTTGATGCAATAGGCAGGCAAGCTGACACAACATGATAATGCAACAAGGACATAAGAAAAAAAACACAATGAGAGACACAACAAAGCAGGGAACAGAGGTGGCTCAAGGAATTAGGTGCCTCCCCCCCCATATCAGAGGTCCTGGGTTTGGTTCCCAGTGCCTCCTAAAGAAAGTAGGAAAATGAACAGACAAAGCAAGTGCAAACAATGAGGGGGTGGAGAGAAATAAATAAATAAATCTTTAAAAAAACAGAACAAAACAAAACAATCACAAGTAAGAGTTGAGAGTCATCAAAAATGTCCCCAAAATGAACAGCCCAGGACCAGGTGGCTTGACAGAGGAATTCTACCAATCATTCAAAGATGATCTAATACCAATCTTGCTCAAACTTTTCCAAAAAATTGAAAACTCATTGTGAAGCCATCATCACCCTAATACCAAAACCAGAAAAAGATACTAAGAAAAAAGAAAATTACAGACATTTCTCTAATGAATATAGATGCAAAAATCCTAAAAAAAAAAATACTTGCAAACCAAACCCAAAAACACATTAAGAGAATTACACACCACAATCAAGTTGTTATTATCCCAGGGATGCAAGTGTAGTTCAGCATGAGAAAAGCAATTTGTGTAATAAACCACATGAATAAATTGAAGAAAAACCCAATGATCTTCTTGATTGACGCAGAAAAGGCATTTATCAAAATATAACATTCTTTCTTGATAAAAACACTCCAAAATAGTAATAGAAGGAAGCTTTCTCAATATGGTAAAGTGTATATATGAAAAACCCACAGCTAGCATTGTACTCAATTTTGAAGGGCTGAAAGCTTTCCCAGTAAGATTGGGAATAAGACAAGGATGCCCACTGTCACACTATTATTCAATTTGTATTAGAAAATCTAGCTAGAGCAATTAAGCAAGAAAAAGAAATAAAAGGCACCCAAACAGGAAAGAATGTAGTAAAACTTTCACTTTTTGCTGGTGATATGATCCTATACCTAAAAAATCCCAAAAGACACACAACAAAGCTATTAGAACTAATAGAGTTCAACAGAGTAACAGGATACATAATTAATACACAAAAATCGATAGCGTTTCTGTACCCTACTGATGAGGAATCTGAGGAGGAAGTCAGAAAAAATTACATTTGTAATAGCAACTAAAAGAATAAAATATTTAGGAATAAATTTAATCGGGAAGTGGACTTGGCCCAGTGGATAGGGCATCCGTCTACCACATGGGAGGTCCATGGTTCAAATCCCGGGCCTCCTTGACCCATGTGCAGCTGGCCCATGCGCAGTGCTGATGTGTGCAAGGAGTGCCGTGCCACGCAGGGGTGTCCCCGCATAGGGAGCCCCACATGCAAGAAGTGCGCCCCGTAAGGAGAGTCACTCAGCACAAAAAGGAAGTTCAGCCTGCCCAGGAATGGCGCCACACACATGGAGAGCTGACACACAAGATGATGCAACAAAAAGAAACACAGATTCCTGTGCCGCTGACAACAACAGAAGCGGACAAAGAAGAACACACAGCAAATGGACACAGAGAGCAGACAATGGGGGGGTTGGGGTGACGAGGGGAGAAATAAAAATAAAATAAAATAAAATAAAAAAAATTTAACTGAGGACATAAAGGACCTGTATACAGAAAACTATGAAACATTGCTAAAAGAAACAAAAGAAGAGCTAAAATAAATGGAAGAGCATTCTGAGTTCATGGATTAGAAGACTAAATATCCTTAAGATATCAATTCTACCCAAGCTGATTTACAGATTCAATGCAATCCCAATAAAAGCCCCAACAGCTTTTTTTTCCCAGAAATAGAAAAGCCCATTATCAAATTTATTTGGAAGGGTAAGGGACCCCAAATAAAGATAGACATACTGACCAATGAAATCGAATTGAGAATTCAGAAATAGACTCTTGCATCTACAAGCAAGTGATTTTTAACAAGGATATGAAACCCACCCAGCTGAGCCAGATGAGTCTTTTCAACAAATAGTTCTGATAGAACTGGTTATCCATAGCTAAAAGAAAGAGGACTTATGTTCTATCTTAAACAAAAATTAACTCAGAATGGATCAAGGACCTATTACAAAAGCTTCAACCATAAAACTCCTAGAAGAAAATGTAGAAAAATATCTTTAAGATCTTTTGGTAGGTGGTGACTTCTTAAATCTTATATACAAAGGAGGCGTAATGAAAGAAAAAAATAGATAAATCGGATCTTCTCAAAATTAAAACACTTCTGTGCTTAAAATGACTGTTTAGAAGGTGAAAAGGCAGCCTATTCAATGGGAGAAAAATTTCAGAAACCACAAATCTGTTGATGTTTGATCTCCATGTTATATGAAGAGATCATACAACTCAACAACAAAAAAGCAAGCAACCCAATTTAAAAATGGGCAAAAGACTTGAATAGACATTTTTCCATAGAAGAAATACAAATAGCCTAAAAAGCACCTGAAAAGTGTTCAACATCACTAGCTATTAGGAAAATGCAATGAGATATCATTTTACACTTTACAGAATGGCCATTATTAAAAAACAGAAAAGTGCAAGTGCTGAGGAGGATGCAAAGAAATAGGAACACTTCTTCACTACTGGTGGGAATGTAAAATGGCACAGCCTCTGTGGAAGACAGTTTGGCAAGTCCTCAGGAAGCTAAATCTAGAACTGCCATATGACCTGACAAACCTGCTACTAGGAGTATATTCAGAAGAAGTTAAAGCAAGGACAAAGACATTTGCACACTGATATTCATAGTGGCATTATTCACAATTGTTAGAAGATGGAAACAGCTCAAGTGTCCATCAATCAATGAATGGATAAACATGATGTCATATATACATACAATGGAATACTTTTCAGCTGTAAGAAGAAAATGAAGTCGGGATAGATGAACCTTGAGGACAGTTATGATAAGTGAAATAAGCCAGAGATAAAAGGACAAATATTATATGGTCTCACTAACATGAACTAAATATCATGATAAGTAAACTCATGGAAGAAAACTCTGGAGCACTGGTTACTAGGAAATAGAATGTGGGTTGGGAAGGGGGAGCTGATGATAAATGTACGAAGAATGTTTAATAAAGTGGATTGTTTAATGTGGGGAAATGGATGGAGTTGATGGTAACATTATAGTGAGTATAATGGGGTAGTCTAGGGAGGTTAATGTCAATTGAAAGAAAGCTAAAGGATCTAGGGAAAGTAAAACAGTGATTTTGGTAGTGAATGATGATTGTGGTTAATAGTACAAACACAAGAATGTTCCTCTATTATAGGGGTTCTGAACATTTTTTTGCTCCACAGACTCCTTTGCCAGTCAGGTGAAATGAATACTACTGTTGTTAAAATTTTTTTTTCTAAAAGATTTATTTTTTAAAAATTTATTTCTCTCCCCTTCCTGCCCCCCTTCCCCCCAGTTGTCTGCTCTCTGTGTCCATTTGCTGTGTGTTCTTCTGTGTCCACTTGTATTCTTGTCAGTGCACCCAGAATCTGTGTCTCTCTTTGTTGCATCATCTGGCTGCATTAGCTCTCCATGTGTGCAGCGCCACTCCTGGGCAGGCTGGACTTTCTTTCACGCTGGGCGGCTCTCCTTACGGGGTGCACTCCTTGCGCGTGGGGCTCCCCCATGTGGGGAACACCCCTTCATGGCACAGAACTCCTTGCACGCATCAGCACTGTGCGTGGGCCAGCCCATCACACAGGTCAGGTGGCCCTGGGTTTGAAAGTTTGATTTCCCATGTGGTAGGCAGATGCCCCATCCATTGGGCCAAATCCGCTTCCCTGAATTTATTTATTGCATACATTCATAAATGAAGGAAATGCTAGATTGCAGTTAGAGGTCAGAGAAAATATAGTATGTTGATTTTTTTCAGTTCAAACTCATGGACTTAGAAAATACCTTGCAATGAATAAAAATGAAAAATCAACGTACTAAAATTTTTAGGATGCAGCAGAGGCAGTGCTGAGAGGGCAATCTGTAGATCTAAATGCTGACATTAAAAAAAAGGAAAAATGTCAAATCTGTAACCTACCTTCACATCTGGAGGAACTAGGAAAGAAGATCAAACTAAACCCAAACGTAGCAGAAGAAAGGGAATATCAAAGGGTAGAGCAGAAATAAATAAAATAGAGAATACAAAAACAATAGTGAGAACCAATGAAACCAAATGCTGGTTCTTTGAAAAGATCAATAAATTTTACAAACCTTTAGCTAAACTGACAAAGAAAAAAAGAGAGGGGATGCAAATAAGTAAAATGAGAAATGAAACTGGGGGCATTATGACTGTCCTCACAGAAATAAAAAGGATTGTATGAGGATATTATTAACAATTGCACGTCAACAAATTACGATAGCATAGATAAAATGGAGAAATTCCTAGCAACATATAAGTTACCTAAACTGAATCAAAGAGAAATAGAAGACCTTGTCACCAATAACAAAGAGATTGAATCAGTAATAAAAAATTTCCCAACACAGAAATACCCAGATGGCTTCTATGGTAAATATTATACCAAATATTCAAACAAAAATTAAACCAATCCTGCTCAAACCCCTCCAAAAAACTGAAGTGAAAGGAAGCTTCCTAACCCTTCTATGGGGCCAGCATCACCCTAATACCAAATCCAGATAAAATACCATAAGAAAAGAATATTACAGACTTATTTCCTTTATGACTATAGATGCAAAAATCCTGAACAAAATATTTTCAAATGGGAAATAAAACAATTATAAATCATGTGCAAGAAGGATTTATCCCACAGGAGCAAGGATGGTTCAACAAATGAAAATCAATTAACATAATATACCATATTAACAGAATGAAGGGGGAAAAAACTCACATGATCATCTCCATTCATGTGGAAAAGTCATTTAACAAATCCAGTACCCATTTTTGATAAAAACTCTCAGAAAACTAAGAATAGAAAACTACCTCAACATCATAAAGTGCTTTACGAAAAACCCACAGCTAACAGAATATTCAATGGTGAAAGACGAAATGCTTTCCTTCTAAGATCACAAATAAGACAAGGATGCCCACTTTTACAGCAACTCTTCTACACTGTATTGAACATTCTAGCCAGAGCAATCGGGCAACAGAAAGAAATGAAAGGCATCCAAATTGGAAAGGAAGAAATAAAACTCCCCTTATTTGCAGATGACATGATTCCATATATAAAAAATCTTGAAGACACTAACAAGAGAGCTTCTAAAGCTAATAATTGAATGAACTGAAAATTACAAGTATTGGCAAGGAAGTAGAGAAGTAGGAACCCACATGCATTGCTGGTGGGAATGTAAAATGGCAGAGCTGCTGAGGAAAACAGTTTGGCAGTTGCTCAGAATGTTAAGTACAAAATGACCATAGACCCAGCAATCCCATTTCTAGGTACACACCTAAAGGGACCGGAAGTAGGGACTTGATCAGAAATTTGCACATTGATGTGCATAGCAGTATAATTCACAACAACCAAAAGGTGGAGGCAAGCCAAGTGTCCCATCAAAAATGGAAGGATAAACAAAATATGGTATGGACATACAGGGGAATATTATTCAGGTGTAAAAAGGAATGAGGTTCTGATACATGCTACAACATACTTACTATTTCTACTTCTCCTTCAGAGCCAGCTCACATGTCATTTCACCTGTGTTTCTTCGAGTGAGAGCACTTCTCTTGCTATTCTGTGACCATGGATTCAGAGCCTGTTCTCTTCTCCTAGACTGAGAACTCTTGAGAGTGCAGAGATTATGTCTAATTCATTCTGGTTTCTCTAGTGTCGAGTCAGCATCACTAGGTATGCATCACAACTTTTCAGCCTGTGTGCATGTATTTCATATCGAGGCAAAGGAAACTTAGAAGTCATACCTGGTGGGGTTCCTCTTGTCTTCCTCAGAGAGCAAAAACCAGACAAAGTCTGCATAGCTCATTCTTCCTTCTTTCTGTATTGTTTTTCCTCTGGGGGAAAAAATACCTGGTTAAAAAATTTGCTAAGCAATTACTTGGATAAATTTAGTGGGATGACAGATTAAGAAATAAACTAATATCCTTCTTTGGAAATTTAATTAGTATTTTTAAAAAATGAGAATGCTGGATACCTCACAAAAGGACCCTCCCATGGCCTATCTTGTTCTCAAAGGTCTAGAGGTAAAACCAGAAGGCATTTGCAAATACACAGAAAAGAAATCTGGTTTCTAATTTCTAATTTGAATGCAAATAATTACCAGGATCAAATACTGTAACCTATGTTTATATATAGAACTTTTACCTATTTTAAAGACTTACTGTACTGTGTTAAGCCATGATTATGTTTTATAGGGTATTATTTGACCTAGTAGTGCTGCTGAATTATGAAGAGTCTTGCTAAAATGAGATCACAGTATTACATGAAGCCTATTTTCAAACTGGGATGCTTCTTCTTACCTTGTTACTGCCCCAGAGAATATCCTTTCAATAATCCTGTTTGATGAAGCTAAATGTAAATAAATTACAGAGCTAGTTAGAAACATACTCCATAAAGGCAATAAACTTTGGCAAATTTATTTTCAGTGGTTTCCAAGCAAAACCATAATTCTCCATGAGGATAATATGAATAAATTTTTACTTACATATAATTTATATTTTAGAAGTAAGAATTTGAGGTGGCTTATCTAAAAAAATAACTGCAAAAAAGAATAGGCCAGTGGATATGGCTGGCATCTAGGATATATTGGTACTGTTGAGCATAAAGCTAGTTCTGAACATCCTGACAGATAAGAGAAAAATGTATGGAATTTGTATTGAACTTGGTATCCAATAAGAACAAGAAGAGATATTCCTTTAACTAAGACAAATTTCATCCTAGTATTAAACTCAAGGGGGAACTGTATATGCAGCTTTTAATATAAGGTACTCTGGGTAAAACAATGGATAATGCTTTCAAGTAGAGTTTTATAAGAAATCAAAATATACCATTAACATATTTTTCTTATTTTCCTTGTATAAATGCCCAGGATTTGACATGATATAACATGATTTTTAGAAATTCCATCAGTAAGTTTTATTCAAAGAGAGAGATAATCACATCTTTTTTTTTTTTTTTTAAAGCGATTGAACCTGGGAACTTCTTTGTGGGAAGCGTGCTCTCAACTGTCGAGCTACATTAGTTCCCCAAGCATTATGGTTTTTTTGTTGTTCTTGTTGTTTTTCAGGAGGTACTGGGGGTTGAACCCAAGACTTTGTACATGGAAAAGCAGAAGCTCAAACCACTGAGCTACACCTGCTCCCCACAATTATATCTTTTTCTTTTTGGAGGTACTGGGGCTGGAGATTGAACCCAGGACCTTGTACATGGGAAGCCAGCACTAAACTACTAAGCTACACCCACTCCCGACAATTATAAAGTAAGATAATATTGTTGCTTTCTTTTTTATGTTGGATATGAGTTCTGTAAACCTTTTATTAATAAAGGCATTTTTTTTTTTATTTGAGAAGTTGTGAGTTTATAAAACAATCATGCATACTGTTCAGGTTTCCCATATATTACCTCACCACCACCACCTTACATTGTTGTGACACATTTGTAACAAATGATGAAAGAACATCATCATCATATTACTGGTATCTATAGTCCATAGCCTATATTTGGTATATTTTCCCCACAAATGACCCTATTATTAACACATTTTAGTACTGTATATTTGTTATAGTTCATGAGAGAATGATGCCATATCTGTACTGTTAACCACATTCCATTATTCACCATGGGGTTCAGTATTATAAGATAAGATGTTGCTTTTAAATGAAAAAGACTAGTGACAGATCCTAGAAAATCAATATCAGCGTACCTCATTGTGGGTTCAGAATAACTTTAAGACACTGGTTTAAATTTTAAAAAGAAGAAAAAGAGATTCCTGGGAATCTCAGACCTGGGAATGGGTTGACAGCAAGGCCTGTACTTTTAACAAGTGCCCCAGGCAATGGCACACACACCAAAATATCAGGATCGGTATAAGGTCATTGGAGACAGCTGTCAGCATCTGCAGAGTTAGGAATAGTCAACATAAACCAACATAAAGGTTTATGCTTACCTTAAACATAAAGGTAAATTAGTTTAGCTGAAGAAAATTAGGAATATGTATGTCAGTAGAACCACATCTGGACACATAACAAAGCTTATATAAGGACCCTTAATATTTTGTTGTGCATTGGTTTATGAGTTTAATAATTTGTACTAGGTATAAGAAGGCTGTATAGGAAATGCAAAGATATTTAATTCCAAAGCTAAAGTTATCTTAACTCATAAAAAAATTAAGCCTCTTGAAACAGAAGATCTTGTCCTGTAAATTAAGGATGGGTTGGTGGGTGGGTAATTACATACAAGCGTGTCAGTGGCCTGTTCATTATGCAGGCAGGCCTAGATGCTTGCTTTTCTGGACAACTTCATCCCATTAACATGCATACAATAAGTTGCAATGTGAGTATATACAATGTTTTGGGACTTAAGAAATATGGTTATGAAACAATGTTAGCCACAGAGGGAGCTTTAGAGCCCAGAGAGTCATGCGTGTTCTCCAGGGCTAGTTCACGTTATGCAGATGATCTGTAGCTTAGTAATGGGCAGGTGCATACTAATAAAGCTGATCTGACAGCCCTATGAATATCTCCATAGTTATGCCATTCTGTGAGATGGTTGTTATGACTACTTGGGGAAGGGAGGTAACAGGCTACCATGCCTAGCTATCAAATACGTACATATGAGTAATTTCCCATGGATGACTGCCTGGCACCTAAGAATTTGAGGTAGACTCTGTTTCTTAAATATGCAAAGCATTATGAAATTTTGCATCATATACAATGAGCCTTTTCTTAAAATGCTTACCATTAGGCAAAGACAGACCATATAAAAGAAGAAAAATTCAATGCATTTATTTAAGATCTGTACTCTTCTACTTCTAAAAGGCTAAATAAAGGCTGATTTTAAAAAAAATCAACCATGCCTCAGAAGACAAAGGATAGAAGAGGGACACTCTTATGACAGAAGAATGAATCAATGTACTTTGTACTTAAGAATATTAAGTCATAAGACAAGAGATTCTAAGTTTACTACTGGCAAAAATGAAGCAAAAAGGGTAGTATCTTGGGACATGAATTGTTAAATGTCTGACAAAAGAAAGCATGTAAAATTCATCTGCAGAGAAAAAAATTTTCTGGGACTAAATTCCAAATGGAAAGATTTTTATGACTCCCTGAGAAAAAAACTTGGCAGGTTAGAAACATGATTTTCATCCTTAGATTTTTATAGAAATACTAATAAATGGAGATGTTTCTAAAGGTACATATAAATTCTTTCTCAAATAAATGTTGCACAGGTGTGGATCTTATTCACGTCATCATCAGAAAACACACAACAGCATAAAGATTTGCCACTTATCAAACTAAGACTAATTCTTTATTTAATTCCATATCCCTTCTCTTACACTAGACTTTGAAATAAAAAAATAAATTTATCTTTGCTTATTCCCACTTGAAAATTCTTGGCTCTATAAAAAGGTCTTGATTAGTTTATGGAAATTAAGAAATGGGAATTTCCCTTAATGAGCGGAGAAAATTTTTATAACTCCTGATATTTTAAAAATAGTTAAGTTTTAGCATCTGTAAAATCACTCACCCTGGTCATTGTATCGAGATAGATCGTTCTGGCTGATGTAAAGATCATGATCACTATCTAGTTCCCAGAATTTACAATAAATAACATAGAAATGTTCATAGGAGAAATAATCTGTGATTTGGTTTATATCTTCTTCTTCTTCCAAAAGGGCCAGCGTCTGAAATGTATGAATAGAAGGATTAATTTATTTTAAAATTATGAAAAACCAGCCTTGGGATTCTAGCAAATCTTTTCTTTTTTAAATTGAATTTAGAATCTTGTTCTTAGACCTAGGAAAATCCTTCATCCTACCTTAAATCATCTGCTCAGTTGGCTAGCATTTCCTGAGCTCTTTAGTATGCTTTATGAAGTGTTAGCTGCTGTGAAGCATATAAATACAAGGAAAGAGAAGGACCATCACCCAGGAGACTGTAGCCTATCAGACGCAGGCACAGTTAGATAAGTTACGTGGTCATACACTGACATTGCTTTTAACTTTTCAAAGTTACAGGAGCAGTATATTATGAAGGGTAGGCATCTACATATATGGTTTGCTTCTGTGATGAAATCAATTTCACCATGAAGGTTGGGAAGACATATTTATTTATGTATACAGTTGTGATGATGTGTGGCCTGGCACAGAAGGCATGGGTGAAGCTGCAGGGCCCAGAGTGGGAAGTAAGCCTGGGTCTCCCCTGACTCATGTAAACTCCAGAACAAATGATTGTTGAGTCCAAAATTTTATAATTTTATAAATTATCATATGTGTAGGCAGATAAATGATAGCATTTTAGAAATGAAAGATTCAAAAAAAAAAAAAAAAGAAACCTTAGGAAATAGAAAAAACAAAATAACATAGCAGAAATAAGATCAGATATATTAATAATCACAATGAAGGTGAACAAGTTAAATCTCCTTATTTAAAGAGTTTTGAGAAACCAAACAAACAAACAAAACAGACCTAGCTATATGCTGCCCATAAGAGATAAGCATAAAATAAAATATAAAAGGAAAGGTTTAAAAAATTAATTCATTTTAAAATTATGAATTTCATAATTTTGGAGTTTTTCTTTTTGGAGTAATGAAATTATTCTAACAATTTTTGTGGTGATAAACGCTCAACACTGTGATTATACTAAAAGTCACTGATTGTATACTTTGGACGGATTGTATGGGATGTGAATATATCTCAATAAAACCACTTTTTTTTTTGAAGGTGGAGAAAGGCATTGGTATGCCAACTATTAACAAAAAGAAAATATATTGGGCTTCGGGAAGATGGTAGATTAGAAAGACACAGGACCCTCTTCTCTTTCAGAAAAACAGCTAGAGGACAGGCTGAAATGGCCTAGAAAAAAATGTTCTAGAGTTTAGAATACCAGGGGAAGGCTGGACACCACTCAGAAGAAAGAGGGACAAAGGAAGGCATCTCAATGCAAAGACTGTGAGGAGAAGTTGCTAATGCAGCTGTCAGTACCCTCCTCTACCCTATGAATAGACAATTTTGAATACTCTGGCCTCGGGCTGGTGGCAATAGAAGCGGCTGCAGTTATCCACCTTCCCTGGAAATGGGAGAGAGAAGGACGCAGTCTAAGACTGATTTCAGCTTTTGGCCAACGATTTGGTCTGCTGTGTCCCATGAGCACTTCCAGGCCAGGCGGGGACACACTTGGGAGCTGGCACAGAACTGACGAGATCTGACCCTCTCAATCACCCTCCCTACTGACTGGGACTGGTGATGAGGACACAGGACTGAAATTATTTCATACCTGGGAAAAGGGAGAGGGCTGCTAGCAAAGGAAGGAGAACAGCCTCTGAGAAAGTTTGAATTGCAGGCTCTGAATAGCCTCCAGGCAGGATCCTCGTCACACAGTTGTGCTGGCTGTCGTACTCACACTGTGACCAGGCTTTGCACTGAGAGGGCTGCCCAAGAGCACCATCTGGTAGTGAACCAAGGAAGTGCACGTGAGGAAGTTAAAAGTAAATAAGTAAAGAGAGCCTTTTTCTGGCCTGAAAGCTACCTGCCTCAAGGCCCTTGGAAGTGGGTCTGTAACCCATTACTGGGTCCATGACCCAGAACCAAGCAACTGACAAGGACAATGCTAAAGACCTAGAACAGGTTGAACCAAGAATCAAAGAACGGCAGTTTAACTCACAGCCTCCCGCTACTAAATTCTAACAAAAGAGAGAGAAGCTGAGAATCAGAGTAAATTCACCATCATAATCAGATGCCTAGACATCAGCAAAAAATAACAAGCTACACTAAGAAAATGGAATATATAAAAGCCCCAGATGAGACACAGGATTTGAGACAACTAATCAACAAGATTCATACAAATTTCCAAAATCAAATTAAGGAGTTGAAAGACAATATAGTTAAAGATAAAAAGGACATCAAGAAGATACAAGGGAGCACAAAGAAGACTTTGAAAACCTGAATAGAAAAATAACAGAGCTTATAGAAATGAAAGATACAACAGGTGAGGAAAAAAACATATTAGAAGTGTACAACCGCCGACCTGAAATGATAGAAAAAAAATTAGTGACACAGAAGACTGAACAGCTAACATTGAAGAGAAGAACAGAGAAAGAATAGAAAAATTAAGGAGGGTCTCGTGGAGTTGAATGATAACACAAACTGCAACAACATACATACCATGTGAGTTCCAGAAGGAGAAGAGAAGGCAAAAGGGACAGAAAGAATATTTGAGGAAATAATGGCTGAAAATTTCCCAACTCTTGTGCAAGAAATGGATTTACATATCCAAGAAGTGCAGTGTACCCTGATCAGAATAAATCTGAATAGACCTACTCCAAGACACATACTACTTAGAATGTCAAATTTCAAAAATAAAGAGAAATTCTGAGAGCAGCAAGGGAGAAGCAAACCATCACATACAAGGGACACCCAGTAAGACTTTGTGTGGACTTTTCATCAAAAACTATGGAGGTAAGGAGACAGTGGTATGATATAATTAGGATATTGAAAGAGAAAAATTGCCAGTCGAGAATTCTTTATCTGGCAAAATTGTCCTTCAAATATGAAGGTGAGTTTAAAATATTCACAAGTAAACAGAAACTAAGAGTTCATAAAAAAGAATTCACCTTTGCAGGAAATATTAAAGTAGGCCTTAAAATCTGAAAGAAAAAGATAGGAGAGAGATGCTTGGAGGAGAGTATAGAAGATAAGACTAGCAGAAAGGATAACCAAAAGAATAAAAAAGACAAAATAAGATATGACATATGAAAACCAAAGAATAAAATGGTGGAAGTAAATAATGCATTTACAGTAATATCATTGAATGTGACTGGATTAAACTCCCCAATCAAAAGATATAGGCTGACAGAATGGATTTTTAAAAACCCATGAGTCATCCATATGCTGCCTACAAGAAACTCACCTGAGAGCTAGGGATATAAACTGGCTGAAACTGAAAATTTGGAAAAAAGATACTCCATGCAAATAGCAACCAAAAAAGAGCAGGAGTAACTATATTTATATTGGTCAAAACAGTCTTTAAATGCAAAAAAGTTATAAGAGATACAGAAGACCATTATATATTAATAAAAGGGACATTCCACTAGGAGAAATAATAGTCATACATATATCTTTGTACCTAAATCAGGATGCCCCAAAATATATGAGGCAAACTCTGGAAAAACTGAAAGGAGAAATAGACATACTGACAACAACAGCTGGAGACTTTAACATACCACTTGCATCATTAGATAGAACAACTAGATAGAGATGAACAAGGAAACAGAGAACTTGAACAACATGATCAATGAGCTAGACCTCACAGACTATATATATATAGAACATAGCATTCCAAATTAGTGGGTTATACATTCTTCTCAAGTGCTCATGGATCTTTCTACAGGATAGACCATATGTTAAGTCACAAGGCAGGTCTCAATAAATATAATAAGACTGAAATTATACAAAGCACCTTCTCAGATCATAATGGAATGAAACTGGAAATCAGTAATAGATGAGAAAAGGGAAAATTCTCAAAAACGTGGAAGCTGAACAACACACTCCTAAACAATCAGTGGGTCAAAGAAGAAATTATAAGTCAAATTAGTAAATATATTGAGACGAATGACAATGGGAACACAGCTTAGCAAAACTTATGGGATTCACTGAAGGCAGTGTTGAGAGAAATTTATAGCTCTAAACATCTATATTATAAAAGGAAAAAGAGCTAAAAATAAAAAATCTAATTGAACAACTGGAGAAATTAGGCAAAGAACAGCAAACCATTCCCAAAGCAGACAGAAGGAAAGAACTAATAAAGATTAGAGCAGAAATAACTGAACTTGAGAACAAGAAAACATTAGAGAAAATCAACAAAACCAAAACTGGTTCTTTGAGAAGATCAATAAAATCGACAAACCCTTAGCTAGATTAACAAAGAAAAAAAGAGAGAAGATGCAAATAAAAGAATCAAAAATGAAATGGGGGAGTTACAACTGACCCCACAGAAATACAAAGAATCATAAGAGGAAATTATGAGAAACTGTGCGCCACAAACTAGACAACCTAGGTAAAATGAACAAACAAGCTACATTGACTCTATAAGAAATTCAAGAACTCAAGCAAACCAATCACATTTAAAGAGATTGGATTAGTTATCAAAAATCTCCCAACAAAGAAAACTTCAGGAGGAGATGGCTTCACAGGTGAATTCTACCAACCATTTAGAGAATTAACACCAATCTTTTTTTTTTTTAAAGATTTATTATTTATCTTTCCCCTATGACCCACTCCCCCCATTGTCTGCTCTCTGTGCCCATTTGCTTTGTGTTCTTCAATGTCTGCTTGTATTCTCTTTAGGTGGCTCCAGGAACTGACCCTGGGACCTTCCAGAGTGGGAGAGAGGTGATTACTCTCTTGCGCCACCTCAACTCCCTGTTCTGCTACATCTTCTTATTTTCTCTCCTCTGTGTCTCTTGTTGCATCACCTTGCTGCACCAGCTCTCCGCATCGGCCAGCATTCCTGCATGGGGCAGCTTTCCCGCACTGAGTGGCATTCCCATGCAGGGCAGCCCTCCTGCTTGGGGCGGCATTCCCGTGTGGGCGGGCACTCTGTGTGAGCCAGCTTGCCCTCACCAGGAGGCCCTGGGCATCAATCCTTGGACCTCCTATATGGTAGACGGGAGCCCAGTTGATTGGCCACATCCATTTCCCAACACCAATCTCTCTAAACTCTTCCAAAAAATTGAAGAGGATGGAAAATTACCCAAAACATTTTATGAAGTCAACATCACCCTAATATCAAAGTCAGATAAAGATACTACACAAGAAGAGAAAATTACATACAAATCTCTCTAATGAACACAGATGCAAAAATTTCAGCAAAATACTTGCAAATTGAATCCAACAGCATATCAAAAGACTTATACATCATGACCAAGTTGGATTTATTCCTGGTATGCAAGGCTGGTTCAACATAAGAAAATCAATCAACATAATACACCACATTGACAAACTGAAGGATAAAAACCACTTGATCATTTCAATCAATACAGAAAAGGCATTTGACAAAATCCAGCCTCCTTTCTCATAAAAACACTTCAAAAGATAGAAATAGGAGGAAAATTCCTCAATATGATAAAGGGCATGTATGAAAAACCCACAGCCAACATCGTACTCAATTAGGAAAGGCTGAAAGCTTTCCCTCTAAGATCAGGGACAAGAAAAGGATGCCCACTGTCACCACTGTTATTTAATACTGTGTTAGATTCGAGCTAGAGCAATTAGACAAGAAAAAAAAAAATTAAAGACATCCAAATAGGAAAAGAGGACATGATCCTATATTGAGAAAATTGTGAAATGTCTATGATAAAATTACTTGAACTAATAAACAAGTTCAGCAAAGCTACAATACAAGAACAACACGCAAAAACCAGTAATGTTTCTGCATAATAGTACTGAACAATCTGAGGATAAAATCAGAGAAAAATTCCATTTATAATAGCAACAAAAAGACTCAAATACCTAGCAATCAATTTAACCAAAGAAGTACAGGACCTATATTCAGAAAACTACAAATGATGCTAAAAGAAATCAAAGAAGATTCAAATGGAAAGATATTCTGTGTTCATGGACTGGAAGACTAAATATCGCAAAGATGTCAGTCCTACCCAAACTGATTTAAAGATTCAATGCAGGGAAGAGGACTTGGCCCAATAGATAGGGCGTCCGCCTACCACACGGGAGGTCTGCAGTTCAAACCCTGGGCCTCCTTGACCCGTGTGCAGCTGGCCCATGCGCAGTGCTGATGCATGCAAGGAGTGCCGTGCCATGCAGGGGTGTCTCCCGTGTAGGGGAGCCCCATGCGCAAGGAGTGCGCCCCGTAAGGAGAGCCGCCCAGAGCGAAAAAAGAGAAATAAAAATAAATCTAAAAAAAAAAAAGATTCAATGCAATGGAATTCAAAATTCCAAAAACTTACTTTACAGAAACAGAAAAGGCAATTAACAAATTTATTTAGAAGGGAAAGTGCACCTTAACAGCCAAAATCATCCTAAAAAAGGAATGATATGGAAAGACATTCCCTGCCTATCCTTGAAACATATTACAAAGCTACAGTGTCAAAACAGAATGGTGAGAAACAGATGTAGCTTAAGCAACTGAGCTCCTGCCTATCATATGGGAGGTCCCAGGTTCAGCTCCCAGTGCCTCCTAAAGACGACGAGCAAGACAGTGAGCTGACGCGAAGGGCAGGTGTGGCGAGCTGATGCAACAAGATGATGCAAGATGACGCAAGAAGAAAAACATAACGAGAGACAGACACAACTAAGCCAGGGGCAGAGATGGCTCGAGCAATTAGGTGCCTCCCTCCCACATTGAAGGTTCCGGGATTGGTTCCCGGTGCCTACTAAAGAAACAAGGAAGACAGACAGACACAGCAAGTGTAAGCAGCAAGGGGGGTGGGGAGAAATAAAGAAAAAAAACCTTAAAAAAAAACCCCAGAATGGCAATGTCATAAAGAGACACACTAACCAGTGGAAAAGAACTGAGTATCCAGAAATAAACCATTATCTCTATGGCCAACTGGTTTCTTTTTTTTTTTTTTAAGGAGGTACCTGGGATTGAACCCAGGACCTCATACATGGGGAGCAGGCACTCAATCACTGAGCTACATCTGCTTCCTAATGGAGGTTTTTTTGTTTGTTTGTTTGTTTTTAGGAGGTACTGGGATCGAATTTGGGACTGTGTACATGGCAAGGAGGCACTCAACTACTTGAGCTATACCTGCTTCTCTGAACTGGTTTTTGACAATCCTACCAAGTCCATGTTAACAGACAAAACAGTCTCTTCACCAAATGGTGCTGGGTGAACTGGATATCCATAATCAAAAGAATGAAAGAGGACCCCATCTCACTCCCTATACAAGAATCAACTAAAAATGAATCAAAGACCTAAATATAAAAGTCAGGGGCCATAAAACTAATAGAGGAAAAGGCTGGGAAACATTTTCAAGATCTTGTTGTAGGTGGTGATTTCTTGGACCTTACAGCCAAAGCATGTGCAACGAAAGAAAACATAGGTAAATGGGACCGCCTCAAAATTAAACACTTTTGCACCTCACAGGATGGTGTCAAAAGGGGGAAAAGGCAGCCAATTCAATGGGAGAAAATATTTGGAAATCACGTATCTGATAAGGGTTTAATATCCAGAATAAATAAAGAAATGCTACAATCAATAATAAAATGACAAGTGATCTGATTAAAAACTAGGCAAAAGACTTGAATAGACATTTGTCCAAAAAAGAAATATAAAGGGTGAAAGAACACAAGGAAAACAATGGAAATATTATGCAGCTGTAAGAAGAAATGAAGTTGTGGAGTATATGACAACATGGATGAACCTGGAGGACATTAAGTTGCATGAAGCAAGCCAGAGACAAAAGGACAAATACTGCATGACTGTGCTATTATGAACTAAATATATTATGTAAACTCATGGAGTTAATAACAAAAATATGGGTCACCAGAAAATAGAATGAGGCCAGAGAATGAAAAGCTGATGGTTAATCCGTGCAGAACTGGTAAAAAGGTTATTTGTTAATTTTTGGAAATGAATAGAAATGTTGAGAGCATAGCATAGTGTCTGTAACTAGCAGTGCTATTATAAGGTTATGACAGTGATTGAAAGGAAAAGTCTAAGGTCATGTATATTACTAGAATGAAAGCTAAAAAATGTAACATGGGACTGTATAGCACAGTAAAATTTCATGTGAAATATGAATATGGGTAATATTGCATATATGACTGATTTTCTTTGAAACTGAACAAGTGTATGTTACTGTTACAAGATATTAATCAGCCAAAAAAACCTATTATGCTATGTGAAAGAAACCAAACACAAAAAGTACTATATATTGTACAATTTCATTTATATAAAATGTAAATATAAGTCAATTTATAAAGACAGAATTACATTAGTGGTTATGTAAGGCTGTGGAAGGATAGAGGTTTTGAGAGGTGACGCTAAGGGGTTGTAGAGTTTTTCTTTTTGGAGTAATGAAATCATTCTAAAATTTTGAGCGGTGATGAATACACAACACTGCGAGTATACTAAAAGCCATTATCTGTACACTTTGGATAGATTGTATGGTATGTGAATATATCTCAATAAAACAAACTGCTTTAAAAAAAAAGAAAATGTATCAAATAATACAAAATAAATGGAAGTCAAGGTGAAAAGCATTATAAGTGGCAAAAAGGGCTATTTCATAATGCAAATGTTTTTTTTTTTTAAAGATTTATTTATTTCTCTCCCCTTCCACTCCCCCCCAGTTGTCTGCTCTCTGTGTCCATTCACTATGTGTTCTTCTGTGACCGCTTCTATCCTTATCAGCGGCACCGGGAATCTGTGTTTCTTTTTTTGTTGCATCATCTTGTTGTGTCAGCTCTCCGTGTGTGCGGCACCATTCTTGGGCAGGCTGCACTTTCTTTCGCGCTGGGCAGCTCTCCTTATGGGGTGCACTCCTTGTGTGTGGGGCTCCCCTATGCCGGGGACACCCCTGCATGGCATGGCACTCCTTGCATGCATTAGCACTGCGCATGGGCCAGCTCCATACAGCTCAAGAAGGTCTGGGGTTTGAACCACGGACCTCCCTTGTGGTAGGCGGATGCCTTATTCATTGGGCCAAATCTGCTTCCCAACGCAAATGTATTAATCTGATAAAAAACTATTTTGGAAACTGCAAACACTGGGAAACCAAAATGCTGTGGCAAATTTAAAACAATGTAAATTATTAAATCATGGTATATGTCCTCAGTGGAAGATTTTATAGAAATTATAATGTCTGTATATATAGAAACAAAGGAAAATCATGATGTGGTTAAAGGGAAAACACAGGTTTTGATCAGAGAAAGTGTTTTGTATAATTTCAATCTTTTAAAATTTATTGAGACTTGTCTTGTGACCCAACATTTATGATCTATCTTGGAGAAGGATCCATGAGCACTTGAAAAGAATGTATATTCTGCTGTTTTGGGGTGCAATGCTCTACAAATGTCTGTTGGGTCTAGTTCATTTATCATATCATTTATTATATTATTCAAGTTCTTTATTTATCCTCTGCAGGTGTTCTATCCATTATTGAGAGTGCTGTATTGAAGTCTCCAACTATTATTGTAGAGACATCTATTTTTCCCATCAGTTTTGCCAATGTGTGCCTCAGGGATCTTGGGGCAATCAGGTTAGGTGTATAAATATCTAGTATAGTTATTTCTTCTTGCTGAATTGCCTATTTTATTAATATATAATGATCTTTTTCATCCCTTTTAACACTTTTGCATTTAAAATCTATTTTGTCCTACATTAGTATTGCTACCCCAGCTCTTTTTTTGGTTACTATTTGAGTGGAATATTTTTTTTAAACATTTCAAAAGGGTGAAAAGGCAGCCAACTCAAATGGGAGAAAAGGTAGCCAACTCAATAGGAGAAAATATTTGGCAATCACATAACTGATGAGGGTTTAATACTCATGATACATAAGGAGATCACACAACTCAACAACAAAAAGATAAACTATCCAATTAAAAAAATGGGCAAAAGACTTGAAAAAAAACTATTCAAAGAAGAAATACAAATGGCGAAGAAACACATGAAAAATGTACAGCATCAGTAGTGATTAGGGAAATGCGAATCAAAACTACAATGAGATATCATTTTACACCTATTAGACTGGCCGCTATTAAAAAGTTGGAAAACTGTCAATGTTGGAGAGGATGTGGAGAGACAGGAGTGCTTATTCAGTGCTGGTAGGAATGAAGGATGGTACAGTCACTGTGGAGGACTGTTTGGCAGTTCCTAAGGAAGTTAAATATAGACTTGGCAATATCATTGCTAGGTATATACCCAGAAAAACGGAGAGCAATGACACGAATAGACAGCTGCACACTGATGTTCATAGCAGCCAAAAGATTGAAACAACCTAGGTGTTAACCAATAGATGAATGGATAAACAACTTGTGGAGTATACAAATGATGGAAGATTATTCAGCGATAAGAAGAAATGAAGTCGTGAAACATATGACAACATGGATGAATCTGGAGGGCATTGTATTGCATGAAGTAAGCCAGACACAAAAGGGCAAACACTGTATGACTGCGCTATTTTGAATTAAATAGACAATGTGAAATATAAATATGTGAAATATGAATACAGGTAAAATTGCATATATAAGACCATTTTTCTTTGAAGCTGAACAAATGTAGGTTAACTCTACAAAATGTTAATATTGGACCAAAAAAGACAATGATAAGAGATCAAAGAATACTATATACTGTATGATTCCATTTATATAAAACATAAATATAAATCAATTTATAAAGGCAAAATTAGATTAGTGGTTATATAGGGCTGGAGAAGGCATGCTAAGGGGTATGGAATCTTTCTTTTTTGGAGGAATGAAATTGTTCTAAAATTTTCGAGATGATGAATGTGATTATACTAAAGGCCATTGATTATATACTTTGGATAGATCATATGGTATGTGACTATATCTCAATAAAACTGCTTAATAAACAAATAACTGTGCAAGAATAGTCAGAATATCAGCTATTTTCAGAGGGGAAACAGAGATTGAGAGGTGAGGAATTTTCTCATTTGTCTGTTTTTTTATTATTATTGAAATAATAAAAATGCTCTAATAATGACTGAGGTGATAAATGCAGAACTAATGTGATTATACCAAATACCATTGATTGTACACTTTGGATGAATTGTATTTTTTATCATATGCCTTTGAAGGAGAGTAGAAGAACATAGGTCAGTATGATATTAATTGTATTAGGCTAATAAAATATGAGTTTCCTTCTGTTTTCCAAACTTTTCCGTAATGTTATATTTTATAAAATGTCCTTTAAAATGTATTAAGCAGAAGACTTTGGATAAAACAAATCATGAGAAGCAAGCAGCTATCATTTTCACTTACTGGAGTGCCATAAAATGAAAAGGACGGATACCATTCTAGAGAAATTCTCACCTTATATACCCAAGTGGAAAGTACAAGGATGTTCATGTATCACTATAATAGGGAAAATCTGAAAACAATTTGAATGTTCATCAATGGGGGCTATATAATTAACTATAGTATGTCGTGCAATAAAACATTATGAAGTACTTAAGAGAAGGATCTCTTATGCTTAAAAACAAAAACAATTTAAAAAGCAGCCTATAAAACAAAACTATATACTCCCTGTATACATACATAAAGGAATAATACCACAGATAATGTGGGTTCCCTCTGGGAAAGGCAGTGAAATGGTGCAGGGTGGCAGGGAGATAAATAACAATTTAGGCTTATTACTGTAGATGTGTTCATATTATTTGAATATTTTACAAGCACATACTCATGTTCTATGAGGAAGACTAAGAAGCGGGGTAGGAAAGAAAAGGGAGGGGACACTAAAATTATGTTCTAGGAAGAACATTTGAGTACTATTTCTAGTTTAGCCCTTTACTTGTTGTGTGACCTTATAAGTCATTCAACCATAGCAGGGCCTCAAATTTTATCACTGATTAAAAAACACATGGATAATGATGTTTTAGAAACAACTAAGTATCATGTGCTGAAGGAATGGTGAGGGATTATTATCATCATTCTTCAGGTGTCAGGCCTCTTTTATGGAATTACTGCTATGCTAGCCCATGCCCTATTACCTACTGAGAGCCCACGTGGCTACAAGGTACTCAATAAATATTAACAATGACTGTGATGATGACTGTCTAGTATAGAATAAAAAATAACTGTATAGGTCCATCATAGATTACTAATTTTACCTTGTCTGTCCAGATGAAATTAGCAAAAAACATAGAGTATATAAGATTATATTATTAGCCTAAGCTTCATTAAGTATGTGTGATTCATTTAAAAGGATATATTTCATTTCCTTTTAATCAAGGGTAAACAATTCTACTTTCTTTAGGCTTACAGATACTTAATTAGACATAAAGATTACTTCAGTAAAAGGCTCCCATAAAGATTACTTCAGTAAAAGGCTCCCGCTAGTGGTCAATACTATCTAATTTCTCTCATTTGGTAAAATAAAAAAACAATTGATTGAAATTGTATTCTTTCTTAAAAGGAATTTTGAATACTTTTTCCCAGCTAGGTTAAGAGTCACTGCTGAAAGTCCTTTGAAAGGCTCAATCCAAATACGTAGGCACATTTTTTTTGCAAGACCTTCCCATTCTGGTCCCAGCTCACCACTCCCGCCTCATTTTTGGTCACTCTCTCTATGGAGTCTGTTCTTTAGACACTTGAGACTGTCCTGCAGTTCTTGAACATGACATTTTCATGCTTCTGGGCCTCTGTTTATGTTGTTGCCTCTTTCTGGAATCCCCCTTTCTTCTAATTTTTCTCTTGGTAAACTCCTGATATCTATCAAGGCCAAGGTCATATGCCTTCTCTGCACACAGCATACATATGTACTGGAGAAGTGCTTAATACTAAGAGTAGTGGCAGTGCTCTGCGTACAGTGAGCGTGCAATTTGTTAAATGAAGTAAAAAAGAATATTATTTAAATTGCTTTTTATATCTGAATTCCAATGAGAGGCATACTTGCAAAAAGTTGCTTTTTCTTATCTCTGTCGAAGTGATCTTTCCACTCCAAGATCTGTTGACTGTGTAGAATATTCGCTGAATAACCTGGTTCCAGGAGCAAAACAAAAGGAAATAAAAACATTAAAGATTATTACTCTACCAAAGGTCATCTCATAAAAGTACTCTGAACCAAGCTGATTTGGGGCTTATTATGTTAAATGTAACTACTAGTAAAAATTAGTACCATATTTTTGAATCTCTCTATATTTTGAATTTATATTTCTTTTTTTCTTTTTTCTTAAAGATTTATTTATTTCTCTCCCCTTTCCCCCCCCCCCCCACCCCGGCTGTCTGTTCTCTGTGTCCATTTGCTGCGTATTCTTTGTCCCCTTCTATTGTTGTCAGCAGCACGGGAATCTGTGTTTCTTTTTATTGCGTCATCTTGTTGTGTCAACTCTCCATGTGTGCAGCATCATTCCTGGGCAGGCTGCACTTTCTTTAGCGCTGGGTGGCTCTTCTTAAGGGGTGCACTCCTTGCACGTGGGGCTCCCCTATGTGGGGGTACCCCTGCATGGCAGGGCACTCCTTGCGCGCATCAGCACTGCGCATGGGCCAGCTGCACACGGGTCAAGGAGGCCCGGGGTTTGAACCGTGGACCTCCCATGTGGTAGACGGAACCCCTAACCACTGGGCCAAGTCTGCCACTGACCTTTATATTTCTAAGAAGAATAGAACATTATTCTCTGCTCACAAGCATTTTCTATCTATCTATGTGTTATTTCCTTTATTTACCTTTCATCTTACAGTGATGCCTGTTCATGCAGTGCACACTGGGGTGGACAATTTGGGAAGACAAATGAAGTGAGAAATATCTGCTGGGTTGGCTTAACAATCAGTCAGAAGAATGGTTGCCTAGTGGTATGACTGTTTATTGTATCCTTGTTCTTTGGAGTCTTGAAGACTTCTAGTCTCCAGAACTATCAATGGAAACTCAAATACATGCAGGATAGTTTATATCCCTGTGTCCTTATTTGGGTGTGAATACCCTTGCTGTTAGCTAGTGTTTTAATGAGTTTAGTGCAGTGAGCCTCTGGAGAAGACCCTGGATGGGGTCTGACAGAGGAGGAGAAGACCCTGGATGAGCTGACAGAGGAAGGGATGGAAGCAATGTGCTGAGAAGAGGGGAGGGGTGGACTGGTGGTACGCAAGAGGACTGGAGAAGGAAGACGGGGACTGTAGGAAGTTATTCCCACCCAATAAACTTCCCTTTCACCCACTAATTTTCTTCTCCAAAAGGAAGCAGTGGTGAGAAGGGCAATTGAAACAGCTTTTTTTGGTACTCGGGCTGATTTTTAAAAATCAGCACCAAAGTTGTAAAAATAATACAAACTCCATTCAGAGAACTGCAACATCTCCCACCATGCAGATACCCAGATCTACCAGTTTTAACGTTTTGCCTCCTTCCTTCTTCCTTTCCTCCCTCCCACTCCCCTTCCTTTTATGGAGGTATCAGAGGTAGAACCTAGGACCCTATATGGGAAGCAGGTGCTCAACCACTGAGCTATGCCTGTTCCCCTCTTTCTTCCTTCCTTTCCTAACCTGTCCTTCCTCCTTTTCTTCACTTCCCATCCATCCATCCATCCTTCTTTTGAACATGTGAGAGCTGGTTGCACACATCATACTCCTTGAACACATAATACTTCCATGTACATTTTGTATGATAGCCACTTATGTAGTCAACTTAAGTGCAGTTATTCAAGTTCAAGAAATTTAACACTGATATTAATAAATAAAATCTAGTAGACCCAACATGGAGGCCCCCATACTAAGCCCCACATCAGCAAAACCAAAAACCTAAGCTATTTCCTGCAAATGCCTGGCTTGCCTAGAAAACCAAATTTAAATACAGCCCATTAGTTATCAGCTGCTAAAGTCCTCATTCTTATGCCAGCTAACTTCCTCATTACTAAGCAACCACGTTCCCCACTTTGTAAGACTTCCCTAAGTAAAACGTAAACTTAGCGTCAGCCAGTCAGAACATATCCTAACTTGCTTTTGCATTTGCACTATATGAGATTCTCCTTTCTACCACATTGGTGGAGCTCCCTTCTACTTTCTGAATGGGACGATGCCTGATTCATGAATCGCCCAATAAAGCTGTGAGATCCTAAATGGCATGAAAAGTTTTTCTTTTATCAACATAAAGTGTACATTCTATATTCCAATTTTTTCTTATGTCCCAATTAATGTCCTTTTGAGCCTTTTCTCCTCTATTCTTAGATTCCATCCAGTACCATGTTATATTTAACTGTCATTATCTCATTAGTTTCTCCTTCTTTTTTAATTGTGAAAACAGGGAAGCGAATTTGGCCCAATGGATAGGGCATCCGCCTACCAATGGGAGGTCCAAGATTCAAACCCAGGGCCTTCTGACCCGTGTGGTGGGCTGACCCACGCACAGTGCTGATGCACACAAGGAGTGCCCTGCCATGCAGGGGTGTTCCCTGCGTAGGGGAGCCCCATGTGCAAGGAGTGTGCCCCATAAAGAGAGCTGCCCAGTGTGAAAAAAAGCGTAGCCTGCCCAGGAATGGTGCCGCACACACAGAGCTGACGCAGCAAGGTGACGCAACAAAAAATGAGACACAGATTTCCACAGAAGAAGACACAGTGAATGGACACAGAGAGCAGACTCTCTCTCTGGGGGGGCGGGGGAGGGGAAAGGGAGAGAAATAAATCTTTAAAAAAAAAAAAAAGAGAGAAGCCATGTGGGGGGCGGAAATTGTGAAAACATGTATAGAACAGAAATCTCCCCATCCCAACCCCTACCAAGCATACCATTCAGTGTTATTAATCATATTCACAATGTTGCAGTTCCCTTACCACTTTCCATTACTAGAACTTACCCTTTGCCCCAAAAAGAAACCCTACACTCATTTTGCATTAAGTCCCCATTCCCCTGTACTCTACTCCTGGCAATCTGTTCCCTAATTTCTGTCTCTCTGAGTTTGCATGCATATTCTCTGATATTTTCTTTGTGAATAGCTTGGGGTTTAAATTTAATATCCTAAATCTGTAATCATTTTGTCTGCCTTGATACCAATTTACTTCAACAACATAAATAAACTTTGTTCTATATCCTTCTGTTCCCCTCCCCCTACTTTTATGGAGTTCTTGTCACAAATGACATATTTAAACATGAATCCCAAACCACTGATATATCATTGCATTTTATGCATGTGCCTTTCAGATCTGTAGTGAGGCAGGTTGGCACAGAGAAAGAGGGAACGTGGCTGGCACCTGGCAGAGAACATGGCCGCCCGCTTGGAAGTCCCTTGCTACTTAAAAAGACTCCACCTAGGCCACAAGGTCCCATTTGGAACTCTTTCCCAGGTCAAGAGGAAGCCCTGGATACCTCCAAACAACAGGCTTCCCCACTGGCTCCCTGAGAGCTCACAGGCAGGGCAACCACTCAGAACAGCAAACAGCTGGGGCCGCTCCCCAGGACTGGGAAGGGGGAGGAGAAAAGGTCTTAAAAGGCCTAACCTGGGGCCCCAGGTGGGTGGCTCATCCTGCACCACACCCACAATCCATGTCTCAGAATGCATACTGTTTTTCTTTTCTTGTTTCTTAATAAACTCTTTATTCCCTTGCCTACCCTGTAGTGTGTCCTTAACTTCCTTTATGCGACATAAGCCAAGAATCTGGAAGCCCAGAACCCAGAGTGTTCTGCTAACAGTAGGAAGTAAAAAGTGGCATTACAAACCAAAAATATAACAGTTCTGATATTTCTATTTAATATTAATCTTTACTAAGTCATTATGTTTACTAGAGATCTTTATTTCTTGACGTGGCTTCAATAAATCATCTAATCCTTTCCTTTCAACCTGTACAACTCCCTTCAGCATCTCTTCCAGGGCTAGGCTAGTGGTGGTGAAGTCCCTCCATTTTTATCTAGGGATGTCATAATCCCTCCCCCACTTTTAAAGACAACTTCAATTTGCCAGATGCAGAACTCTATTAATTCTATTTTTTTATATTAGAGAAATTGTGGGTGTATAGAAAAATCAAGCCCAAAATACAGGGTCCCTGTATACCACCCTATTATTAACACATTGCATTAGTGTGGTACATACAGAATTCTTGGTTGGCAGATTTTGCTTTCAGCACTTTAAATATGTCATCTCACTACCTTCTTGCTTCCATGGTTTCTGATGAGAAATGGGAATTTAACCTTAAAGAAGGTCGCTTGTATGAGTGTTCCTAGGGTGCTTAAAGCAGATACAATAAAACGTGCTGTTTAAACAATGGGAATTCAGTAGCTTAACGTTTGAGGCCATGAAAATGTACAAATCAAGGCATTATCAAGGCGATGCTTTTTTCTTGAAGTCTGGGTGCCGGTGATCCTTAGTTCCTCTGCCACATGGCAAGGTATGTGGCAATGTCTGCAGATCTCTCCTTTCTCTTCTGGGTTTCACTGCTTTCAGCTTCTTGCTTTTCTGGTTCATATTCTCTCTCTCTCTCTCTGTATATATAAACTATTTATAAAGGACTCTAGTAAAAGGATTAAGACCCATCCTGAATGAGGTGGGTCACATGTTAACTGAAGTGGCTTCCTCAAAAGGTCCTACTTACAATGGCTTTACATCCACAGGAATGAATTAGATTTAAGAATATGTTTTTCTTTTTTCTTTTTTTACCAGACATACAACTTCAAACTAACACACTCTGCCCTCTGGACCCCAAAAAGACAGATTCTTTCTACATGCAAAATACATTAATTCCATCAAAATATCCCAAAAGCCTTAAGTCATTTCAGTAGCAATACTAAGTACAAAGTTTCATTAAAATCAGTTATAGGTGTGCTGTCTCTTGGGGAACAATTCTTTTCATCTGTGGACCTGTGAAACTCAGAGAACAAGTTATCTCCTTTCAATATACAAAGGAGGGGCAGGCATAAGATAAACAATTCCTACAGGAAGAAAACAGAAGGAAAATAGAGGTCATGGGTTCCAAATAATTCTGAAACCCTGCAGGGCATACTCCATTTGATTTCAAGTTCTGAGAGTCATCTACAGAAGGGCATTTTGTCCTGAAGGCCTAAGAGTGGCAGCCCCACACTTCCCAAGTGCTTGTGCAGCCCCACCCCTTCCCATGCTCTCCTAAACACTGGGGTGAAGGCGCCTCCTCTCCAAGCATCAGGGTTATGGCCAGACTCTCCACAATCGCTGGAGAATATGCTCTACCCTCTGTGAAGACTGGGGCAGCAGCACTCTTCCTGAACAACTGGGCGGAGGCCTGCCCTCTTCACGCTCCAGGGATACTCACCCTTTCCACATGCATGGGTGGGTCTGCTCTCTTGGACCTAGAAGGTGACCTGTCATCTCCTCCAAACTCTAAGGGACCTTAATTTGACATTGACAGAATCACAACTACTAGACAGAAATGCCCTTATTCTGAAATGGTTCAAAATACAGAAGAGTTTTCTAAAAATAGCCCTATGAAGCAATGGGTTGTGTATGAAACAGAGAGGATTCTTTCCACCACAAGTGTTTAGGAAGAAGGTGACAGGATTCCTGCATGGGTGATGGTGGTGGTGTTGGATTCAGCGGTGCCTAACTTCTCTACTGGCCCCAACCTCTTAGACTCAGAGGTCCTTGAAGGTAGAGGATGTATCTCACTCAACACTGTATTCTCAGCACCAGCTTGGCAAAAGTTCATGTTGAGAAAAAGATGGAGGATTTTTAGTTCAGAAATTATATATACGAAAATAAACATTAAGAACTTCATTTATCATAATTCCATGCCCTCTTTCTTAAGTTAATTTCAATATATAATATTATACCAAATTTTTCTTTAATGAGCATAATTAGATTTTTTTTTCCTGATTTCTTGATTTTGGAGGTAGATTTATCTTAAAATCTGTGTTTCCTATCTAAATTTTATATTTATATGCTCCTCAAATACTTTATATTATTATGGAAGTAAGTACTGTGTAACAATTAAAATTACAGAACTATTTCTGTATTTACATTTGTTTCTAGTTTTATTCTCTACTTACTTTTTTGTTCTTTTTGACAGAATTTTTAAAATTTGCAAACGGTTTGACTGCTAGGCATTTCCTATTTTTAGCTTCTGAAAACCTACTTATCTAATACTATTAAAAATGTACCTGCATTCTACTTTTTTCATAGCCTAAATCTCCTTATTCAGTGACCTTACTTTGATCAGCAAATTTTTTGGTTTCCACAGTACTGATTCAGCATTTTAGCTTATCAAGGTAATGTCACCACCTAGTGGTGAGAGCGTGTACCTGCTGGTTTTACAGTTTTTTCTAACCTCCGGTCTACGTGTGTTTTAGGCAAAATTAATCACAATTGAAAAGATTTAAAAATTGATAATAGAAGAATTATTTACTGCAGGTAAGAGAAATGAAATTTGGCAATCTTTCACCAAGGGATCACTAGTCAATTTAACAGCGATCGTCCTCCTCCTCCATAGCCCCTCCTTCTCCTTCTTTATATTTAGTGTATTTATATTAAATTAGAAACTGTTAATTCACAGTTATAGTTCACCAGGAATGGAAATAAGTATTGGTGGCTCTGTCAGATAGTTTTTGATAACTAGCTCGAATGCAGACACAGAAATTACAAAGAGATTTCTCACTCTGGATGACATGATGGCTAAGACCATGAACATATGCAAATACTAGAGCCTGTCTTCTACTTGGCAGAGAGTGGCAAGTGGATTCCTGATCCACTCTTTGGTTATAGCTGGCTCCAAAAAGTATTTCCAAGGAGCGGATGTGGTTCAAGCAGTTGAATGCCTGCCTCCCACACGAGAGGTCCTGGGTTTGGTTCCCTGTGCCTCCTGAAAAAAACAAACAATAAGCAAAACAAACGGGAAAATCCAACTCAAGGAAGTGGATGTGGCTCAGTGGTTGGGCGCCAGCTTTTTACATAAGATATGAAGGCCTGGTTCAATCCCAGGCTGTGGTACCTCAAAAAAAAAGTATCTCTTCATGGTCTTTTGCAGAATTTGAACTTTTTTAAAAAAGTATCTAATAACCATGATTTCTTTCTCTGTCAAGGAGGAAAGTCTTCAAAAGGAAAGAGTTAAGCTCTTAGTGACGCGCAGTCTGTACCATAGCACAGTCATAGGAAATCCCAGTATCCTCAACAATGAAAATAATAGCACTTAAGCCAGAAGTGATAGATTTGGGCCAATCAAGAAACTAAATACATCACTAAGGCATCATGTGAACAAGGCACAGAAATATCTTTACTGTGAGCACCAGTGTCATAAAAAAAAAGTATTGTAGATCTCATCACTTACTTCAAAAACTCATGTAAAGACCTCTTTCCTCAAAAGTCAGCACATGCCAGTTTGGATAAGCAGAGCCTCCATGTACTGGCAATTTCTTTGCACAGCATATAAAACTGCACACTCAAGAGCTACAGTTTTCTGGGTATTTCCAATATATTTTCATTTTCATTAGTCTGTCAAAAATAATTCAGTATAGGAGGCATATTTCTTATTGCCAAGTCTTTTCTGTGAATAAAGGAGAATATGGACTTGTTTTAGGTGCAGTTTCTTATTTGGGCATTAACGGCCTTCTTTGCTGTGGACAAAGGTGCTAAGCTGCCTTTCCAGTCTTTTAGACAAAGTAGTCAACGAAAACAGTCTTTTCCAGTACCACGTTTTCAGTTATAAACAGAAAATAAAACTTGCCTAACTTTTCTTCATCATACATAAGCTAATATTTGAGTCTTACTTTGTCAGAGTTTCTTCCAACTGCCAAGTGAAATAACTGAATAACTGTCACATGTAAACATAATACATTAACTGTTCTTTTATACTGTATGCCACTGAGATTTCATTCAATAGTTATATAATGAAATAATTTTGCTTCTTCTGAGATATCTGTCATTAATTCTGAGGTTGATTTTTATAAATTTCCTGGAAAGAGTGTGTCCTTATCTGTTTTTGCCATAAGCAGGGTAAGAATGATGTCTCTTTAGTTTGGTCTCTTTTCTGCCTTAAAAACAAAATCAAATAATTTCATATTTGAGGCCTTATTTTGCATTTGTTCTAGAAAAACTCACAGTATTCTGAAATAATGCAAAAGATTCAGTGACTTCATGTCATTATTTGACTGACTTTCATAATAGAAAAGGCACTGGGGAAAACAGATAACAAGTCCAATAAAATTCTATTTCTAGATATTCATTGTTATACTTTTCATTTTCTCTTTTGGGGTGCCATTATGACATTATCACAATAGCAGGTTCATTTGTCTTTGTACATACAGATTCTATATTCTCAATTGGCTCTTTATTATTTATGTTAAGAATGGTAACATATTGTCACTCTATTTTCGTCACAAGTTTTTTATACTTTAGTCACTAATTCTGAGCAACAGACTCACAATATTAACACCAAATGTATATTTAACAAATATAACAATAATATGCAAATGCCACAAAAATATATCAGCAGAGATAATCCTGTTAACTGACCAAGATAGTCCTTTAGGTTCAACAATTATTATTATTATTATTATTATTATTATTATTTTTTTAAAGATTTATTTATTTTATTTAATTTCCCCCCCTCCCCTGGTTGTCTGTTCTTGGTGTCTGTTTGCTGCGTCTTGTTTCTTTGTCCGCTTCTGTTGTCGTCAGCGGCACCCGCTTCTGTTGTCGTCAGCGGCACGGGAAGTGTGGGCGGCGCCATTCCTGGGCAGGCTGCTCTTTCTTTTCACGCTGGGCGGCTTTCCTCACGGGCGCACTCCTTGCGCGTGGGGCTCCCCCACGCGGGGGACACCCTTGCGTGGCACGGCACTCCTTGCGCGCATCAGCACTGCGCATGGCCAGCTCCACACGGGTCAAGGCGGCCCGGGGTTTGAACCGCGGACCTCCCATATGGTAGACGGACGCCCTAACCACTGGGCCAAAGTCCGTTTCCCAGGTTCAACAATTATTAATAAGATAGTAGAATTTCTGGGAAAATGCTAACTGTACATGAACAAAATAATTTCATGGCTTTTCACTTTAAAATCATAAAACCTACAGGAACCACTTGACAACCAAAGACCGTCATACATCCAGAGATCATACTTCAAGAAATACCAAACTAGATAGTGTAGTAAAAGAAAATTTACCTTTTTTTTTTAAAGATTTATTTTATTTATTTCTCTCCCCTTCCCCCCTCCCCCTGATGTCTGCCCTCTCTGTCCTTTCGCTGTGTGTTCTTCTGCGTCCACCTGCATTATCCAGTGGCACCAGGAATCTGTGTCTCTTTCTGTTGCATCATCTTGCTGCGTCAGCTCTCCGTGTGTGCGGTGCCACTCCTGGGCAGGCTGCGCTTTTTTTGTGTGGGGTGGCTCTCCTTACAGGGCGCACTCCTTGTGCATGGGACTCCCCTACGCAGGGGACATCCCTGCATGACACGGCATTCCTTGCACACATCAGCACTCCTCATGGGTCAGGAGGCCCTGGGTTTGAACCCTGGACCTCCCATGTGCTAGGCAGATGCTCTATCAATTGAGCCAAATCTACTTTCCTTACTTCTGTTTTAATGTTCTGCTCTTTCACATCTTTTCTAAGAATGAATTTCAATAAAATATTTCTCTGTAGAGGGTATTTTCTAAATTGGGTAGAAGGTTGGACTACATTATTTCTAAGATCTTACCAACTCTTAAAAATCTTAATTATGCTGTTAAAATGTTCTGACTGCTCTTCTCCTCCAGAAAAATAGCTAGAGGACAGGCCAAAACAGCCTACAAAAAGATCTTCTAGGGTTTAGGACACCAGGCAAAGGCTGGACACCACCCAGAGGAAAAAAAGGACAAAGGAGGGGAATTTCGTCGACAGAACTGTGAACTGAAACCAGCGGCTACTGCTGCTGGCACCACCCCCCAAGCAACTGAGAATTCTCAGACCTCAGGGCCTGCTACTACAACAGACAAAGAGGCTCCATGGGTCTACTACCCCAGGAGAGGGAAGGACACAGCCTAAGGCTGACTCAGTTTCTGACACAAATTTGGTCTGCTGTATCCCAGGAGCCCTTCCAGGCTGGGTGGGTCTGCACCATTGTATGCTGTGGGAACTGGCAAAGGGCTAAGGATACACCACCCTCCCAACCTCCTCCTCTACTAACATGGACTGCTTGTTGAGGACCAGAGGGGAGTGGAAACATTTCCACTCAGGAAAAGGGAGGGGGCTGCCAGAGAAGGCTGGAGAATTGTCTCAGAGAAAGTTTGAATTACAAGGCAAATCTATCAAGTGATCCGGTTTGTGTTGCAACAGATACACTTCTACCACGCACTGAACTGAGAGCTGCCAAAGAGTGCCATCTGCTGGCAGATTAAGGAAGTGCACACACACAAAAAATAAGTAGGAGAGGCTTTTCCGGCTTCTATAGCCTCCTTCCCCCAAACCCCAGAAAGTGACTCTACAACCAATTACTGGGTCCAAGTGTCCAGTTTTAAGCAACCAGCAGGACAATTCTAACAATCCAGGTCAATCCAAGAATCAAAGAGCAGTGGTAATACACAGCCCCCTCCCACTAAATCTCTATAAAAGAGAAACTGAGCATCTGAGTAAACTACATCCTAATCAGATGCCGAAAGATCAGAAAAAATTATGAGCCATATTAGATATATAAGACATGGCCCAAGAAAAGGAATATATCAAAGCCCCAGAAGAGATGCAGAATTTGAGAGAACTAATTGCCGAGATGTGCACAAATTTCCAAAATCAGAAAGTTGAAAGACAATATGGTCAAAGAGATAAATGACATCAAGAAGACATTGAGCAAGTGCAAACAAGACTCTGAAATCCTGAACAGAAAAGTAACAGAGTTCACGGGAATGAAAGACATAATAGGTGAGCTCAAAAACACATTTGAGACATACAACAGCAGACTCGAGATGACAGAAGAAAGAATAAGTGATCTGATTACCGAACAGCTAAAATTGAAGAGAGAAAAGAATGGAAAAAATTGAGCAGGGGCTCAGAGAGTTGAATGACACACAAAACCCAACAACATATGCATCATGGGAGTTCCAGAAGGAGAAGAGAAGGGAAAAGAGGCAGGAAGAGTATTTGAGAAAATCACAGTTGAAAATTTCCCAAGTTTCATGAAAGAAATGAACTTACATATCTAAGAAGCACATTGTACAGCAATCAGAATAAATCCAAATAGACCTACTCCAGGACATATACTATTCAGAATGCCAAATGTCAAAGATAAAGAGAAAATTCTCAGAGCAGCAAGGGAGAAGCAAAGCATCATATACAATGGATGTCCAGTAAGAATTAATGCAGATTTCTCTTTAGAAACGATAGGGATGAGAAGCCAATGCTATGATACAACTACGATACTGAAAGAGAAAAACTGCCAGCCAAGAATTCTTTAGCCAGCAAAATTGTCCTTCAAATATGAAGGTGAGTATAAAATATTCACAAACAAACAGAAACGAAGAGTTTGCAAAAAAGAATCCACCTTTGCAGGAAATATTAAAGGAAGCCTTAGAACATGAAAGAAAAAGACAGGAGGAGAGTATAGAAGAAAGAATAGCAGAAAGGATAACCAAGAGAGTAAAAAGATAAACAAAAATATGGTATGACATGAAAACCAAAGAATAAAATGAGAAAGCAAATAAGGCATTTACAGAAATATCACTGAATATGAATGGGTTAAACTCCCCAATCAAAAAATACAGGCTGAAAGAATGGATAAAAAAACATGAGCCATCCATATGCTGCTTATAAGAAACTCACCTTAGACTCAGGGATACAAAATGGCTGAAAGTGAAAGGTTGGAAAAAGATACTCCATACAAATAGTAATTAGAAAAGAGCAGGGGTAGCTATAGCAGTATCAGACAAAACAGACTTTAAATGCAAAAAAGTTGTAAGAGATACAGAAGGCCTATATTAATAAGAGGGACAATCCACCAGGAATATATAACAGTCATAAATATCCATGCATTTAACCAGGGTGCCCCAAAATACATGAGACAAGCCCTGGGAAAACTGAAGGGAGAAATAGACATCTATAAAATAATCGTTGGAGACTTCAACACCCCACTCACATCACTGGATAGAACAACCAGACAGAAGATCAACAAGGAAACAGAGAACTTGAGCAATATGATAATTGAGTTAAACATAAGAGACATATAGAGAACACTGCATCCCAACTCAGCAGGTTATACATTCTTCTCAAGTGTCCATGGATCTTTCTCAAGGATATTCCATACGTTAGGGCACAATGCAGCTCTCAAAAAATAAAAAAAGATTGAAATCATACAAAGCATCTTCTCAGATCATAATGGAATGAAACTGGAAATCAATAAGACAGGAAAAAAGTAAATTTGCAAATGTGTGCAGGCTGAACAACACACTCCTAAATAATTAGTAGGTCAAAGAAGAAATTACAAGCGAAATCAGTAAATATATTGAGACAAACGAAAACACATCAAAACTTATGGGAGAAGTGGCTGTGGCTCAATCAGTTAGGCTCCTGTCTACCATATGGGAGGCCCTGGGTTTTTGTCCCGGAGCCTCCTTGTGAAGGCAGACCTGCCTGGGTGCTGCGGAGTGCCGTAGGCCCACAAGCGCCATGGAGCGCCGACTCAGCAAGGTGATGCAACAAAAAAGGGAGACAAGCAAAATCACAGAAGAACACGCAACAAATGGACACATAGAGCAGACAGCAAGTAAGCCGCAAGGGATGGGGGAGAAATAAATAAAAATAAAAAATACAGACAAAGAAGAACACACAGCGAATGGACACAGAAAGGAGACAGCAAGCAAAAAGCCGCAAGGGGGGGATTATGGGATACAGTGAAGGTAGTCTTGAGAGGGAAATTTATAGCCCTAAATGCCTATACTAAAAAAGAAGAAAGAGCTAAACTCATAGATTTAAATGAACAACTAGAGAAACTAGGAAAAGAACAGCAAACCAATCCCAAAGCAAGCAGAAGGAAGGGAATAATTAAGATTAAAGCAGAAAAAAATGAAATTGAGAACAAAAAACAATAGAGACAATCCACAAGACCAAAAGCTGGTTCTTTGAGAAGATCAATAAAATTGACAAACCCCTAGCTAGACTAACAAAGAAAAAAAGAAAGAAGATGCAAATAAATACAATCAGAAATGAAAGGGGGGGAGTTACAACTGACCCCACAGAAATACAAAGAATCATAAGAGGAAATTATGAGACACTGTATGCCAACAATTTAGACAACCTAGATGAAATGGACAAATTCCTAGAAATGCACAAACAACCTACGCTGAAGCTGCAAGAAATGCAAGAACTTAACAAACAAATCACATTTAAGGAGATTGAAGCCATCATAAAAAATCTCCCAAAAAAGAAAAGTCCAGGACCAGAGGGCTTCACAAGTGAATTCTACCAAGCATTTAGAAAAGAATTAACACGAATCCTGTTTTCACTCTTTCAAAAAATCGAAGGGGAGGGAAAATTACCCAACACATTTTATGAAGTCAACATCACCCTAATACCAAAGCCAGATAGAGATACTGTAAGTGAATTACAGACCAATCTCTCTAATGAACATAGATGCAAAAATTCTCAACAAAATGCTTGCAAATCGAATCCAACAGCATATCAAAAAACTTACACATCATGACCAAGTGGGTTTTATTCCTGGTATTCAAGGCTGGTTCAACCCAAGAAAATCAATCAACATAATACACCACATTAACAAATTGAAGGGAAAAAATATGATAATCTCAATCGATGCAGAAAAGGCATTCAACAAAATCCAGCATCCTTTTTGATAAAAACAAAATAAAACAAAACAAAAATACTTCAAAAGAAAGGAATAGAAGGAAAATTCTTCAATATAATAAAAGGCATATATGAAAAACTCATAGCCAACATTATACTCAATAGGGAAAGGTTGAAAGCTTTCCCTCTAAGATCAGGAACAAGACAAGGATACCCACTGTCAATGACTGTTATTCAATATTTACTAGAAGTTCTAGCTAGGGCAATTAGACAAGAAAAAAATTAAAGGCATTCAAATAAGAGGAAATAAAACTCTGTTTGCAGATGACATGATCCTGTACTTAGAAAATCCTGAAGTATCCACGACAAAACTACTTGAGCTAATAAATTAATTCAGCTAGGTGACAGGATACAGGATCAACATGCAAAAATCAGTCATGTTTTTGTACACTAGTACTGAACAATCTGAGGAGGAAATCAGGGGGAAACTTCCATTTTCAATAGCAACAAAAAGACTCAAATACCTAAGAATTAATTTAACCAAAGATGTAACAGACCTATATGCAGAAAACTACAAAACAATGCAAAAAAAAATTTAAAAAGACCTAAACAAATGGAAAGATATTCTGTGTTCATGGATTGGAAGAATAAGTATCACAAAGATGCCAATCTTACCCATACTGATTTATAGATTCAATGCAATATCAATCAAAATCCCAACAACTTACTTTACAGAATTAGAAAAGGCAATTACCAAATTATTTGGAAGGGAAAGTGCACCCAAATAGCCAACAGTATTCTAAAAAAGAAGAGTGATATGAGAGGAATTTCACTGCCTGACCTTGAAACATATTACAAAGCTACAGTGGTCAAAACACCATAGTACTGGTATAAAGACAGACACATCAATCAGTGGAATAGAACTGAGAACTCAGAAATAAACCCTTACCTCTATGGCCAAGTGGTTTTTGACAAACCTACCAAGTTAATGTTAATGGGACAAAACAGTCTCTTCAACAAATGGGGCTGAGACAACTGGATATCGATAACCAAAAGAATGAAAGAGGACCCCTATCTCACTCCCTATACAAGAATCAACTCAAAATGAAGTAAAGACCTAAATATAAAATCCAGGACCATAAAACTACTAGGAAAAAACGTAGGGAAACATTTTCAAGACCTTGTTATAGGGGATGGTATCTTGGACCTTACACCCAAAGCACATGCAACAAAAGAAAAAATAGATAAATGGGTCCTCTTCAAAATTAAACATTTTGTACCTCACAGGACTTTGTCAAAAGGGTGATGTACCAGTTTGATATAGTTATGAATTCAAAAAACAGATTTATGTTTGTAAACTGTTCTGTACTTGCGCGTGCTTAAATGATGATTAGGGCTTAGATTGGGCCATGACAGTAGGGTGTTGGCATGGCAAAAGACAGAGTTGGAGGCTTTTTTAATGTTGGAGTTTGATGCCAAACTCTTAAGCTGGAGCCCCAGGAAATAAGCACACAGAGGAAAGAGAAGCAAGCCCTGGGAAGAGAGGAACCCTGAGCCTGGAGAGAAATAAGACCTGGGAAGCTGAACCCAGGAAGCCTGAACCCTGGCAGACGTTAGCAGCCATCTTGCTCCAACACATGGAAAGAGACTTTGGTGAGGAAAGTAACCTATGCTTTATGGCCTGGTATCTGTAAGCTCCTACCCCAAATAAATACCCTTTATAATGTCCAAAAGATTTCTGGTATTTTGCATCAGCATCCCTTTGGCTGACTAATACAGGTGATGTTAGCCAACTCAATGGGAGAAAATATTTGGAAATCACATATCTGATAAGGTTTTAATAAACAGGATATATTAGATGTTACAACGCAACAATAAAAAGACAAATGACCCAATTAAAAAATGGGCAAAAGACTTGAATAGACATTTGTCCAAAGAACAAATACAAATGGCAAAAAAAAAAAACACATGAAGAAATGCTCAACATCACTAATGATTAGGGAAATGCAAATCAAAACTACAATGAGATATCATTTCATACCTATCAGAATGGCCACTACTAAAAAGACAGAGAACTACAAGTGTTGGAGAGGATATGGAGAGACAGGAACACTTATTCACTGTTGGTGGGAATGCAGCCACTGTGGAGGACTGTTTGGCAGTTCCTAAAGAAGTTGAATGTAGACTTGCTACGTGACCCTGCAATACCACTACGGGGTATATACCCAGAAGAACTGAGAGCAGTGACACAAACAGACATCTTCACACTGATGTCCACAGCGACATTCATGATGCCAAAAGTTGGAAACAACCCAGGTGTCCATTAACCAATGAGTGGATAAACAAACCGTGGTCTATGCACACGATGGCATATTATGCAGATAGTCTGTTACAAAGTTTTACACTGGCAGAAGAAAGCCTATGTGAGGCAATAATAACAGTAGTATCCTACTGAGAACCCTACACATCCATGGCCAACAGCAATAAGGGAAACAGGAAGCCTAGGACTAGGAGTAGGGTCGTCCTCAGAAGAGACTGCAGGTAGCTGGAGGAGCCGGAGGCAGGGGTGGTCTCACCTGAGTGTGTAACTATGAGGTTGGACTGTGCCCTGGGGCTTGCCTCTGGAATTCCTTTGAAGATATTCTGGGAGCAAGGGCAAAGAATGCATGATGTGGCTGCACTGTGCTCCATAGGCCTGTGTGCTCTCATTCATAATTCAGGCCCTGCCTGTGCCTGATCAAAAGAGGCTGTGCACATGGAAATAGGAAGTGGAAAGTACCTCACAAAATAGGGAATTGCGATCATGTTATTTTAAATTCTTACCTTTTTTTTTTTAGTTTCGAGAAACCTATTTCCACTACCGTTTCCAGTTTTAACTGTGAGGTACTAGAGATACAACTTTTTCTGGCAAAGGTTGTTGAAAATTCTTTTCTTTCTTATTTGGAAATGCTAAACGTCATTAATATTCACAGCTTGGCATAATGTATACCTCATAACACCAGACAGAATGAGTTTATGAATTTAATTTTGTATACAAGAGACCTCATAAGCAGTGGGCATATATAAAATGGAAAAGGAATATAAATAATTCAGTTCTACTATACCTTCCTTCCACTTAAAATAATCATTATAGCCCAAGTTACCTTTTGCACAAAGATTGGAAAGTCTGGATACCAAACAGTGATAAAAAAGGATTATTTTTAAACAATAAGAGTGATGCAACCTACCGTGGTTATGTACCGGGAGTGGAATTCTGGAGCATCCTTCAAGAACGTAAGGCCAGGGTGTGTATCCACCACATCCTGAAAAAGTACAAAACCAAGACTAAGTTAACAAACATACCAAATAATGCCTACAGAGTTTTCCCCTTCTTGTAGAATACATTGCCAGCTGATTAAATTTACTATTTTAGAATATTGAACAATGCACTTGAAGTTTAATACTTTATTAAATTTAAATTTTATTAAAAGTACTTTTCTCCATATATAGCACACATCAATAAAAAAGTAAAATTTTTACTTATCTATATTTGGTGATTTGTGAATCAAATGTCTAAGACACATCAAGACAGGGATTGCTGCATAAAACGCACACAGAAAGGATGGTAGACATAACCCAACTAGAATTATTCTCTTTCTTTAGCCTAGAGACTTAGGAGAAATTTTTAAATAGCTGTATAGCCAAGAAGTTTGAAATTTGTATAGGTTAAGTTGTACAAACCAGCTAATCCCAATAGTTTTCATCGAAATAATTGTGTTGCCAAATCTGTTTTAATTTATGATTTTATTGCCTATTTTACCGTCACTGAGACAGTTAGAATCTATCTATCTATATTTTTTTATTTCTCTCCCCTTCCCTCCCTCCCCCCCGTTGTCTGCTCTTTATACTCATTTGCTGTGTGTTCTTCTGCGTCTGCTTGTATTATCAGGTGGCACTGGGAAACTGCATCTTTTTTGTTGAGTCATCTTGCTGCATCAGCTCTCCATCAGCTCTCCATGTTTGCAGCACCACTCCTGGGTGGGCTGTGCTTTTTTCACACGGGGCGGCTCTCCTTGTGGGGTGCACTCCTTGTGCGTGGGGCTCCCCTATGCGGTGGCACCCCTGCGTGGCATGGCACTCCTTGCACGCGGCAGCACTAAGCATGGGCCAACTCACCACATGGGTCAGGAGAGCTTGGGTATAGAACCCTGGACCCCCCATATTTTAGGTGGACATTCTATCAGTAGAGCCACACCCACTTCCCTATGTATATTTTTTAAGATGTATTTTATTTCTCCTCACCGCCTAGCTGTGTCGGTTTGCTGTGTGCTCGTATTCTTTTTAGAAGGCATGGGGAACTGAACCCGGGACCTCCCTTGTGAGAGTGAAATGCTTAATCACTTGAGCCACTCCCTTCTTTATTGAGTCTCTGTTTTCCTCCTTGTGTCTCTTGTTGCATCATCTTGTTGTGTCAGCTCACCACTCCAGCCTGTTGCATCAGCTCGCTGTCCTGTTCATCCTTCCTAAGTGGCACTGGAAACTGAACCCAGGACCTCCCAAGTGGTAGGCAGGAGCTCACCACTTGAGCCACATCAACTTCCTTCTAATTAGGTTTTTCTTTTCAAGATTTATTTTCTCTCCTCCCCCCCGTTGTTGTTTGCACTTGCTGTGACTGTTGTCTTCCTTGTTTCTTAAAGAGGCACTGGGAACCGAATCCAGAACCTCTGATATAGGAGGGAGGTACTTAATCACTAAAGCCACCTCCATTCACTGCTTTGTTGTGTCTCTCATTGTATTTTTCTTCTTGTGTCTCTTGTTGCTTCATTTTGTCAGCTTGGCACTCCAGCCCACTGCACCAGGTCTCTGTCTTGCTTTTCCTTTTTAGGAGGCACTGGAAACCTCCACTCACTGCTTTGTTATGTCTCTCATAATGTTTTTCTTCTTGTGTCTCTTGTTCCATCAGCTTGCTGCACCTGCCTGTTGCACCAGCTCACTATCTTCTTTTAGAAGGCATCGGGAAGCAAACCAGGGACCTCCCATGTGGCAGGCAGGAGCGCAATTGCTTGAGCCACATCTGCTTCCCTGGTGATGTTAACCATGATCACACTTGGTTAAGGGGGTGGCTGCTGGGTTCTCCTCTACTATAAAATTACCATTTTCCTGCCCCCCCGCCCTGCTGTATTGTCTGTATCCATTCACTGCGTGATCTTCTTTATCTATTTTTCTTTTTGTCTTCTCATTTTTCTCCTCTAGGATTCACCAGGATTCAATCCTGGAGATCTCTGATGTGGAGAGAGGTTCCCTGTCAGCTGTGGCACCTCACTTCCTGGTTTCTGTTGCACCTCATCTTGACTCTTCCCTTTGTCTCTCTTTTGTTGTGTCATCACCTTGTTGTGTGACTCACTTGCATGTGCACTTGGGCTGCTGCGCGGGCACAAAGCTCATCACGCGGGCACTTGGCTCACTGCACGGGCACTGGCTTGCTGTGCAGGCACACCTTCACCAGGAGGCCCCAGGCATGGGACCCGGGTCCTCCCATATGGGAGGCGGAGGCCCAATCACTTGAGCCTCATCCGCTTCCCTATTTTCCTTTTATAATTGATATTCTTCGGGGAGATTTTTTGAGACATGTCAATATCTTACTTCTCCTCAAACTTTTGCCCACTGATTTTAGCATTCATAGGTGGATCTTGCCTGCAATACTTAACGCTGTGGTGTTTGTCTAATGGTGATTCTGTGTTTCCCTCATTCCTTCCACGTTTTTAATTGGAATTCTTCTATAAGAAAGAATTGTTCCTTTCCCCAACTATTTGTTCAATTTTTTATCAGTATAGACTCGCATGTATTTATCTTATTCTATGAGTTATAAGCTAATATTATCAATATTTATTTTGTTGCTCAAACTGCTGTAGCTTTGGCCACTGGAAACTCTTTCAGGTTGGCTCCTGCGTCTTCCTATCATGTCCCCCTCCTTTTATGAGCACTTCTTCATTTCTGGTATCATAAGATGATCAGGCTTATGTTGCATTTTCCCTGCCCAAGCCCTGGAGTTTCCCCATGTCTATCCTGGTTGATTTAACTTATTTATTTCCTGGAGGGAGAATACATAAAACATTACTATGGTTCTAGGAGACAAAGCCATACAAAAAGGTATACTCAGAGATGTGCTATTCTCTTCCTTTTTATCCTCACCTTTCCTATTTTCTTCTTTAAACCCTGACTTACTTTTCTGTGAACACTGCAACAAACTAGCACAAACTGGATGGATTAAAACAACAGAAGTTTCCCTCATAGTTCCAGAAGCCAGAAACCCAAAATCAAGGTGAAGGCTCTGGTGGCCGTAGGGGAGACTCCATTCCGTGCCTCCTCCAGCTGCTGGGGTCCAGGCACTCCTTGGCTTGTGGCTGTGTAACTCTACCTCTGCATGTCTTCAAACGGCCTTCTCACCTTCTCTCTGTGCATCTCTTACAAGTTCTCTTGTCATTGGACGTGCGGCCCACTTAGATAATTCAGGATGATCTCATCTTGAGATCTTTAACTTAACTGCAAAGATCCTTTTCCAAATAAGGCTACATTTCAGGTTCCAGGGGTTAGGACAGAGAACGTATCTTTCTTGGGGTTACCGTTCAACTCCCGATACACCCCTTTCCCACTCACCCTCTGTAAGGAACCAATCTCTTCAGTTTTGGGTTTTTCTTTCCCGTATAACTTTTGTACAAATAACCAGATACATGTCTATTTGCTTATATCCTTTTCTTTCATGAAGAGTAGCATACTCTACATATTCTTTTGCACTTTGATTTCTTTTCAGTTTTAACAGTATATCCTGGAATCACTCTCCATCAGTTCATAAAGATATTTCTCACTTTTTTAAACAGCTGCATAGAACTCCATTGCATGGATGTACATTTTTTTTTATACATGGGTATTTCTTTCCAATAGTTTGTAACTGCTACCAATGCTGCAATAAATATTCTGGTGCAGGTATACTTCTTGTATTATTGGAGGCAAGGCAGGTTAGTTTCGGGAATAAGAAGCCGAATCTGGGACTTGGCAGAAAACCATGGTCATGAAACACGTGGCCATGGAACCTGCCTGAAGGAAAGACACCAAACCCCCCCCCCCCAAAAAAAAAAGGTGCTGGAAGAACCTCGCAAGAATCCCCCCCTTGGAACGGGATTACATCCAGGATCAAGGAAAAGCCCTGGATAGTCTCAAGGTTCTTTATCATTAACCCCCTGGAGGAATTGATGGGAGGGGTAACGAATCAAAACTGCAAACAGCTGGGACTCCTCCCCCAAACATTAACAAGGGAGGAGTAATTAATGCTTTAAAAAGAAACCACAGGAGCTTTCTCTCTCTTTTTTCTGCTTGGACCAGCCCACAATTATACCTGGGACCCGTAATCTGTTATTTTCTCTTCTCTCATTTCTTAATAAACTACTGGCCTAACTAAACTGGCATGTTCTTAAATTCTTTTAAGTAACATAGCCAAGAACCTAGAGGAATCCGGTTACAGAGGTATATCTTCAGCATGGATTCTTAGAAGTGGGATTGATGGGTCAAAAAGTAAGGGCATATGTAGTTCTGTTAAGTGTAGCCAAATTTCCCTTTTGAAGGATTGTAGAAGTATGAGAGTTCCTTTCCCCCCACATTCTTGCCAACAAAATATGTTCTCATACTTAAAAAAAATATATATTTATTTATTTTCCTCCTTTCCCCTCCTCCTGTCCTGCTGTTTTTGCTGTCTGTGTTGTCTTCTCTTCCCACTTTTTTTCCTCTAGGATTAACCAGGATTTGATCCTGGAAACTCCTGATGTGCAGAGAGGTTCCCTGTCAATTGGCCACCTCAGTTCCTGGTTTCTGCTGCACTTCACCTTGTCTCTCCCCTTGTTTCTCTTTTATTGCATCATCATTTTGCTGCTTGACTCACTTGCACGGGGCACTGGATCACCGCGTGAGCACTTGCGCTCACCATGTGGGCACTTGAGCTCACCATGCAGGCGCTCATGTGGGCGCTGGCTCGCCACACAGGCGTACTTTCTCTTCTTCTTTTTCACCAGGAGGTCCCAGGGATTGAACTGAGGTCATCCCATATGGTAGGCAGAAGCTCTATCACTTGAGCCACATCTGCTTCCCTGTTTTCATACTTTTTAATTTTTGCCAGTCTGACAGGTGAGAAACAGTATCTCAGGGTTGCTTCAATCTGCAATTCTCTGATTATGAGTAAGCTTAATAACCAGAGGCTTTCATATGTCTGAGGGTCATTTTTATATATTTTGTTCATGAATTTTACCTATTTATTCTAATGGGTTTTGGTTCTTTGTCTCCTGATTTTTAGTTGTTCTTCAAATATTAAGGATATCAGCCCTTTTGCTTGTGGTACATGTTGCAAATATTTGCTCCTAAGTTTGTCATTGCCTTTTGCCTTTGTCCATGGTGATTTCTGCCATGACTGTTAAAAATAATTTATACAGCTAAATCTATCAATCTTCTCCTTTATTGTGTCTGGACTTTTAGTTATCATTTTCTCACACCAAGAGAAAGAGGAATTTACTCATTTTTTACTTCTAGTACTTATATAGTTTCATTTTATACATTTAGCTCCCTAATTCATTGCAGTTTATTCTTCTGTATGGTGTGAAATATGGATATTAATTTAATTATCTTTTTCCAAATGACAACTCATTTTTCCAACATTTATTAAAAAGTCCAACTTTGCCTCAGTGATCTGAGATGCCACTTTACTCATATACTAAATTTCCAAATGCAATTGGGCCTATTTCAGGACTTTCTATTCTGTTTATCTGGCCTATGTGTCTAGTCATGTGTCAGTGTCATGCTACTGTAATTACAGACTTTGCAGCATTTTAAAAAATTATATATATATTTTTCTATTTTTTCAAATGTTACATTAAAAAAATGTAAGAGGTCCCCATATACCCCCTACCCCCCTCACCCAATCCTCCCACATCAACAACCTCTTTCATCATTGTGGGACACTCATTGCATTTGGTGAATACATTTTGGAGCACTGCTGCAGCGCATGGATATTGGTTTACACTGGAGTTTACACTCTCCCCCAGTTCACCCAGTGGGCCATGGCAGAACATAAAATGTTCAGCATCTGCCCCTGCAGTACCACCCAGGACAACTCGAAGTCCTGAAAATGACCCCACGTCATATCTCTTCTTTCCCTCTCCCTACCCTGAGCAGCTACCATGGCCACTTTCTCTACATCAATGCTACAATTTCTTCCATTACTAATCACAATAGTTCCATAGTAGAATATCAGTAGGTTGTTTTTCCTTAAAGATTTATTTATTTATTTCCTCTTTCCCCTCCCTCCCTCTCCCTGTTCCCTGCTGTTTTTGCTGTCTGTGTTCATTCACTGTGTGATCTTCTGTATTTATTTCTTTTTGTCTTCTCATTTTTTCTCCTCTTAGGATTCACTGGGATTCGATCCTGGGGACGTCTGATGTGGAGAGAGGTTCCCTGTCAGCTGTGTCGCCTTAGTGTCTGGTTTCTGCTTCACCTTGACTCTCCCCTTCATCTCTCTTTTGCTGTGTCATCAACTTACTGTGTGACTCACTTGCATGGGCACTGGCTCACCGTGTGGGCACTCAGCTCACCATGTGGGCACTGGCTTGCCATCCAGGCACTTGGGCAGGCACTTGGCTCACCACACAGGTACTCGGCTCACCGCACAGCACATTTTCTCTTCTTTTTTTCACCAGGAGGCCCCAGGGATCAAACCCGGGTCCTCCCACATGGTAGGCGGAAGCCCTGTCACTTGAGCCACATCTGTTTCCATTTGCAGTATGTTTTAATGCCTGGTAGGATACAAGTTTCCCACCCCCTCATTGTTTCCTGCATATTCCTGTGTACTTTTTTTTTATATGAACTTCAGAATTAACAAACACCATAAAATAGCTTATTGAAAACATACTTTATATGAGTTGAATATTTTTAAATTCATTGAGATTTATTTTATGGCTCAGAATATGGTCTATTTTGGTAAATATTCTGTGTCCATGTAAAAGGAATATGTATACTGCTTTTGTTGGGTGAAGTGTAATATAAATGTCAGATCAGAATGGTTGGTGGTGTTCAAGTGTTTTATATCCTTAATAAGTTTTCTCTGTACTTGTTGTATTCATTATTGAGAGCAGCATATGGAAATCTACAATTAGGGATTTGTTCATTTATCTTTGCAGTTCTTTCAGATTGTTTCATCTACTTTCAAGGTCTGTTATTAGGTACATAAACATGTAGAAGTGTTATGTCCTCTTGATGAATCAATCCCTTTATCATTATATTGACTTTATTCTGATATTCTTTGCATTGAAACTACTTTGTCTGACATTAATATAACCACCCCAGCTTTCTTTCAATTAATGTTAGCATGCTATGTATTTCTTTGTACTTTTATACTTGATGTAAGCCAAAAGGCCAAGAAGCAATATAATCTCCTTTCACTTTTAACCAATTTTTGGTTTATAATTAAAGTGCATTTCTTCTAGGTAGCATAAGCTTGGATCTTGCTTTTTCATCTAATCTGACAGTCTTCCTTTTGGGGTATTTACACCATTTACATTTATATGAATATTATGTGGTTAGGTTTAAGTCTATTATTTTTCCACTTGTCCCACCTGTTCTTTGCTCCCCTGTTTTCTCCCCTTTTCCTGCCTCCTTCTGAGAAGCACCGTTTATGATTTCACCATATTTTTCTTTTTGGCTTGCTGGATATAACTCCTCCTCCTTTTGGTGGTTGCTTTAGAGTTAATAGTATACATCTTTAACTTACCACAACCTACTTTCAAGTGATATTATACCACTTCATGGATTATAAAGAACCTTATTAATAGTATACTTGTATTTCTCTTCTTCCAGCCTTTGTTATTGTTGTCATAAATTATACTTAAGCATATATTATAAACATAATGCAATGTTGATAGTTTTGTTTAAACAGTGAATTGTCTTCTAGAGTGATTTAAATAAGAAAAAAACATATATCTTTATCCATATAGTCACTATTTCAGGAACTCTACATTCCTGAAGTAGATTCCTATTTCCAGCTGGTATCACTTTTCTCCTGCCTAAACAACTTTTTAAAATACAATTCTTATAGCACACTTTTAATGGAAGATATTTTCATTGGTTAGAGAATTCTAAGTTGACAATTCTTTTCTTTCAGCAACAGATGTTGCTCCATTGTCTTCTGGCCTGAAGTGTTTTCAACATGATATCTACTGTTATCTTTATCTTTGTTCCACTGTACATGACTATTTTCCCTGGCTGCTTTTAATTTTTTTTAATCACTATTTTAAAGCAATTTAATTATGATATGCCTTGGAGTAGTTTTCTTCATATTTCTTGTGCTTTGGACTTGTTGCGCATCCTCTGTGGGTTTATAATTTTTGTATACAAAATTTGGGGCCATTATCTTTTCAAATATTTTTTCTCTCCACCCCCTTATGTTTACACTTCTGTTAAGTTGCCTAAAGTTGTCCTACAGCTCCTGATCCTCTTTTCATTTTTCTTTAATCCTTTTTTTTTTATGTCTTTGTGTCTCATTCTGGATAGTTTCTATTGCCATGTCTTCAAGTTTACTAATCATTTCTTTTGCAATGTTTAACCTGCTATTAATCTAATCTGGTATATTTTTCATCTCAGACATCATAGTTTTCATTTCTAGAAGACTGAGTCATAAATATAACATATATATCTTTCCCATGTCTCTACTTAACTTTTGATCATCTAGAATTCAGTTACAATACATGTTTTTTTAAAATTTATTTTTATTTATTTCTCTCCCCTTCCCCACCGCCCCACCCCAGTTGTCTGTTCTCTGTGTCTACTGGTTGTGTGTTCTTCTTTGTCCGCTTCTGTTGTTGTCAGCGTAATGAGAATCTGTGTTTTTTTTTGTTGCGCCATCGTGCTGTGTCAGCTCTGTGTGTGTGCAGCGCCATTCCCAGGCAGGCTGCACTTTCTTTTGCACTGGGTGGCTCTCCTTACAGGGCGCACTCCTTGCACGTGGGGCTCCCCTATGCGGGGGACACCCCTGCGTGGCAGGGCACTCCTTGCGCGCATCAGCACTGTGCATGGGCCAGCTCCACATGGGTCAAGGAGGCCCGGGGTTTGAACTGCGGACCTCCCACGTGGTAGGCAGACGCCCTAACCACTGGGCCAAGTCCACTTCCCCTACAATACATGTTTTAATGTCCGTGAGCTCTAACATTTGTGCCAGTTCTGGGTCAGTTTCCATTTACTGATGTTCCTCCTCATCAATTATATTTTTCTGCTTCTTTGCATGCCTAGTTATGCCAGACACTGAATTTTACCTTGCTGGGTCATTGATATTTTTGCATTCTTACAAATATTCTTGAACTTTGTTCTGGAATACTGTTAAGTTACTTTGAAACCCTATTATCATTTCAGATCTTATTTTCTTTAGATTTATTAGGCAGGATCAGAATAGTGTTTACTCTAGGACTAATTATTTCCCAATACTGAGGCAAGGCTCTTATGATTATTCCCTTCAATATCCCATGAATTATGAGGTTTTCCAGTCTGGCTGGAGGGACAGAAACAATTCCTGGTACTGTGCAACCCAAAAGCACTGTCCCCTCTAATCTTTTTGGTTGGCTCTTAGCTTTGGTTAGCCTCTTCACATACATTTGCTGATTGGTACTCTGCTAAATACTTGTGGTGCATGCTCTGCTGATCTCCGCTGTTTTGTTTTTTTCCCTTTCTCTCTGTAGTTCTCTCCTCTCTGGTACTCTGCCCTGAGAATACTGGTCACCTTGGTCCTCCTGGACTCTCAACTCTTCCTAAACTCATGGAGACTTATGGGCTCTGCCTTGGAAACTCTCTCATGGCAGTAAGCTGGGACAATGATAAGGCCTACTCCATTTGTCTTCTGTCTCTCAATAACTACTGTTCCTTCTTGCTTGATGTTCAGCATCTTGAAAACCATTGTTTTATAATTCTAGTCTGGTGATACTTGTTTCCAGTGGAAGGGTAAGTCCTGTTGCAGTTATTCCATCTCGGTCAGGTGGGAGATTATTGTTTCTTGTTTTTTGTTTTTTTTTTAAAGGAGGCACTGGGGATTGAACCCGGGACCTTGTACATGGGAAGCAGGCACTCAACCAACTGAACAACACCTGCTCCCCTTTTGTTTTTTTTTAAATTATTGTTTATTTATTTATATCTCCCCACTCCCTTGTTGTTTTTCACTTGCTGTGTCTATTCATCTTCCTTGTTTCTTTAAGAGGTACTGGGAGCTGAACCCAGGACCTCTGATGTGGGAGGGAGGCATCTAATTCCTTGAGCTACCCCTGCTCCCTGCTTTGTTGAGTCCCTCAAGTTTTTTCCTCCCCGCATCTCTTGTTCCATCACTCTCCATGCCTGCCTGTTGCATCAGCTTGCTGTTTTCTTTAGGAGGCACCAGCATCAGAACTGCAACCTCTCATGTGGGAGGCAGGAGTCCAGTTGCCTGAGCCACTCCTACTTTCCTCTATTGATTTTTGTATATTAATTTATTGTTTGAGTTGGTTTTATCATTAATTCTCTTGGTTTTTCCAGGTTTATAGTCACATCGTTTGCAAATAGTTATTTGTACTTCTTTAACCCATTCTTAAGCATCTAATTGTTATGCATTCTTATGCATCTAATTGTTTTCTTTTGCACAATAACACCAGTAAAATGCTGAATCATAGCAGAGATAGTGGGCATCCATGCTTTGTTCCTGATCTTGGTAGAAATGACCCTACTGTCTTTCCATTAAATAAGATACTGGAGGGAAGCAGATTTGGCTCAACTGATAAGAGCATCTGCCTATCATATGGCAGGTCCAGGGTTCAAACCCAGGGCCTCCTGGCCCATGCAGTGAGCTGGCCCACGTGCAGTGCTGATGTGTGCAAGGAGTGCCGTGCCACGCAGGGGTGTCCCCCGTGTAGGGGAGCCCCATGTGCAAGAAGTGCGCCCCCACAAGGAGAGCTGCCCCACACAAAAAAAACGCAGCCTGCCCAGGAGTGGCGCCGCCCACACAGAGAGCTGACGCAACAACAACAACAAAAAGAGACACAGATTTCTGGTGCCACTGACAAGAATGCACACAGCGAATGGACACAGAGAGCCGACAATGGAGGTGGGGGAAAAAGGGAGAGAAATAAATAAAATAAATCTTAAAAAAAAAAAAGATACTGGCTTTAGTACTAAGATATATATATATTTCATCATGTTAAGGGAGTATCCCTAATACCTTCTATTTTCTTGAGTGCTTTTTATGAATAGGTGTTAAATTCTGTCAAAAGTCTTTTCAGCATCTACAGAGCCAATCATCTTTTTTCTTATACATATTGATTGATATATTAATAAGATATTAATGAAATACCTAATATTGAACCAAAATTGACTTCCAGGAATAAATCCGACTGGACCATGATGTAGTCTTTTCTTTATGTGGTGCTGGATTCTGTTTGGTAATATTTATTACTTTTTATCACTAATCATGTATTATATTCATATACAGTTTTCTTTCTTTGTACTGTCCTTATGTGGTTTAGTTATCAGTGTCATGCTTGCTTCATAAAAGGAGTTAACTAATTTTCCTTCCTTTTCAATGCTGCAGAATAATTTACGGAGTATTAGGTCTATGTGGTATTCGAAGGTTTGGTAGAATTCCTCTATTAAATCATCTGGGCCTGCTGCTTTTTTTGTGGGGAAAATTCTTAATACATTTCTCTATTCTAGGGGAAATTAGTCTACTTAAGCTTTCTAAGTCAACAGCAGTCAATTTCAGTTATATGCATTTTCCTAGGAAATTATCTATTTCATCTTCATTTTCAAATTTATTTCCTTTCAGTTTTTATATTCTATTCTTGTTTATGACTCAATTTACATACTCTTTCTGAATATAAGAATTAGTTATATTAAAAATACTTAATTTTTAAAAACAGTTTTAGATTTACAGAAAAATTGAGACAGTTGTGGGTGGTTTGGAACTAGAAACCATTGTAAAAAGGATCTTTTAATGACGTGCATCAGGATGGTCTTAAACCTATTCCTGGAGTCCTTACAGAGAAGGTCACATGGAGGGAAGCCACGGGGAACTGTCAGAAGCTGGAAGTCAATGGAACTCAGAGGAGAAAGAAGGCATTGCCATGTGATGGAAAAGCCAAGGATCCCAAAGAGTGCCAGCCAGCTGGAAGATACCAAACCTGGGAGGAAGCAAGCCTTCTATAGCTTCTGAACCTGAGAGCCAATAAATTTCTGGAGTTAAGCCAACACATTGTACAGTATTTGTTTTAGCAGCTAGGAAACTAAAACTGTTTTTGGTACCAGAAAATTGAGCGTTGCTGACAAATACCTAAAAATGTGGAAACAGTTTTGGAATTGGGTAATGGATAGAGGTTGGAAGAATTGTGAGGGTTCAAAAATGAGAGAGCTATAGAGAAAGTCTTAGAGAATACTTGGTTCATCAAGATTAGAATTTTGCTAAAGGTACTTCCAGTGAGACCTTAGAAAGAAATAACGAATGTGTTATTGGAAACTAGAAGAAAGGGGATCCTTGTTATGAAGTGGCAGAGAACTTGGCAAAATTGTGGAAATTGTAAGAATTGAACCTGGATATTCAGCTGAGATTTCCAAGCTAAGTGTGAAAGGTACAGCCTGGCTTCTCCTTCCAGCTTATAGGAAAATGTGAGAGGAAAGGGATAAGTGAGAAATTCAACTCTTAAGCACAAAGGAACCAACAACTGAAGATTTAAAAATTCTCCACATATCCAGATAGTGTGATGAGATTAGCACCAGAAGTGGCTCTGTCAGGGATCTCTCTGGGCTTCTGGAAAGCAAGTCCCTGGAGAACAGGGTTCCAAGTGAGGGTTTAACTGAACAACTCTTTGCTAAAGAGGTTGTGACTGAACATGGATCCAGCCACCCATTTCAGTGGAAGTCAGAATTGGAAATGCAGAAAGGATCTGTGGGAAATTCTTTTATCTGATGCTTTGGACTCCCTTGAACTGCACTCAAAGCTAACAAGAATTTTGCAAAATTTGTGTGAGGAAACCCTGTCAGTCTGGACTGCCAGGGACAGAGAAGGGATGAATTGTAGAAAGAAAGACTTGGAGGGAAGAACCAAGCAAAGGTCTGGACTGAAAAGATATCCTTGGGCCAAGACAGCAGGCCCACCCATGTGTGGAAAGGGCACATCTGCCCCTGTGCTTGGAGGGGGCAGGCCTGTGTCCTGGCATTCCTGGAGAGCCAGGCCACTATCCAAGGCTCGGAGAGGGTGGGGCCTGTGCTCTGGCACTAACAGGGCCTATCACAATGCTGAGAGGGTGAGGCCTTCACCACAGTGATTGGGGCCACTCCCAAGTGCCTGGAAGGGATGGGACTGCCATTCCATCAGGCCCTGAGAACAAACACCTATCCACAGATGACTCTCACACCTTGAACTCTATTGCCCTACTGAGTTTTGAACTTGTTTGGGACACGTAACTTGTTCTCCTTCCAATTTCTCCCTTCTGGAATGGAAATCTTCACATTATGTCTGTCCCACCACTGTATATTGGAAGCAGGTAACTTTTCTCGGCATTACAGGTTCACAGGCAGAGGATTTTTTCTCCAGGATAGACCACATCCATCCATGATTCTGATGAGACTTTGGATTTAGCATTGTTCTAAAATGGCTTAAGGCTTTTGGGATGCAGTGACAGAATGAATTTTTTTGTATGGGAAAAACATGTCTTTTTGGGATCCAGAGGGCTGACAGTGGTGGTCTGGAGTTATGTACCCCAGGAAAACATATTCTTAATTTTAATCCATTCCTGTAGGTGTGAACTCATTGTAAATAGGATCTCTTGATTAGACTGGGGTTATGAAGTTTTGGGAGGAATACCATAGAGATAAAGTGCCATTTATATCACATCATATCAAAGGTATATACTATCAGTACTTACCACTGTTGATGCTGACCCTGATCACCTGGCTGAGGCAATATTTGTCATTCTCTTCTACTTTAAAGTTATTCTTCCCTTATACCCTCACCTTCCAAACTGTACTCTGTGGAAGGAAGTCACTATACGTAGTCTGTACTTCAGAAGGAGGGAGTTACGCTCCACTGCTTGAGGGTGGAGCACCTACATAAATTATTTGGAATTCTTCTTAGACCATTTGTCTCTCTTGCCCATTTATCAATTTACTCAATCATTTATTTATTCCCAGTATATGTAATTGTGTGTTTTTTATATTTTTAAAAATTCTCATCTCTTCTGTTTCCCAAATTAGTTTTCTTTCTTCTGGGCCTGTGTTTCTGTTTCTTTACCTTGATGTTTTCCTTTTGTGATTATGGCTTTCTTATGCCTCATTGTCCATTCATATTTAAACATATAGAGTTTAAAGTTTCACAAATAGAAAAGGAAAAATGAGAAATACAGTGGTATTTCATTTATTTGGCTCCCTCAGTGAAAGCTGTTTCACATAAGTCAGTTTTCTGGATAAGTACACATAAAGAATCTATGCTACTAACAAAAAAAATTTTTTAAGCAATCAAGTAAAGAGTTTATTGTAAAGTGAAAGAAAAAGTATACACCTGAGACAGGCGTGTGGGCATGCTCAAGGGAAAGTCTCATATAAATTTAATGATCTCAGCTAAAGTCTGATAAAGGGACTGGGGAGTACTGAGTATAGGGGACTATATGCACTATTATCCTAAATTACCCCTAGACCGGAATGTTTTTAGAATTTTTGTTTCCTTTTTTAAAAAAAAATTGTCCCCCCTGCCCCAACTACCTTTTTAGTCTGGTAGCAACTGTCCTTGCAGATCTCAGTGTACTTGATTTTAGTTATCCTCTTTCCTTTCTTCTTATTCTAGTTTTTGGTTCAGATATACTTTGGGCTGAAGAATTAAAAAACTGAAGCATTTTAGAACTGTCTTAAATTAAGAGTCAAGAGGCACCAAGTTTAAAACCCAGGGTTTAGAGTGGGTCTGGTTGTTCCACTGCTTTTTCTTGCTTTCTACCAGGTTCTCAGTTATGTTCTAAGACAGCATTTTTCAAATTAAAATTCTGAATCCTAATGTTTCAGAAGGTGCCTCAGTGATTGCTGTGGGTGGGCAAGGGGGAGGGTTGAATGGCCTCTCTCCTCTGCTTCAGTGGGAGTATCCCAGTTCTATCTGTTTCTATGGCTTCTGTGTCACATTTCATTTAATAAATGGATTTTGCTGGTAAAACAAGTTTGGAAACCATGCTTCTAGAAATCTGACCTCTAGATTTGTGTAGTCTGACATCACTCTTAGCTGCAAAATTTTAAAAACCTCTAAAATTCCAAAAATAGAACTATTTTTAAAAGGAAATGAAAATTACCTGAAGTAAAGGGATGAAATCCTCCTGTTCTAGAGAGCTGCAGCTGGGCTTGGCTAAAAGATAGATGAATTTAGAGGCATCATCATGGTGGTTATTCAGCAACCTATAAAAGAAACAACTTCTTAGGAAGACTGGCTACTGTGATAAACAATGACTGAACATTAATAGTTGGTGACCTGGAAGTCATTTAGATAAAAAATCAAGTACTCTCTTCTCAGTGATTAAAAAAAGGGAATTAAAAAAAAAAAAATGGGGGGGGTGGGGGGTGGGGAATTTTCCCATGCTCTTGATTTGGTCAAAGGAACATCCTAATAAAAGCTTAATAACACTATGGTATATCTGTTTTTGTAGAATGCCTCTGGGGCTGAGATGACAGTGATGACTGGACTAATGCAGGTTAAATATGTGTTATCAAAATATACTTAGGGGAGAATGTTCATTCATGTTCAGCACAGGACATCTGGAACCAGAACTTCAGAGCTACCAACTAGCTAGGAAAGAACACATCAGGTGACCACTATGTACCACAGAAGACATAACTTCTGTTAGCCCACACTGGCAGATGTATTCAGGGCCAACCTGACAGGGGGGTTTGAAATTAGACTTTAAAGAAACAAGTTAATAACCCCATTACTAGGAATACATTCAGAATAACGAAAAGCAAGGATGCAAACTGCATTTGCACACCAATGTTCATAGCAGCATTATTCATAGCATCCTATTGCTAAAATATGGAAACAGACCAAGTGTCCATCAACCAACAAATGGGTAAACAAAATGTGGTATTATATACACATACAAAAGGAACACTATTCAGCTTTATGATGAAATGATATCGGGATGCATGTAACAACATGGATGAAATGTGAGGATATTATGTTGAGTGAAATAAGCCAAACACAAAAGGACAAATATTGTACAGTCTTACTAATAGGAACTAAATACGATGCGTAAACTCATGGAAGTAAACCATTGTGGGTAAAGCCCTGCAAATGTCTAGTGTTGGAGAGCTGGCAACTATGTGTTGAGACTGACAAGAGTTTGAAATGTTGGGGTGGTAAGAAAAGGGGACATAAATATGCTGGAATGAGATCCCAGAGGTCCTCTTACATCAGGTCAAGAAGCTTGGCCTTTAGCTTACCTCACAGAAGAATTTTAACTAGGACTGACATGATGTGATAGTATAGTAGAGACTGGACTGACAGGGGAAAGGCTGGGGGTAGGGAAATGTTTAGGCAACTGGCACTAATCTGGGTAATATGGATACTGGCAGTGGGGGACAGAGTGAAAGGAGGAAATCTGGTAGAAATTAAAGGATATAGTAGTTAATAGGTGTGGGGGTGGAACTAAGAGGGAAGGCCACGACAAATCCCAGGTTTCTTGCTTGGTTCTCTAGGTGCCTGGAATCCAGAATGAGGATACTAGAGTCCTGAGGTATTTTTCCTCAGAATGCTTTAGACAGTTGTTCCTTCCTTTCCATTTCCACTGTACCACTGAGTCCAGGGTCTTACTATGTGCTGAGACTACTGGAAGAGCAGAAGGTCCCTAACCAGTTTCAGCACTCTCCAATTTTACATCATAGACAATTCATCATTATATAACATACTTTAATTTTTATAATTCCTTTACTCAAAAATGTTCTGGACTTCTCTACCACTAAAATGATTAAGTCTAAGTGCCTAAGCTGGGTTCCTCTGTCAGTAGGCTGGACCTACCTAGCTCTGTACTTTGCTAAATGAACCTAAGCAGCTGGCCCAACCCACTCTTCTGTAAATGTGCCAGATGTAGTTTTGCCTCTGTACCATTCTCATGCTATTCTACTCTCCTAGAATACCACCCCATTTCTGCTTATCTTAATGCTGCCTGTTCTTTAAGGCCCAGGTAATAATCCACCTCTTTCAAGAAGCCCGCCCTGACAACTCTATCCTTTACTGATATTTGTACTATTTATACGTATCATATAAACCATTTTACTGTTAGCTACCTTTAATTTTTCTAGCACCTAAAGAGTGGATAAGTTATAGCTCTTTTTTTTTCTTTAACATCTAGTACAGTAACATATATAAGACTCTCAGAAAATGTGATCTAACAAATGTATACTTAATTGACTTTATTTGTAATTATTAAAGCTATAGACATATTCTTTATTTTAGGTCTCCTTATTCTTCAACATGCTCACAGCTCTCAAAGCTAAATAAATACACATTTCAGGAAAAGATCACTGCAATAGATGCTGATGGGAATCACCTCTTAGGATTAAAAATGGGTGGATGATCACAAAAGGGCAGTGAGGTCTTTGGAAAGAAGCACTATTTCTTTAAAAAAGGACTGCACTACTTAATAGAAACAGCATAGATATGACAGATGAGAGATATTCTGAGAAGAAAAAGTTGAATCAGGGGTGACCTTTTGCCATCATAAGCAAAGCATGAAGTAGAACGAAAAAGTGAATTAAACTATTAGTCAATGCTATTGGTTGGTAAACTCCACATGGCAGGAGAAGATAAAAGTCATGAAAGTTGAAGAAAGAGATTAAACATAGCTTTTCTAAACTGGTATCTTCCAGAGCTTGTAAGACAAAGTATTGTTTTGTTAATGGACAAATGGCATGTTGATGTGAAAAGCTTTTAAAAATAAAGCATAATAAAGTTGAAGCAATATTCAACTGGTTCCATTTGCGAGGAACTATACCAAAAAGCTGGTATTCTAGGAACTCAAACAAAAAAAAGCTATCGAGCAACGTTTTTCCCTAAAAATGTCCAGGCTGAAAAAAAAGCCAGATGTCATGGACATGACATGGAATGAACAGTAAAGCAGGAAAAGGAGGGAGAGTAGAAGAGGAAGGGGTTCATATACCACCTGAAGGAGAGGCACTAAAGCCTCCAACCCATGAGCATTCTTACAAGAGGAAAATTACTTTCCTTTATTTGTCTTTATTATTTAGGATTATGTAGAACTTATTATTGTATTTGTCTTTATTATTTAGGATTGTATAGAACTTATTGGAGTAAGTAGCATGTGTATTCTGGCAGTTAGGTATTATTTATGAATCCCCAAAAAAATTATATTTGTAAAATGCTCTGTTCCTCTGGCTATGATACCCTTTGACTGTATTAAATTCAAAGGTTTTAAGTTTACTTGATAAAAGTTAGGGCTTTGATTTGACCACGTTAGTAGGGCGTATCTCAGGGTTGAGTCCCTGCCTCCTTGGTGGGCTGATATAAATGGATACTCACTCAAGAAGACACATGGAAGAGGAGAGAACTTGGTCATTTTGGTCCTATCATGTGACAGAAAGGAGAAAGCTCAAACATTTAAAGGCCCAGGAAGAGAAATGGGCTATTCGCCTGATAGTTTGCAGATTAGCAACTGAGCAGCTGATAAACCCTGGAAAGAAACAAACCTTGCCAGAAACTGATATAGGAAACCCTGAGAGTTAACCCCAGTGCCAGCCTACAGCTGAGATCAGAAGAAGCTGGATGGCCCCACAGAGCCTTAAGAGGAAGGAAGGAAGGACAGACCAGGCAGAGATCACCGGCCATCTTGCTTCAGCACGTGGCGGCTGACTTTGGTGAGAAATACCTCTTATGTTACCGTGAGTTGGACTTTTTAGGGCCTTGAAACTGTAAGCTTTTACCCCAAATAAATACCCTTCATAAAAGCAAACAGACTGTATGTATATGCCCAAATGATTTAAGTCTATATCACTATTTACCAATTATCTTTTGTAATTTTAAGTTTTTAATAAGACTATATTTGAGCCCGAGTTGCTTTATGCAAAGGTGCAATTTGTAAAAAATTATAAAAATCAATGTCTTCTCTATGATTAGTGTGGCAACTCAAATCATCATACTTAGATGCTTGGTTTCCTAAAATCGCCATACTTGGGTCTCCCTTAAAGCACTCTCACTTTTGCAAGAGCTCAAAGAGGAGCCTCCACTAGAGGGCATTCAAACCATTTTAGTATCTGGCTGAAAGATAAAGCTTTAATACAGAGATACACGCTTACCTATTTATAAATTTCTTTTTTTATTTAAAGAGTAAAGATAGGGACAGTTGCTCATGCTATATAACATCATAAGCAGGTACCCAAAATGGAGACTTGTGCTTCCTGCATTTTTTTCCCTTTTTCAGAAGTTTCTTTTCCCTAGAGATAAAATTTAAATGACTCAACTCAATAAAGGAGATGCTGTGGCTGCTGAAGCTGCTGCTCTATTCACTGACATAAATGACCACGGTATCTAAATGTCACACAGTCTTAAGCCTAAAGAAATGGCTGTTACTCTCCTTAATATTAGTTAATTGCACATAAATTAAGGTTTTTTGTTTTTGTTTTTCCTTTTTCATAAATTAAGTTTTACTTTGCTATAGTCAGCCTAGGTTCACAATACAGGGTCCTAGAATATTCAATATACCTTTGACTATAAGTAGTTATATTTCTTGTCTTTAACCCTAATCTCTTCTAATATAGATGATTTTCTTTTTTTAATCTCCCAACTTGCTCAAAACTTTCTCTTAAACAATCATAGCTCATTCCTTGCTGCTTTCCCAGCTTGTTAAATAGTTTTTGCCAACAACGCCGAACTCAGTGGCTGAAGATCCCTCTGACAGGAGTTGTTTCATACCCTTATGTCTATTCCTGGTTCACACTCCAGCTCAGGTATTTTCAAAACTTGGGACTACCAGGATGAGGGAAACTAGCTGAACGGAGGCTAGCATATCTACACAGTTCCAAGTTCTTGAATTTCACTGCTGTTATATGTTGATTTTAAATAATAACAATAGACAAATTCCCACTCCTACCACCCAGCTGAAGTCCTGGCTTTACTGGTGGGAAAGGGAGAGGGATTCCATGATGATCTCACTACTGTTCAGGCCCTAGCCTCTATTTCAAAGTTCTAGTTTATTCCCCCAGAAATATCAATGGAAAATACCTCAAGGGTGAATGTCAGTTCCAATGTTGTTTCACCCCTACAAATTAGTATTTTCTTGCTATTTCTAGCCTCCAAGTAATTCCCTTGCTTATAGACAAATCTTAAGAAGGGATTCCTTACACTTCTATCCAGCAGTTTCTATTTGCTATAAGAAAGGTGGAATGACAACGGAACTGACTTTAGAGTCTCATCCTGATGATGTCTGAAGAATGATTCTCATAAGCTCCTTTTATTACTTAGACAACTTAGAACTAGTCCCTATAACAAAATGGCTAAAATTTGCCTGAAAAACATGAAGCATTAGTAACTTTTAACTTGGGCACAGTTCTTTTAATGAAGTCCACTAATTGGTAGAATTTTATACACCCTGATCACTTTAGTTCTAACGTAATGCATTGAAGAATTTGGTACACTTTACTTGCTGCTAAATTTTTAAAAATAAGAATGTATTTATTAATCACCTACTATGTTCACAAGCATTATACTACTATGGGCCTTTAGGTGGTTTGAAAGGACTAGAGGGAAACGGACTTGGCCAAGTGGTTAGGGCGTCCGTCTACCACATGGGAAGTCCGCGGTTCAAACCCTGGGCCTCCTTGACCTGTGTGCAGCTGGCCCATGCGCAGTGCTGATGCGCGCAAGGAGTGCCCTGCCATGCAGGGGTGTCCCCCGCATAGGGGAGCCCCACGCGCAAGGAGTGTGCCCCATAAGGAGAGCCGCCCAGCGCGAAAGAAAGTGCAGCCTGCCCAGGAATGGCGCAGCCCATGCTTCCCGTGCCGCTGACAGACAACAGAAGTGGACAAAGAAACAAGACGCAGTAAATAGACACAGGGGAGGGGGGAATTAAATAAAAATAAATAAATCTTTAAAAAAAAAAAAAAAGAAAGGATTAGAAGCCATCACTAGGCTGAATTCTGTTGATGTTAAATAATAATAGACGAAAGGCATTTCCCAATAGTTTACCAGGAAAGAGATCTAGCTTAGAAAAAGTGACAACATGTATAAAGAGGGAGATCAGTTAAATGGGGGAGAAGGGATAGGCTATGACATTCTCCTAAAATGTATAAATAAAACAATATGAAGAAATATCTCCTAAAGAAGAAAGAAGGGAGAGGAAAAAGAAAGTTGAGTTTGAATTTGAGAAAATTTGTCAGGATATTCAAATCTACAAGTATTTTGATAAATGTAGTATTTCTTATTTTCTTAACTGGAACTTTGAAAAAAGTAATGATTAAGGGAAGCGGGTATAGCTTGGTCGTCTGAATGCCTGCTTCCCATGTACAAGGTCCTGGGTTCAATTCCTGGTGCCTCCTAAAACAAATAAATGAACAAACAAACACGTGTTTAAAAAGTAATGATTTAAATCTATTTGAATTCATTTATTTTTAATAAGTCAACTAAATAAAAATCTAGATTGTATCATATGAGAATGGAAGCTGTGTCTTTCATGTAAGTCATGGAATTTGTTCCCCTTAAAGTAGAATCATTATGTACTTTTATGTCATTGTTTACAGATTCAAATCCTGAGACCTAAATTTAACAAGAAAACTAAGAAACTATCAAATAGCAATTAAAGAGATTTTTCAGCAGATCTTTACTGATTGATTAAAGACATGTAAGATGATGGCTCACTGTGTGTGGGTATAAATGACTGTGAATCATTGAATTTTACTGCTGAAATAAAGGACAAAGGGAAAATGAATAAATGAGAAAACAAATGACCTTTATAAAGCTTGTAATGAGAACCAAACAAGTCTAGCTTCAGAACGACCACTCACATACTTACTTTCTCCACATTGCAATGAATGCCTGTGCCGAAACAAATCCGGTCTTCTCTCCCCCTGCAGCCCTGAACATGGGGGCTTTCCAGTAGAGAGGACAGCCACAGACCTGCAAATAAAGCACAAATACAATGTAAGATACAAGGTAGTGAAGAGATGACATGGCCAAAGAAGGGGTCTCTGTGGCTTTTACCCTCAATGCCTCAGTGTACAGATGGGCCCCCTCCAGGAAACAAAACTGGAGCACAGGGAAATATATCAACTAGGGTCCATTCAGAGAGAGATAGAAGGGAAAATCAATTAGGGAATTATATGCTACACACACAAAAACATGTTAAATGAAGAATATGGAAATCCATTCATACCTTTTTTTCCAAATTCATTTGTTTCTTCTACTGATAAAGCAACCAGATTCCTTTTCTATGATTCTTACAACATATATTTTCTATCATCCAGAAAGAATAAGAAATGGTTGAATATCGTGGTCATAATATATGCTTTTCTTTCTTCAGCAGAAAACTATAGTCACCTTTATTACTGGTTACTTGGTGTTAAGTTAGTACACTCAACTATCTATGTCCTCTCTCTCCTTTGCTTATTATGGTATTAAGTTCCAGGTATAAGAAGAACCAGAACAGCCTAAACTGTTCAAGAAAACAGTCAGCAAGGCGTTTTAAATGGTTAAGATTGAGGTAAAAGATGAAAGGTAAATCTGAAATTTTATATATATTTTCTCTCTTTATATATTCTCTCTCTCGCTCTCTCTCTATTTATATTTCAGAAACTACCACAAATGACTATAAATTACAAAAGTTTTAGGAAGAACTAGGAGTGAATATAAAACAATTGCAGTACTTGAAAAGGTATTGATTCTTTTCTCAATAAAAAGTTCTTTCTTTCAATTAAAAAGAAAGAGTTCTTATCAAATTTACCTGCTTTCCCTATAAGTAATATTGATATCTAAATAATCTAAGTAATCTAGAGACTATATAACATAGTGGTTTTGGTGGTAGATGACGATTGTGGTTAATAATATAAATACAAGAATGTTCTACTACAAGGTGTTAAGAATATGGTGATAGATGGGAAAAATACAACTAATGTAACTTAGAGTTTATAGTTAACAGTAATATAGTAATATTTTAGTAGTAAAGGCAAAGAAGGTACTATATCAATGCTAAAGGTTAAAAGAAAAAAGAATATGGGATTTAGTTTTATGACATATGAATAGTACTGAGCATTTTTTTCCCTTCATTTTCTTCTTAACAAGGAGATCTTGGTCATGTCATTTAACCAATCTGTGCTCATTTATATATCTTTCTGACCACTGGAGAAACTACTGAGTATATTTTTAGGATTAAATGAGTAAATGTGTCTGGACAGAATTTGTTAGAGTAATGCTTCCATAATTTGTTAAGCTGCCTTTTGTCTGTTATTTTCCTTTTTTTTTTTGTCAGTACTGAATTACTAAATAATTATTTTTTTTATTCATTTTTAAAAAAATATTACATTCAAAAAATATGAAGTCCCATTCAACCCCACCGCCCCCACCCCCCACTCCCCCCACAGCAACACTCTCGCCCATCATCATGACACATCCATTGCATTTGGTAAGTACATCTCTGGGCATCGCTGCACCTCATAGTTAATGATCCACATCATAGCACACACTCTCCCACGTTCCATCCAGTGGGCCCTGGGGGGATCTACAATGTCCCGTAATTGTCCGTGAAGTACCACCCAGGACTGTTATTTTACTTTTTAAAGTTGAAATAAAGTTTACTTTAAAAAAATTAGCAGAGAAATAGTCTCTGAGTGTTCCCAATTTTATGAAGACATATAAAACATATTCCCAAATCTGAAATTTGTCAGTAATGTGTTGTTATTAACGATATTAATATTCATTTTAGATATAGCTCAGTTGAATCATCATCATTTTATAAAGGGAAGCTTCTCTTTGGAGGTAGACTAGACGTGTATTCACATAAGGTTCAAGTTGCTCCTGGTATAAGGCCTCAGTGCATATGGGATCTCCCAGAAGCCTGAGGAGTACCTAGTCTGATATTAGTTATCCTGAGAGAATGTCTAAAGCTGCAAGGTTCATGCTGGAGATGAGGGCATAGAGGGCAAGATTCAAGCCAACCCGACGTAAATACAGGGCAGAATGAGCGGCTGTTGCCAGGGCCACTAAATCACATTCTGAAAGTAGGATGGAATCTAAGATTTCTTATGTCTAGAGGTTGAAAACACCTTCACTGAAGTCAAGAATGGGGAAATGCTGTTGCTTAGCAACCAGGGGTATATTTTTTAATTGTGTAAATTATAATAGCCAAAGTACGAAGCTCACAATTAATAGACTTTGGATGCGTAAACTTTCAAATATACTTTCTCCAATCCCAATTTATCCTCTCATGCAGAACGATGGTTTGGCAAGAAAACGCTCTTAGATGTGGAAGACTCAGCAAAGAATAGTCTGTATTATGGAGGTGAGGGTACAATGCCACAAACAGAAAGAGAAAGTACAGGGAGAGATTGGAACTAGCCTGCCAGAGTGATGGAATTCCGACAGTCACTTATGAATGCTTTAGAATTGGAAGGGACCAGGAATCTTGTAGTTCAACCTCGTGAAGTAAGAACCAGCCTCAGCTCTAACACTTCCAAAAGCTGGGTGCTTACCACCTGCAGTGGGGTTACTTCCACTGTTTAACAACTTTCATTCCCTTGGGTTAAGGTCTTTTCTCCAGAAGACTCATGAGGATTAGTTAATCACAGACAGATAAATACTTAGAGACATATAATGATACAGAGACAAAATCCTATGAGAAAAGATAGAACATGGCTACGTTTTGAAGTAGATTTAGGTCTATTTTTCTCATACTGGGGTCCTATGAGTAGGCAAGTGGTAGGTAGAACGAGGGTATCAGTCCCTTAGAGAAAATTCCAAAGGAAGAAAAGGGAAGGGCAGTGAATGACAAGGATTGTGGACATCCCACTCTATTTTTTAAAAATTCATGACTGGCCCCGCATCCGCTTTAAAATCAATTAAAATAAAGAGAGTTAGAAGAGAAGTGATAGTTTTTAAAATTATGTTAGTCTGAAGGTAATAGAATAGAGACTTTTACAGACAGAGGAGAGAACAAGCCACTGTCAGACTTTTTACAAAAGAAGAGAATGGGAATATACAGAGAGATACAGAAAATAGGTTTAGGAAACTTAGAGGAGAAGGCAAGAGTCAGTCTAAGGCAGGGACTCTTAACCCTTTTGTTCCATGGACCCCTTTGCCACTCAGATGAAAACCATGGACCCCTTACTAAGTCCACACTATATTGTGTATTATTTAATAAATACACCACACCTGCACCAACCTGTCCCCACAAGAATAATGTTTTTTTAAATTTAAATTCAACCCCTGGTCTAAGGCAATTAAAGTTTGCTGGAGCAAAGAAAACTTGATTAACACCTATAATTTGATCTAAGAATGGCCCAACAACATACAGACTTGAGAGCAAAGCTGTCTAATAATATACATTGTGGGAGTGGTGTCAATTACCCAACATTTGTAATGTTCTTTACCATTTTAAGATGTCTTGTGCCTGTTATTTCATTTGATCCTCACAGGATCCCTATATGCTAGGAGTTAGAGAACCTGTCTCCAAATATGAACTAGTTCTGTAACTACAGGTAAGTACTAGAGGGACTTTAGTTTCTTCACGTGTAAAATAGAGTGAAAAACAGATGAGCTCTTATTCTGGAATGAAATAATTTGTTTTTCATTGGAGGTGTCTAAGGGATCAACAAGCAAGTTCTAAGGTGGATAGTGAAGAAAGGGGGAATAGAAGAAAGAAGCTCTTCTCACTTCCTTTGAAATCACTTTGGTTACAAACACTTTAACTGTAATTACAAATGCTCTGAGGTCAGAAATGAGAGACAGGACAAGGCATGATGAGAGTGGAGGTTTAAGGACTTCTCTGAAAAGACTCCATGGTAGCTAGGTTTTGAAGGATGGATGATGTGGGGGTTGGCAGGAGTGGAAGCCCATTTGGAAGGGAGAACTATGAGTGCCTAAATGCAGATACGTGCCGATGAGAGGTCAAGTGGGCCAGGCTCACACAGGGAACAGTACTAGAAGGGTTTAGAAAAGATGTCCGGGCCATATTACATAGGCTTTCAAATGCCAGAAGAAGCTTGGGTTTTATCCTGAACACCAGTAGTTTCCAAGACTTTAACTATTATTACTGTAAATAAGGGAACCCCTCTCAGTGGAAGTGTGGTTGGGGTCTTGGGAGCTCCACTCACGCATGGTTCCCCACTTGCCTCCATGGCAGACCTCATCATATTAAGCTCCTCTGCCTCATGAAGCACAGCCTGAATCACTGGTAAATCCTGAGGTATGATCTAACTCTTCAAAATATGTGCATGATGAAAATAAAACCCAAACAAAACAAAGCACTGCTACAGATGGTAAGAATCCTTAAGGATTGCTAAGCTAGGCAATGGCATGAGCAAATATAATCTGATGGCCATGCTCAGTATTAATTGTTCTGGGAAGAGCCTGGAGGTGTGGAATCTAGCTACTGAGGCTTTTACAGTATTTCTGGCATTATGGGCTATGATCTTAAATTAGAAGAAGGTGGATATGCTGGAAAGTACCAAAGAGTTGCTTCTTAGAAGCAAACACATTTCCTTCTTTTTTTTTGTTATTAATTTCATTTACACACACTCCATATTCACCAACCATACACTCTCTCTTCCCCATTTCCCCTATCCTCTAGCAATCTTTAATCTACTTTCTGTCTCTGCAAATTTGCCATTTCTAGACATCTCCTATAAGGGATATCATAAAATATTTATCCTTATGTGTTTTGCTTATTTTACTGAGCATGTCTTCAAGATTCATCCATGTTGTCGTATGTGTGAGAGGTTTATTCATTTTATGGCTGAAATAATATTCCATTGTGTTTGTACCTTATTTTGTTTATATATTGATCTGTTGATGGATGCTTTTGGCTATTGTGAGTAATGCAACTATAAACACTGGTGTGCAAGTTTCTGTTTGAGACCCTGTTTTCACTTTCTTTGACTGTATACCAGATGTAGAATTACTGGGTCACAAGGTAATTCTGTATTTTTTTGAGGAATTGCCATATTGCTTTCCACAATGGCTACTCTATTTTGTGACTCCACCAATAATACACTGGAGTTCCAATTTCTCTGTCCTCTCTAACACTTGTTTTCTATTTTTAAATAGTAGCCTTTTTACTGGGCATGAAGTGGTATTTCATTGTGGTCTTAATTTGCATTTACCTAATAGCTAATTATGTTGACATCTTTTTATGTGATTACTGATTTGTAGACCTTTTTGGCGAAATGTGGTGTTCAAGTCATTTGCCAATTTTTAATTGGGTTATTTGTCTATTGGTAATTGAGGAGTTCTTTGCAAATTCTAGATAGTAAGCCCTAAACTGAAATAGCTTGAAACTATTTTCCTGTCTGGAGGTTATTGTACTTGATAATGTCTTTTGATGCACAAATGTTTTTAATTTTAAACTCAAGTTTAATATTTTTTATTTTGTATTTACATCTTTGATCCATGTTAATTTTTATATATGGTGGGACAAAGGTCTAAATTTATTCTTTCTTGTGTGGATATCCAGTTTTCTAACATCATTTGCTATAGAGACTTTCTTTCCCCATTGTATGTACTCAGCATCCCTGTGAAAAATCAACTGACCATAAACATGTGGATCTATTTCTGGATTTTCAATTATCTTCCATTGGTCTATATGTCTATCTTTATGCCAGTACCATCCTCTTTTGATTACTGTAGCCAATCCTTCTCAAATTCTTCCAAAGAATTTAAGAGAAGGGAATACTTCCTAAGTCATTTATGAGGCCAACATTACCCTGATACCAAAGCCTGGTAAAGATATCAAAAGAAAATTACAGACTAGGTTCCCTTATGAATATAGATGAAAAAATCCAGAAGCAGACTTGGCCCAATGGATAGGGCGTCCGCTTACCACATGGGGGGTCCGCGGTTCAAACCTCAGGCCTCCGTGATCCATGTGGAGCTGGCCCATGCACAGTGCTGATGAGCACGAGGAGTGCCCTGCCACGCAGGGGTGTCCTCTGTGTAGGGGAGCCCCACACACAACGAGTGTGCCATGTCTAAGGAGAGCCGCTCAGCACGAAAGAAAGTGCAGCCTGCCCAAGAATGATGCTGCACACACTAAGAGCTGACACGACAAGATGATGCAACATAAAGAAACACAGATTCCCGGTGCCACTGATAAAGATAGAAGTGGCCACTGAAGAACACACAGCAAATGGACACAGAGAGCAGACAACTTGGGGGGTAAAGGGGGGGGGGGAGAAGGGGGGAGAAGGGGAGAGAAATAAACGAAAAAGAAATCTTAAAAAAAAAAAAAAAGATGCAAAAATCCTTAACAAAATATTTGCAAACTGAATCCAAAAGCATATTAAAAGATTATTCATTATGACCAAGTGGAATTTATTCCAGGAATGTAAAAGTGGTTCAATAAATGAATATCAATCAAAGTAATAAAGAGAACAAAGGGGAAAAAAAACACATGATCATCTCTAGAGACAAAGAAAAGGCATTTGGCAAAATCCATCACCCTTTCTTGCTAAAATCAGTCAGAAAACTAGGAAAAGGGAAATTCCTCAACATGATAAATGCCACTTTTCAAAAACCCACAGCTTACATCATACTCATTGGCAAAAAACTTGAAGCCTTCCCCTTGTGATCAGGCCCAAGACAAGGATGCCTACTGTACCACTGCTATTCAGTATTGTACTAGAAGTTCTATTCAGAGCAATTGGGCAAGGAAAAGAAATAAACGGTATCCAAATTGGAAAGGGAGAAGCAAAATTATCTTTATTTGCAGATGACATGGTCTTATATATAGAAAATCCAAGGAATCCACAAAAAAACTGCTAGAGCTAATAAACAATTTCAGAAAAGTGGCAGGGTATGAAATCAACCCACAAAAATCAATTGTATTTCTATACGCTAGCAATGAACAATACAAAGAGGAAATTAAGAAAACAAGTCCATTTACAATAGCATGTAAAAAGAATAAAATATCTAGGAATAAATTTAACCAAGGATATAAAAGACCTATATGTTCAAAACTATAAAAGACTGCTGAAAGAAATTAAAGAAGACCTAAATAAATGGCAAAATATACCAAGTTCATGGATTGGAAAACTTTTATATTAAGATGCCAACATTACCCCAAACAATCTACAGATTAAATGTAATTCTTTTTTTTTTTTTTTTAAAGATTTATTTATTTATTTAATTTCCCCCCCTCCCCTGGTTGTCTGTTCTTGGTGTCTATTTGCTGCGTCTTGTTTCTTTGTCCGCTTCTGTTGTCGTCAGCGGCACGGGAAGTGTGGGTGGCGCCATTCCTGGGCAGGCTGCTCTTTCTTTTCGCGCTGGGCGGCTTTCCTCACGGGCGCACTCCTTGCGCGTGGGGCTCCCCTACGCGGGGGACACCCTTGCGTGGCACGGCACTCCTTGCGCGCCTCAGCACTGCGCATGGGCCAGCTCCACACGGGTCAAGGAGGCCCGGGGTTTGAACCGCGGACCTCCCATATGGTAGACGGACGCCCTAACCACTGGGCCAAAGTCCGTTTCCCTAAATGTAATTCTGATCAAATCTCCAGCAGCTATTTTTGCAGAAATGGATAAGCTAATCCTTAAATTTACATGGAACTGCAAGGAGCCCCAAATAACCAAAACAATTTTGAAGAAGAACATTGGAAGACTCACACATCTCAATTTCAAATTGTACTACAAATCCATTTATTTCCGGGTCCTAGGGTCAACTTTTGTAAAATGACTGTTGCACTAGCCTAATGGTTCCCTGTTTGGCTATAGGAGAAAAAGTTATGAGCAATGGGTAGAAATAAAAAGAGGTTTCTATTCAGCGCAAGGAAAAACTTTCTAATAAGCAGGAATATTTAATAATGGAATGGTTTGGTTGTCAAGGTAGGGAGTTTCTAGTCACTGAAAACATTCAAGTACAGAATCAATATATGTGTCAGGCATGCCAAGGATGGGATGCCATATAAAATGGGAGGATGGGCCAGGAAAATACTAAGGTTTTTTTCAAACTTAAAGTTTATAAAATAGGATCATAGCTTAGGATGTATCAGGATCAAACATATTGTTTTTCAACACAGAAAAAAACCTATGCATGCTTTAAAAAAGAGCACTACAGAGAGGTAGATTGGAGTTGCTAGAGAAAGGGAGATTATAAATTTTAGAAGTTATATTACCTTTGCAATTTTCCCCATTTCATTCATGTCTGCTTTCTGATCTTCAATATCCATAAAAGCCATTTCAATTCTGCTTAGAGTCTGTTCATGGTTACTGCAGGTATCTGGGAGTCCTTCAGGAAAGTAGAACCGTGGAATGTTTATGGACAATGGTGCATTCACAACATTATTCACATGAGGAACAGGGGACAGAGGTCGGGCACCACTTGGAAAGGTGCTTGGAGGTGGAAGTGGTGTTCCAAGTTTCTTTTCCGGTTTATTTTGAATCTGGAAAAAAAAATGTGATTATGAAACACAAAAACTCTAAACAGTGTATTATTTCTTGAAAATCATCACTAGTAAGAAGAAATTAGGTATAAATAGAAGAAACCACAATTAGAGACCATAAAGACAAGGGCTCACTCTACTCTAGGGGGTGATAAGCATATTTTCAGGGAATGTATACCCATACTAAATAAATACATTTATAACCTATCAGTACTTCAGTTTACATACAATTATGTTTAAAAATTCTCACAATCCATTTTTCCCATCAATGACTTGGAAGACATTTCAGAATAATCTAAGACATACTAAGGATCTTTGAAGTATATTCTGCCTATTGGAATTTGACTTATAAGTCCTTTTTGAAGACTGTTTTTGGTCTGCCTGTGAATTTCTACCTCTCCTTCAAAAGGCAGATAGAATAAATTCTTTTTAAATATGTAGATCTAAAATGTATGAGGGGATGGGCTCCTTTCATCTTCTTCTCTAGTTTGATTTTGCCCAAGTGTAATTACTGCCAGCCCCTGAGTTTGAGGAAAGAAAAGTATTTTACGAAAATTAAAAATCTTTGCTAAGAAAATTAAAATATTTTAGTTTTGGCATGTCCTCTACCAGGCTGATTTATTTGCCATCAGAGGCATGTCATATTTTCTAACCCAAAACAAGTTCCTCTCATTCTTGGTATGCTCTAACAGGTAAGAACCACAGTCATTAATTTCATCACAGCCAAATTCCCTTTATTCAATTTAACTCATTTATAGTTTATATCCTTCCCTTGGGGGGGGGGGAGGGATGATGAAGAGACTGAGATTACCCATAATTTAGGGGAAGGGGAAGGGAAGACCAAGGACATTCAGTATGGAGTTTATTTTACTAATGAAGAGTAAATCTAGCTCTGAGATTCCTAGCATAAAAAGCAAAAAGGAATCCATGAAGATTTTCATAGTTCTAATTTCTGTGCTTAATTATAATCAAATTTATCTATCAAGGCTCATGAGCCAGCACTACAGAAGCATGGCACTGCATTAGGTGCTACATAAAGTATGAAAAGACAAGACTGCTGACTAGGTAAATTTATTTTAAATTCACTGTGAACACAATTATGACTCAAATGTTCTTATTCCTTAAATTACCTAATGCCTTCCCTAAAGTTTGAACAATAATTTATCTGTAAGAATTAGATCTGAGTATATTTCTTTTTGACATATGGGCTTATAACATGATCTTTAAAACATCTTAGCTTGAAAATCACAAGTATTACCGGGAGATAAGTTTCATTCACATAAATATGTGATGAATATGGTTTAATCTCCTGCTTTTGTTAAAAACAGCCCATTTCTCATATACTAATATCTAATATTAATACAGAGAGTGGACTCTATTCATGTGTTAATACTGTTGGGCATCTAAAGGCCAGCTGTCATACCAAGACCTGGCTGTAAAATCAAGATGTCACCCATATAAAGCAATACTCAAGGAAGGAAGAGCACAGAAGAAAGTAATGACAATGAAATATGAAAAACTCAACAGAAAACAGTGATGACTTACTAGCTCTGTGCCTCAGGAAAGTTACTTAACCTTGCAGAATCCCAGTAATAAAACAGCATTTAGAATACTTTCTTCTTAAAGGAAATTATATAATGTAACAAAGGTTTAACATAGGTAAAAGGTTAGGAAAAGTGCTGGGCAGAGATTTGTCCCCATTTAAGAAAATGAGTAATAAAGCCAAAGGGTGGGATTCTCAAAAGATTAAATATAATCGAATGTTGGCTTGATCCTTTAGATTAAAAAATAAATAATAATAATTTACATTTATAAAGAAACTTCAAGTTTACAAACCTCTTTTGTTGTAACAACCTGATAATCTTTGTAAACATTTCTTTCTGCCTTAATTTTAAATCTTCAAATATTATTACATAGCCCTAGGAGTCAATTAAAGTAGAAATTATTTTAAAATTCTAATATATGGTATATAATTCTTTATGGCCTTTACTTAGGTCATTTATATTAGTGTAATTTTCTATCATTCTATGCTGAGATTTGTAAAACCACAAGTGTGCACTCATGAAAATTCTGCCCCTCTTACCCACCCCCCCCAAAAAAAAAAGTTTCCCATGGTGTGACAGAGAGTGGATAATTTCAGGGTAGTTACGACCGTAAGATAAAACCACTGTGCCAGTGGGGATGAAACCCGATACTCTGGTGAACACACGATAGTGGGGAAGGTTTACAGCAAGGCACTCAGGGTTAACTCTACACTTTTGCTCTGACAGAAATAAGTGACATTCAGAACAAACTTGGCTATCTGTCAAAGGTTTTATTTGAATGGGAAAATACTCAATTATTCATTATTCTTTTCTACACTCCTCAGTATACTTTTCAACACAGAGCAAGTATTGATTGGTTCACTGTAATCCCATATTTTAAAAAACTGATGTTAATATTTAAAAGGAAAAATTTTTTAAACACATTTATTTTCAACTTCCAGTTCTATCAATTTATTTTTAATCAAGGTCAACAGAGATACACAAGTTAAACTTAAAGCAGTTTAATAAAATGGACCCATTACACACCTTCTAGAATTAAAACCTAGTACCATGAATTTTGCTAGATTTACTGGCAAATTCAGGACCTGTTCACTTTGAAAAAAGCTATTTCAGTCAAATCTGGAATGGCATTAAAATATATGCCCTGTTTTTAAATTAGAATTAGGTAGCTAAAGTATCTCTATTTTCCATTTTAGTCTTTCGATATTCATTCTGAATAATATCTTTATACTATCATGTCACTATAACATTTCCAATATTTGACCATTTTTTATCTACTTTTTTAAAAAAGACAATTTCATAGGGTTCACCCAAATTATTCTGGGTCAGAAAAACTATGGTAAGGTTTCTTGCTGGATTCTGGATGGCTGTCATTTGTATGGCCCTTGATTTGTATTGTACTCAACATTAGGCAATTTATTTGGTGAGAAACAGACACAGACATACATGTCTATATTGTAGAAAGAGTTCTTCCTTTAAAAAAAAAAAGGTCACCAGGACCAGTTTTTCTTTTTTAGGAGGAACTGGGACCTCCTATGTGGGAAGAAGGCACTCAACCCCTGGGCTACATCCACTCTCCAGTGTTTTTTAAATACTTGTTACAGATGTATCTACATTAATACAGACCTGGACTACTGACTGAATGTGCAAGCAAGGCTTTTAACAGAGAAAAATGTTAAGTTTTCCAAAGGTATTTCGATTAAAATCCTAATATTCTTCCCACTAAATTTAAAAATATTTGTTAAGTTGTATATGTTGCCTAGAAAACTGGATTCCCTTTTCCAGAAGACAAAAATGTGAGTACTGTACTCCAGGTCCAAAAGGTCTATTTTTAAACCTGTTGGAATCTTTCTACAAATAGCTTTCTGCAAATAGCTGAATAGAGGACACAGATTAATTCCTTGATCTAATACCAAGATAGAAGTGAGCTGTAAGATTATTCTCTAAGTTAGTTTACTGGGTGCAGTTTTATTAGTAATAAAAATATTTTTAAAGAAACACCCGAGTTTCAAACCTGTGTCTGCTGAAATGACTTTAGCCGCTTCTTAAACCGTGACGGGAGAACAAAATCACAGCCCCTTGCCAGGAAAGCTAACTCTCCCCTTAAATCCGGGTCCCTTCGTAGAGATGTTTCCTTGATCATCATCTTTGAAAAGTAAACGTTTACTTAACAACTGTCCAGCACACTTCTGAAGATGGTCAGATTTAATAAAATTCCAATCTTGTCAGGTAGAAAAGTATTTTTTTCTTCTTAGCTCCCAAAGAAATTATGTTTCAAGCTTTGTGCTCTCCCAGTCTCCAGGGACCACAATCCATGCTTATACCAACATGCAGCTGGTTCCCAAATACAGCCTTTGGTTCCCAATACCTGCTCATAATTTTCAAGTTAGAAACGCAGCCTGCAGTGGGCCTGTTGCTCCTTGTAGTTAACGTCAAATTGACCTGCACATGTTGAGAAGACAGAGCCTTCTGGGAAAGGAAGCTCCCACTACTCCCAGCACCAAAGTTAGAAGCATTACAGCTGGACCTAAAAATAGCAACTTCTCAGATAATGTTAACTTCTTAAACTTAAGAGTATGTGAGGTGTTGATCCACATAAAACAGCTTCTCCTCAAGCTAGGAGAAAACTACATACAGCATTTGCTATTTAATATTTGTGAAAAACAGAAATTGCTGCACTTAAATTTGAAATTGTCATTTTAAGAAGAGCCTTTTATTTCGTATCTGAAGTGGAAGCAAATATCTAAAAACCTGTAAATCTATTGGCCAAAATATGGAAAAACACAAGAATTTTCATTCTCAAATAGTAATTTACAAAGGGATTTGTTGGTCTTAGATTTTAAAATCAGATACTTCTTAGCAAAGGACTATTTTAGTTATCAAATAGTTTTTTGAAGTGATTCTGAAAATTTATTGAAAAAAAGTGTTGGTTAAGAAAGCAGAATTGAATGTCATAAGAAAGAAGTTTCATTAATACTCATATCAGTAAATTAAATTTGGCCAAAATAAGGATATAAAAGATGACCAAATAGTAATACAATAGTACATCTCAAATTTATGAGACATTATTTTCTTTGAAGACCTTTGAAAAAATCACTTCAGATCTTTAAAATATTTTGTTTCATCATCATGTATTAAACATTTGCCTCATAGATTTACAAATGAATCTTCAAGTATGTTGACTATTTAGACTTCCATTTATTTTCTACTTCTAGAAAATATAAACCAAATAACACTATTTTTTTTAAAAAAGCATACCTTGCCTAACCTAACTTGGTGGAAATTATTATTTGGTTTTCCATTACTTTTTACAGCTTAAATAAAATCACCTTTTTTCTTGATTTCAAAACATTCTGACAACTCTTTATAATGTGTACCTTGGGCATTATAAAATATGTATTATCCTCTCAATATGTACATACTAGAGTTGAAAGAGAAGTACAATTGGAAACCACTGTTCTAATCCTTCAACCTGGACCCAACTTACTTTCCCACCCTTCTTTCTCATTGACTGTACACATTAACTCTTTCAGCGAGGTAGTTTTCCCTCATTTTTCCTTACCCTCCTGCCTAGAAATACCTGTTTTCTCTTTATCACTAAATTAAAATGCCAAAAAGTTCATTAAATAAATGAAACTAGATCTTTAGACTTGACTTAGTGCTTATTCCATCAAACCAGGGATTGTTAACCTTTTTGTTCCACGGATCCCTTTGCCAGTCAGGTGAAAACTACAGACCCCTTACTAAGTCTGCACTGTATTGTGTGTTATTTAATAAATACACCACACCTGCACCAACCCATCCCCACAAGAAAAATGTGTTTTTGAATTTCAATTCAAGCTCACGTACCGCTTGTTAAGAACTCCTGCTTAAGTCATAGCCCCACCTCTTCTTCCTAATAACAACCCTTGGCCAGCCTCTTCCCTTAGCTTCTGTGAAATTTCATCTTCTTTATTGAGAATTCTTGCTCTTCAGATTACACATATTCTAATCATCCTTCAAAGTTCAGCTTAATTTTGCCTATTTCATGAAGGCTTCCCTATCTATAAAAGCCCTCTTTCTGTAACTCTTATTAGTTTATGCATACAACACTGAGTGAAATACTGTAGAATCTCTCCTAAATGACCTCCACTTAACCGATTCCCTGCAATAGTCAATGCTCTCCATTTCTCCTATAAAACAAAGCAACCTAAGCCCATGGCATACTAATTCAGAGCTGGTAGGTTATTACTTTCTGGTATGCTCTCACATTTTTTATCTTGACAAAGATGCTGCCATACATGTTGAAATGTGTGCTTATTAAGAGGTAGTTGCTCTTGCCTCCAACCTATTCATGCTGGTTGTGCCTACAGTTAATTATGCAGTTTGATTACTTATTATGTAAACTAATGAAATATGAGTGTGAAAAACAGTTGTTTCTAAAATTAAGAAACAATTGAGTGCTTTATAAAGACTCAGTAAAGGCAAACTATTAAAATTTATGCTGAAGAATTTGGCACAGATGAGATGAAGAAAAATCATTAAATTCTAGAAGGTGCCTATGTTCAATTTGCTTCACTACAAACCTTAAGTTCCCTTTTCACTTTAAAGAAAATTGAAACTGGAAGTCCTTCGACAAATGTATCATAAGAGTAATTCATTAAAGAAAGATGTCATGGAACTCCAATTATTAGACTTATCTTCAAAGAAACAGCTTTAGCCCTCTATCAAAAATATCCGAATACATTATATTGTCCTGAGGAAAAATAAAATGTTTAAGAGAGACTCTTATAAAATCACATACTATTGGGAAAAAAAAATGTTTAGGACATTATACAATCAAAACATTAATACGCACACAATTTCTAATTCCTTATTGAATAAATGAATAATTATCAATCTCAATCATATCCTAGTAAATAGGCTTCTACTGCAATGTTTTATAATCCAATTGTTTTCCAGTAGTGTCTACATTCTTGTGGGCAAGGTCTTTCATTCATTCAACAAACATTTTTATGAGCGCTTATGTGCCAGATACTTTGCTGGGTACTAAGGATATAAACATGATAAAGAAATAGCTTCTTTTCTTTTCCTCATGGTACCTGGTACAATATTGATTATGAAGAAAAGGATAACAAATACTTGTTCTTTCATTTATTTCCCATGAGTCTCTGAAATTTCAAAGTCAGAACAGCGGTAAAAGCCTGTTATACTCTACTCTTAAGCAAGAAAACATATCTCCATGTCCTTTGATGATAAAATAAGCTCTAACTTCTAAATTAGCCAACTGTTTTTCCAAAAGTTCAAAAGGAAGAAAAGATTATATCCCTTGAAGGGCTTGGGGAAGAGTAATTCCAAGGCAATGCGTTATTGGCAAAGGAGGATTAGCATAAAGCTTGTTTATTATTATTTTTTTTACTTACATGTGTTTGTATGAAAATATACCTGCCTGATTCTAGAAAAGACCTGAAAATGTTAGTTTCAAGGAGCATGTGATAACTGAAAAACAGCACCAAAGAACAAACATACATACATATACATTTATTTACTTATTGACTTTATTTTTTATTTAAAGGAGGTACCAGGGATTGAACCTGGACTTTGTACATGGGAGGCAGGCACTCAACCACTGAACTACATCTGCTCCACAATAGAGTTTTGTTATTTTTCTGTAAAGATTTATTTATTTCTAACCCCCCCATTGTCTGTTCTCTGCATTCATTTGCTGTGTGTCCTTCTGTGTCTGCTTGTATTCTCAACAGGCGGCACTGGGGATCTGTGTCTCTTTTTGTTGCGTCATCTTGCTGCATCAGCTCTTCATGTGTGTGGCACCACTTCTGGGTGGGCTGCGGTTTCACACAGGGCAGCTGTCCTTGTGCAGAGGCCACTCCTTGCGTGGGGGGCACCCTTATGCGGGGCATCCCTGTGGGGGCCAGCACTCCTTGCACGCAGCAGCACTGCGTGTGGGCCAGCTCACCACACAAGCCAGGAGGTCCTGGGTATCGAGCCCTTGGACCTCCTATATGGTAGGTAGATGCTCTATCTGTTGAGCTACATCTGCTTTCCAGAGTTGTTTTTATTCATTTGTTTTTAGGAGGTTCTGGGGATTGAACCTGGGACCTTGTATATGGGAAGCAGGAGCTCAACCACTTGAGCTGCATTTCCCCAAAGAAAATGTTTTTTATAATGACCTCTTCTTTACTGGGAAAAGACCAATATAAAGGAATTTTACTACAGATATCAACATGTCCTAAGGCCAACTCTCCCTTCTCTTCTTTGATAATAGAAAGTACAATCCATGAGCTACATGTTGGAAGAGAAAGGCTGCTTCTGGGTGAGAGAGTTCCCGTGGAGGACTGCCCAGAATGAAGAAGAACAGAGAACAGGACTAAGATACAGTTTATAGATTCACTTTAAGAACCTGGGAAATTAGGAGATGTGGGCAATTACAATGGAAGGAGTCAGTTGTATGGGTCTTTACAATGTCTTTCTGGAATAAACCATGTAATGTTAAATATTAATGAATGCACAGTGGCCAGTATTAGAACATTCTTTGCTCCAGTGTCTTCCTTGGTAGTTTGTAGTGGTGTGTACGTGTGCATGATCTCTCAGTAATTTTGAGGGCTGGAACTGATGGTCAAGGACCCTGGTAATCATGAGTATTATGTTGCAAATAAGCCAGCTGATGGAGCTGTGATTCTTGGAAGCTGAAGTGCCTCCCAGGGTAAACACCTCAACGGTGGTTTTCAAAAGTAGGTCCATGAGAGGGGATGAAAGAAGAACCTGTCATATAGTCTAGGTGTTTGCTTCTAATCTTGGGGGGAAAGGCAGGACTGTGACTCAAAGGTCTGCATTGGCCTATCTCAGTTCTGATCACGAAGTAGGAAGACTATACAAGCTATAGTATGACTGAGCTTATGAAGAGATTGGTTAACACAGATAAACTTTATCCAGTTTCTGAAGATGGTCATATAAGGAAAAGTCTAGTTTTAGGGAGTTCAAGTCTGGCTATATTAGGGAAATCTCTTAGGATATCTTATTAGAAGGATTACCTTTATTATATTTTCTGCTTACAAAAGGATAATTTTGGTTGCAGAGAAAAAGTTAAACACTACAGATACATACAAACAAATGTCCTTACAAAAAAAAAATCACAATTATTAACAAATACGTATTGAACAACCACTAAGTGTCAGTCACCATTCTAGGCTTTGGAATACAGTCAATAAAATTCTCTGCTCTCATAAAGTCTACCTTCTAGTGGTGGTAGTGGTGGTGGGCTTGGGGGGAGATGATAATACACAGGTATATGAAATAATATATCAGAGGGTGGTAAATGTTAGGGAAAAAAATAAAGCAGTAAAGGGGGAAAAGGAATGCCAGAGCTATGTGCACACAATTTTAAGTAGTATAAGAAGGCCTCTGTGAGATGATGACAGAAAAAAAAAGAAAACTGATGCTGAAATGAGTCATACAGGTACTTGGGAGGAGGATGTACTGCATGCAGGGAGAATAGCAAGTAGGATTGTTTCTGGTGTATTTAGAATCAGTGGGGTCAGTGGGGCCAGAGGAGAAGAGAGGAACTGAAGCATTGAGAACAAGCAATACTTTCAAGGAGCTCTGTAGTAAAGGAAAGCAGATAAGTGAGTGTTAGCTGAAGAGATACATGCAGCATTTTTTTTTTTTTTTAAGATGGGAGACTTGTTTATCTGCAGATGGGATGATCTAGTAGAGGGGCAAAACTGATGATATAGGAGAGGGTCAAATGCTGGGGAGGACCCCTGATCTGACAGGAAAGGATGGGCTCTAGGCACTAGGTCAGGGGTTGGCCGTAGATAGGTTGATCCATTCAACAAATAGTTATTGAGTGCTACCATTTTGCTAAATAAAGGCCAAGTGGCCCACACAGGAAACTTGAGAATGATTCACTAAAGTCCTTCCATATTATTATTTTAACACTTTATTTTTACCAGGTATATATTTGGGAACTAGCTGGAGATCACATTTTTAGAGCCTGAAGTAGAAAAAGAAAAACCAAGATACAGATTAGGTGGTCAGTCAGACATGTGCAAGGTTGGTTCTACCTAGGTACATAGCAGGACTGCCTGCTTAAACTCTGACTTTAAATCCAGAAAACTGATGATAAAGGGGTACCACCTGAATGATAAAGCATGATTCTTACCTTTTATCTTATTAGCATGGATTTTACTAACTCAGAATTCACAATAATATAAGAACAGCAGCTTGAAATTTCCCTTTATGCTCTCTAAGAAGGAAAGCTCTGTTAAACTAATTACAATTGCCTTTGGTCATCAAGAAAAGACTACTTCAGAGCTTAAGTTTGGGAGAAATAGTGGATTCATATCCATCTATTTTCTCTTACTGGTTTCCCTCAGGACCAAAGGCTTATATTTGTAAAATAGCCAGAGAGCATTAAGGTTTTTATGTCTTGAAGCAAAACAGAAATGGTACAAGTCACTGTGAGAAATAAACCTCTAGTTTAGTATCATTTACACTGTGTACATAGCAACAGTGAAGTCTTGAAATAAAGTAATTACATAAAAGTGTGGTATCCATATCCAAATTCTATTTCCTCCAGAAAACGTTAAAAGTACTCTACAAACTGGGATGGATTTCTCACTCCTCTGAGTTCTTACAGCATCTCATCTCTATTTCTCTCATAGCACCCATTACTTTCTACTTTTTATCAGTATTAACAGGCCACCTCTCCTATTAGACTGTGGACTCCACAAAGATTTGTTCTTTATTATATTCACTGTTAATTCCTACTGTTGGCTGTATATGATATATTGTAGAGTGCAAAGAGTTATGAATACACATCAACTATGTAGAAATAATCCATTTTTAAGCACTTTAGCAACATCCATTTTGCATACCAATTAATAATGTGCTATCTATAAATATCTTTATCACATTATTGAAGCAGGCCCGCTTGAAGTCCACATTTGACAATCTCTGATAGTAGTTTTACTCTTCATTTTAAAAATTAGCAAAGCTATTCTTTAAAATAATTAAAATTATAATTTGTACTTTTACTAATCCAGAAAGATTTTTCCCACAGTTAATTGAAATTTTAAGACCATACTTGATTTAAATATTATATACTAAAAGCCACTGATTGCATACTTTGGATAGATTGTATGGTATGTGAATATATCTCAATAAAACTGCTTTAAAAAAACAAATACTGGGGACTTGAGAGAAGATGGCGTCCAAGTAGCAAGGCAGGGCTCAACTCTCACAAAAACAATGGAGGAAGAGCAAAAAGCTCTGTAAGGCAGCGGCTTTAAGGCTCTGCAGACCAGGAGAGTGCTGCACATAACACAGGAAGAAGAGGGACAGAGAGGCGAAGAGGACAAACAAAAACCACAAGTTACTCGCCCTTGTGGCTGGGAAAGACACGTATAACCCACCCTCTCAAGGCAAACAACCTTGGTAAAACCTCTGGCTCAATGCAGTCAACTAAGAAGGAAAGAAGGTTCTCTGCCTTGGGAGGAAGAGATGTCTGGCAGAGGGCAGAGAGTGACTTCTCTTCAGTGAGTTTGGCTAGCTGAGCTCCCTTTGAATCTCAAAAAGTGACCCCAGATAGTACTGAAGCAGCCCCAGGGAGAGGGGAGGGGGGATCTGATCAGGCAGGCTGCCACACCCAACCCCTCTGGAGACCGAGGAGCTAGGTCAGGGAGGGATTGGGGAGAGACAGGCACCTAACCAGCCTGGGAGAGGATGAAGCCAGGACAGATAGCCGGCAAACTGTTAGAGGGAAAGGGGGCAGGGAGAGTCAGACAAGTTTTCAGAAGCCAACATATTAGTCAGCCAAAGGCGTGCTGATGCAAAATACCAGAAATTGGTTGCTTTTTATAAAGGGTATTTATTTGGGGTAGAAGCTTACAGATACCAGGCCATAAAGCATAAGTTATTTCCCTCACCAAAGTCTTTTTTCACATGTTGAAGCAAGATGGCTGCCAACATCTGTGAGGGTTCAGGCTTACTGGGTTCCTCTCTTACCAGGGCTTGCTTCTTTCCAGGCTTAGGGTTCCTCTCTTCTTGGGGCTCCAGCTTGAGGCTTAAGCATCAAACTTCAACATCAAAAATGCTTAACTTGGGAAGCAGATTTGGCTCAACTGATAAAGTGTCCATCTACCATATGGAAGGTCCAAGTTTCAAACCCAGGGCCTCCTGACCCATGTGGTGAGCTGGCCAATGCGCAGTGCTGATGCACCCAAGGAGTGCTGTGCCATGCAGGGGTGTCCCCCACTTAGGGGAGCTCCATGTACAAGAAGCGAGCCCTGCAAAATGAGCCAACCCGCATGAAAAAAGCACAGCTCGCCTAGGAGTGACGCCGCACACACAGAGAGCTGATGGAGCAAGACGACACAACAAAAAGAGACACAGATTCTATGCCCAGAGGAAAAGATCAGTTTACAAACATAATCCTATATTTCTTTTTGGAATTCACCATAATATCAAACTGCTACACCTACCTAACTGAGCTCAGTGGAGGAATGCCTCACCTTTACTAGGTCCCTGGTTCAATTTCTGGTATCTTCTAAGAAAAGGGATCCAGAGAATGACCCATTGGATTATCAGGCACACAGCTAGCACCCTATAACAGGAAACTTAGACTGTGATTTTTTTAAAATTTAGGCTTTTGATCTGTTATTTTAAAATTTTTATCATTTTATTCTTTATTTTATTCACTAAAACTGGGGAAGCAGACTTAGCTCAATGGATAGGGCATCTGCCTACCACACGGGAGGTCCAGGGTTCAAACCCCGGGCCTCCCTGACCCGTCTGGAGCTGGCCCATGCGCAGTGCTGATGCGCACAGGAGTGCCGTGACATGCAGGGCTTTCCCCTGCATAGGGGAGCCCCACACGCAAGGAGTGCGCCCCATATGGAGAGCCGCCCAGCGCGAAAGAAAGTTCAGCATGCCCAGGAGCGGAGCCACACACATGGAGAGCTGATGCAGCAAGATGACACAACAAAAAGAGACACAGATTCCCAGTGCTGCTGACAAGAATAGAAGCGGACATAAAAGAACACACAACAAATGGACACACAGAACTGACAACTGCGGTGGGGGAGGGGGGAAGGGAGAGAAATAAATAAATCTTTAAAAAAACAACAACAACAACAAAAAACTGGGTACCTTACCTGTGGAGGATAGGGTGCAGGGGGATTGACTGATGAGCACTGGTGTCCTGAGATAATTCCGAAGGGCCTAAGAGGAAAGTCTGATTTTCCTGGGTTGTTTTTCTATTTTTTCTCTTTCTTTACTTTTTTTTTCTTTTCCTTACTTTTTCCTCCTTAGTGTCTTTCTTTTCTTTCTCTAATTTTTCCCTCGTTCACTGCTTTTCTTTCATTTCGCCTTTTCTTGTTTGGTCTTCATTTTTTCCCCCCTTCTCATCTTTCCAGTCTTTCATTTTATTCTATTTTTTTCTCATTTCATTTTTTTATTCTACTTTTTAAAATTCTTATTCCTTTGTATTTTATATGGTTTTTTACTCTTATTACTTATTTATTTTCCTGGCTCTTTTGTGGTATCTTTTCTATCTTTTAAAATGATTACTATTATTCTTTCTTCTCTCTTTCCCTTTCCATGGTCTTAATATTTTTTCAAGGAAACACAAACAACTATAAGGATATAGAATGAGTAGAACATAGTGTCAAAAAGGAACCTCAACACAACACAAAACAAAATAAAACCCTAGAGTAGAAAGAGAAGCCAACCATCTGAATAAGCCCATCAAGATAAACAGATGCCGGGAAACGGACTTTGGCCCAGTGGTTAGGGCGTCCGTCTACCATATGGGAGGTCCGCGGTTCAAACCCCGGGCCTCCTTGACCCGTGTGGAGCTGGCCATGCGCAGTGCTGATGCGCGCAAGGAGTGCCGTGCCACACAGGGTGTCCCCCGCGTGGGGGAGCCCCACGCGCAAGGAGTGCGCCCGTGAGGAAAGCCGCCCAGCGTGAAAAGAAAGAGCAGCCTGCCCAGGAATGGCGCCGCCCACACTTCCAGAGCCGCTGACGACAACAGAAGCGGACAAAGAAACAAGACGCAGCAAATAGACACCAAGAACAGACAACCAGGGGAGGGGGGGAAATTAAATAAATAAATAAATCTTTAAAAAAAAAAAAAGATAAACAGATGCCTAGACACCAAAAAAAATTACAAGCCATACTAAGAAATAGGAAGACAAGGTCCAGTCTAATGAACAAACTAAAAATCTGAAGGTAATACAGAATGTGAAACAACTAATCGAGGATGTCCAAACAAATATCATGAATCATCCCAATGAAGTGAAGGAAGAGATAAAGGATACTAAGAAGACACTGTGGGAACATACTGAAGAAATCGTAAACATACATAAAAAGATAACGGATTTGACGGTGACAAATGGCACAATGCAAGAAATAAAAATAACTGGAAGCACATAACAGCAGATTTGAACATGCAGAGGAAAGAATTAGTGACATCAAGGAGTACATCTGAAATCAGACACACAGAACAGACAGATAAAAATAGAAAAAATTCAGCAGGGCATCAGGGAATTGAACGACAACATGAAATACACAAACATATGCATTATAGGCATCCCAGAGGGAGAAGAAAAGGGAAAGCGGCAGGAGGAGTGTTGAAGGAAATGATGGTGAAAATTTCCTAACTCTTTTGAGGGACATGGGCATACATGTCCAGGAAGTGCAACACACTCCAAACAGAATAAATCCTAACTGGCCTATTTGGAGACAGACATTCATCAAACTGCCAAACGCTAAAGACAAAGAGAATACTGGAAGCAGCTAGAGAAAAGAGATCCATCATATACAAGGGAAGCTCAGTAAGATTAAGTTGCTAATTTCTCATCTGAAACCAGGGAAGTGAGAAGGCAGTGCTATGGCATAGTTAAGGTGCTAAGAAGAAAATAAAACTGTCAGTCAAGAATTCTGCATCCAGCAAAGCTGGGGTATTAAAAAATGAGGGAGAGAAGCCCTTTCCCTCTCTCCTCGAGCGATAGAGCCGACTCTGGTTTCTACTTTGGAAATTACATGTCACCCTTTCCCACACACCCTGAGGTCCAATCTGAACCCCACTTTCTCTCCAAAAGCCTGCCTGGACCTCCCCAGCCACAGGATGACCCTGCACAGTCATCTCTTAGGCACGTAGAATTTTTTTTGTCCCTTCAGGCAGAGAAGTTTTTTCTTTTTTTTAAAGACTGGAAGCAGAGACTCCCAAGGATGACCAGGCTGCCTGGGGTGGTGAAAAAACTGAATCCACTGGTATCTGTAAAGAAGTCTGATTTAGCCCCCGTTATAACAGAACTCCATGGTTCCATTTGAAATATCAAATCCTATGATTTATTATATACAGAGGAGGGGACATGGTGAAGTATTATTTCTTTCAAGACCTCTACTTCCTTCTGAGAAACCTACTCTGCCCCCAGCCTGAATGAAAATCTCCCAAAGGAGAGAGACAGCATTTTTCACAGAGATATTTGGCATCCTTGCCTCTTAGTCTCCAGGAGACTTATAAGAAAACAGGGGCCCTCCATTAGGAGGGAGAATTACAACCCCATTTTCTGTGAACCCAATAACCCTCAGAGGATCCCACAAACTCCTATATATCTAAGTCTGCCATATCTCAATGAAAGACTTCCTCATGTCATATAAATTAATCTGTCCCAATCTCACAAAAGAAAAAGGTGATTTTTTTCCCTAGTCAAGCCACTTATTGATGCCATGTAAATTTGAGAATCAGTTTTTCCATTAAAAAGAAAACAAAAAGGTTGTTGGGATTTTTATAACTATTACATGAATGTCTAGTTCCCTGTGGTTAGTGTTGATATTATAACATTGTTTAGTTTTACCACCTAAGCACAATGATGTCTTTCTGTTTTTCTAAGTCTTTTTTAGTTTTATTCAGGTACCTTTGCTGGTTTTCAAGTGCTTTACCATTTCATTAAATTCATTCTTAGGTATTTTATTTTTTAGAGGCTAATTAAATCGATTTTTTAAAAATCCATTTCAGATTAATTTTTGCTGTATTATATATACAAAACTGACTTTTTTATGTGTATATCTCATACAATGCAAGTTTGCTTAATGTCTGTATTTGTTCAGTAGTATAGCTGTGGATATTTTTGAATTATGTATTTAAAGGATAGAGTCATTTGTGTATAAGGATAGCTTTCCTTCTTCATTCCAATTTGGATAACTTTATTCCTTTTTCTTGCCCAATTACTCTGGGTAGAACTTTGAGAACAATGTTGAACAGCAGTGATGAAAGTGAGCTAATTTATCTTATTCACTTCCTCATGCAAAAGACTTCCAGTATTTCACAACTGAGTCTAATTTCACCTTGGGTCATATAGATACAGCTGTTAACAGAGTGGAAGGACTTCCACAATGACCACCTAGTCCATGAGCAGCAGAAAGTCCCCAGGATATAGGAAAGCTGTGAGTGTATTTCTGAAATACCAGAATATGAGCTAATTGTAGAAGATCTACATTTTTATGGTTTTGGAGGGCTTAATTCTTACTAATGTCCATATGCTCAGGTTATAATAGAAAGATTGTGGTAGAATGAAAAAAAAATGAGGGAGAGTTAAAAATATTCACAGATAAACAGAAACTAAGAGAGTATGTCAACAAGAAACCTGCCCTTGAAGAAATACCAAAGGGAGTTCTGCAGGTTGAAAGGAAAAAACAGGAGAAAGAAGGTTGGAAGAAAGTGCAGGAGGAATATTATTAATAAGAATAACTAAAAAGATAAAAAGATTAAAAAAACAAAATATGACATGTTATATAAATGTAAAGAAAATATGGCTAATGTAAGTAAAGACTTGACAGTAATAACATTGAATGTTAATGGATTAAACTCTCCAATCAAGAGACACAGACTGGCAGACTGGATTAAGGAAATATGATCCATTTATATGCTTTCCACAAGAAATGCACCTTAAAACCAGGGACACAAGGAGGTTGCAAGGGAATGGTTGGAAAACGATTTTACATGCAAACACTAACCAGAAAAAGGTGGGAGTAGCTATATTAATGTCAGACAAAATAGACTTTAAATGTACAAGTAATTTATGAGACAAAGATACTACATATTAGTAAAAGGTGTAATCTATCAAGAAGAAAGAACAATCATGAACATTTATGCACCTACCCAGGGTGCCCCAAAATACATGAGGCCAATATTGGAAAAACTAAGTAGAGAAATAGATGCCTCTACATTTATAGTGGGGGACGTTAATATACCGTCATCACCATTACACAGAACATCTTGACACAGGATTGATAAAGAAAGAGACCTTTAATAGAGGATCTAGACCCAATAGACATATATAGAACATTATATCCAAATAGAGCAGGATATACATTCTTCTTGAGCACACATGGATCATTCTCCAGGATAGACCACATGCTAGGACACAGAACAACTCTCAATGAATTCCGAAGGATTGAAATTATACAAAATAACTTATTTGAGCACACTGGAATGAAGCTGGAAATCAATAAGAGGCAGAGAACCAGAATAAGGACAAAGATATGGAAGTTAAACAACACACTCTTAGACAATCAGTGGGTCAAGAAGGAAACTGCAAAAGAAATTGAAATGAATGAAAATGAGAACACAACATATCAAAACCTATGAGATGCAGCAAAAGCAATGCTGAGAGGGGAATTTATAGTGGTAAATGCCTATATTAAAAAAGAAGAAAGAGCTAAAATCAAAGACCTAACTGCACACCTGAAGAACTAGGAAAAGAACAACAAACTAAACCCAAAGTAAGCAGAAAGAAGGAAAAAAGATCAGAAGTATTAAAGCAGAGCTAACTGAAATTGAGAATAAAAAAAAAAACACACAAAAAAATTAACAAAACCAAAAGCTGGTTCTTTGAGAATAAAATTGACAAACCTTAGGCTAACAAAGAAAAAAGAGAGAAGATGCAAATGCATAAGATAAAAAATGAGGGAGGGGATATCATCACCGATCTCAAAGAAGTAAGAGTATCATAAGAGGATACTTTGAAAAATAATATGCCAGCAAGATGGATAACTTAGATAAAATGGACAAATTTCTAGAAACACATAAGCAGCTTATATTGATGAAAGGAGAAACTTATGAACTCAACAGACCATCGCAAGGAACAAGATTGAATTAATCAGGAAGAAACTGAAAACTAAGAGCCCAGGAACAGATGGCTTCTGAGGTGGATTCTACCAATCATTCCAGAAAGAACGAACACCAATCCTTTTTAAACTCTTCCAAAAAATAGAAGTGGAGGGAACATTGCCTAACTCATTCTATGATGTCAACATCACCCTAATACTAAAGTCACATAAAGATACAAGAAAATTACAGACCAATCTCTCTAATGAACCTAGATGCTAAAATCCTCAACAAAATACTTGCTGATTGTATTCAGCAACACATCAAACAAATTATACACCATGACCAAGTGGATTTCATCCTCAGTATGCAAGGATGATTCAACATAAGAAAATAAATCAATGTAATACACCACATTAACAGATCAAAAGAAAAAAATCATAGATCATCTCTACTGAGGCAGAAAAAAGCATTTAACAAAATACAGCATCCTTTCTTGATAAAAACACTTCAAAAGATAGGACTAGAAGGAAACTTATTCAACATGATAAAGGGCCTTATGTGAAAAACCCACAGCTAACATCATATGCAATGGTAAAATGCTAAAAGCTTTTGCTCTAAGATCTGGAACAAGGGGAAGCGGACTTGGCCCAATGGATAGGGTGTCCGCCTACCACATGGGAGGTCCAAGGTTCAAACCCTGGGTTTCCTTGACCCGTGTGGAGCTGGCTCATGCGCAGTGCTGATGCGCGCAAGGAGTGCTGTGCCATGCAGGGGGGTCCCCCCCGTGAGGGAGCCCCATGTGCAGGGAGGCCGCCCCGTAAGGAGAGCTGCCCAGTGCAAAAGAAAGTGCAGCCTGCCCAAGAATGGCACCGCACACATGGAGAACTGACATAGCAAAATGACACAACAAAAAGAAACACCGATTGCCAGTGCCGCTGGTAAGGATAGAAGCGGTCACAGAAGAACACATAGTGAATGGACACAGAGAGCAGACAACTGTGGGGGAAAGCGGAGAGAGAAAAAAAAAAGATCTGGAACACGACAGGGATGCCCACTGTCACCACTCTTACTTAACACTGTGTTAGAAGTACTTGCTCGAGGAGCAGATGTGGCTCAAGCAGTTGAGCACCTGCTTGCCACATGGGAGGTCCTGGGTTTGGTTCCTGAAACCTACTGAAAACAAACAATAAGCAAATGGATGAAGAAACCAACTCAGGGGAGCTGATGTGGCTCAGTGGTTGGGCCCCAGCTTCCCACATGTCAAGTCCCAGTTTCAATCCCTGGCCCCAGTACCTCAAAAAAAAAAAAAAAAAAGTACTTGCTCAAGCACTCAGGCAAGAAAAAGATATAAAAGGCATCCAAATTGTAAAGGAAGAAGTGAAAATTTCACTATTTGCAGATGACATGATCAATTACATAGAAAGTCCTGAAAAATCTACAACACAGCTTCTAGACTTAGGATAAATGGGTTCAGTAAATTTTGGGAGGATATAAGATCAACATGCAAAAATCAGAAGCATTTCTGTACACCAATCATGAGCAATCTGAGAAATTAAGAAAAAAATTCCATTTACAACAGCAACTAAAAGAATCAAATACCTAGGAATAAAATTAACTACAGATGTAAAGGGCTTGTACAGAGAACACTATGCAACATTGCTAAAGGAAATCAAAGAAGATCTAAATAAATGGAAGAATATTCCATGTTTCTGGATTGGAAGACTAAACATCATTAAGATATCTGTACTACTCAAATTGTTTTACAGATTTAATGCAACTCCAATAAAAATTACAACAGCATTTTTTTAATGAATTGGAAAAGTTAATTATGAAATTTATTTGGAAGGGTAAGGGGCCCCAAATAGCCAAAAATATATTGAAAAAGAAAAATGAAATTACAGGAATCACACTAACTGACGTTAAAGCATACTACAAAGCTACAGAGGTCAAAACTGCATGTTTTTGGCACAATGAAAGACGTACTGACCAAAGGAACCAAACTGAAAGTTTTGATATAAATCTCGCATATATAGTCAAATGATATTTGACAAGGCCACCAAGCCCACTCAACTGGGACAGAATGGCCTCTTCAACAAATGGTACTTGGAGAACTGGATATCCATTTCCAAAAGAATGAGAGAGGATCACCATCTCACACCCTATACAAAAATTAATTCAAGATGGATCAAAGACAAATATAAGAGCCAAGACCATAAAGCTCCTAAATGATAACATAGGGGAGCATCTACAAGATCTTGTAGAAGGAAATGGTTTCATAAACTTTACATCCAAAGTGTGAGCAAAGAAAGATAAAATAAAGGGACCTTCTCAAAATTAAAATTTTTGTGCTTCAAAGGAGTTTGTTAAGAAAGTGTAAAGGCAGCCTACTCAATGGGAGAAAATAATTGGTAACCATTTATCTGATAAGGGCTTAATATTCAGCATATATAAAGAAATGCTGTTATCTTGAAAATAAAAAGACAACAACCCATTTTAAAAATGGGCAAGAGATTTGAATATACACTTCTCTGAAGAAATACAAATGGCTAAAAAGCACATGAAAAGATGCTCAGCATCACTACCTATTAGAAATGCAAATCAAAAGTACAATGCAATAACATCTTATACCTACTAGACTGGCAGCTATTAAGAAAAACAGAGAACTACAGGTGTTGGAGAGGATCTGGAGGGAAAAGAACACGCATCCACTGCTGGTGGGAATGTAGAATAACACAGCCATTGTGAAGGACAGTTTGGCAGTTCCTCAGGAAGCTAATTATATAGAAATGCCATATGAACCAGCAATCCCGTGTCTGGGTATATACCCAGAAGAACTGAAAGCAGGAACCAGAACAGATACATGCACACCAATGTTCACAGCGGCATTATTCACTATTGCCAAAAGGTGGAAGCAACCCAAGTGTCCATCAACAAATGAATGAATAAGCAAATTGTGGTATATACATACAATGGAATATTACTCAGTTGTAAAAAGGAATGCAGTTTTAACACATGGGACAACATGGAGGAAGCTTGAAGACCTTATGTTAAGTGAAGTAAGCCAGTCACTGAACGACAATATTACATGACCTCACTGATATGACTTAAGCCAACTGAGCAGACTCACAGAGCTAGAGTCTGGAAGATAAGTTATAAAGAGACAGAAAGGGAGTAGAGAGTGGTGAGATCATGCTCAATATGGGCAAAATACATGATAAGGTGGGAAGGGGTAGTTGGACATTGGACGGGGGTGACAGTGGTGCAGTGATGTGAGTGGGTTAGATGGTATTGGAATGTGAGGGGGGATAGGGCGGGGGTGTTGCTTTGGACTATCCACGGAACTGGAGGGAGGGCTGGAGGAAGGAGCATGTGAACTCTGGGGATGTGTAGGTCTGTGCTTAAAACTACAATGGTGGGAATGTCCTCGCAAATATGGGAGGGGGGGTTACTGGTACAGGGTGTCGAGGATGGGGGGATATGCAGGATATGCTTCTATGGAATATGAAAGTGCTCACCTTGTCATAGTGTGCTATCTCAATGGGTGAAGACCCACACAATATACACAAGAAAATATTAAACTCCCATCCTCGGAAATCCTGCTATTTTCTCAATTAGAGGGGTAAGAATTTCTTGAGAACATAGCCAGTGCCTAATAAAATCAAACGGACTGATATGTCAAGCCCTCAATATTATTGCATGTAACTATGAACCTTATTCTTCAAAAACTGAAACTTAATGGTACCATAGTTCTGAGGGGAGGGGGAAGGAAGAAAAAACAGATGGAACATAGGGTATTTTTAGGGCATTGGAAATGTTCTACATCATCTTGCAATGATGGATACAGGCCATTTTAAATTTTGCCAAATCCTATAAAAGTGTACGGTGCAAAATGTAAACCATTGACTATGGTTAGTAGCAATGCTTCAATATTTGTATATCAATTGTAACAAATTTACCATACACATGTAAAATGTTATTAATAGGGGAGGGTGGGAAAGTGGGGAGGGGATTGGGTATATGGGAAACCCCTGCATTTTCTTTTAATATATTTATTTTTAAAAGATACAAAGATCACACAAAATGTTACATTAAAAAAATGTAGGAGATTCCCATATGCCCCACCCTCCACATTTCCCAAATCGACAACTTCTTTCATTAGTGTGGTACATTCATTACAATTGATGAATACATGTTCGGAGCACTGCTACACAACATGGATTATAGTTTACATTGTAGTTTACACTCTCCCAGTTCATTCAGTAGATTATGGCAGAATATATAATGTCCTGCATCTGTCCCTGCAGCATCATTCAGGACAACTCCAAGTCCCGAAAATGCCCCCATATTATACCTCTTTTTCCCTCTCCCTGCCTTCAGCAACTCCCGTGACCACTATCTCCACATCAATGATATAATTTCTTCCATTGCTAGAATCACCATAATTCTATAGTAGAATACCAGTAAGTCCATTCTAGTCCATATTTTATTCCCCAATCCTGAGGACTGTGGGATGGTGATGCCCAATGCACCTCTTAAATCAGAAGGGGTTTCGATCCTACATGGCTGATGAATGACACTCTCCCTCCCCAGCATTTTCTATGTGACTTTTCTGTAAGCTGAAACTTCTTTGAAGATAGAAAAAGAAAAAGAAAAAGAAAAAAAAGAAAAAAAAACAGTGGTGGGAACACATGGAAAAAACAGACACTATACATAAAACAGAACAGATTTTATGGTGATGAAAGACACATTAAAATTCTTTTAAAATCTTACTCTATTTTTAAAATTGTTTTACTTTTACTTTTATTTTTGTGTTTTGTTATCTATTATTATTTTATTTTTATTATTATTATTTTTTTTGGCTTTGTTTTTGGGGACGTTTTGAATCAGAGAAGGGTCATAACTGTGAAAGGGGAGAATCACTGGTATGGGTTTTCATTGATGGGGGCATGTGTGGGGAAGGGTGCACCAGGGGCATGCCTCTATGGCATATGACTATGTTCAAGTGGTCATGAGAAATTGTCTTGGTGGGTGCAGACCCACACAACAACCGAAAGAATACTGAATTCCCATCCTGATCCTGTTTCTTTCTTCAATAGAGTGGTGAAAATCCCAAGTATGTGGGCAGTGCCTAGCAAAGGAAGACAGACCATTACACCAGCCCCTTGATATTGACAGTTCTACTTATGAACATTGTTTTTGTGAAACTGTAAAAACTTAGCCTAGTATTATATATTGCCTAAGAGTTGTCTCCTGAAATCCTCCTTGTTGCTCAAATGTGGCTTCTCCCTAAGCCAAACTCAGCATATAAACGTACTATCTTCTCCCTGGTATAGGACATGACTCCTGGGTATGAGCCTCCCTGGCACTGAGGGATTATTACCAAGTGCTGACTAACGATGCATCTGGAAAAAGACCTTGACCAAAAGGGGGAAGCATTAAATACACGTTTTTATGGCTGAGAGATTTCCAAGTGAGTCAGGAGGTCATTCCAGAGGTTACACTTCAACACAGCTCAGCAGGATCTCACTGTCACAGTAAACAGTGTCTCAAACAGTGGGGCTCCTGTGGCTCTAGAGAAATCTAGACATTATAGGAAGGGCAGACAATCCCTGGAGTTTTGCACCCTGTCAGTGGGCCTTACTTTGGAATATATGCGCCCCAACGTAAGAGCATTAGACTCATTTATAATTTCCCTACACATGGCTTTTCTGCTCCTTTTACTTGAACCTATAATTAGTGCTATACTTATTAAATATATGTCTCAGAGACTTAAATATCCAGTCTGTTCATACGCCGGGAGAGCTCTGAATCTCAGCAGAGTTGCAACACCTACTCTCCAGTTCATTGAACTCACCCAGGACAATTAACAAAAGGTTGATGATGGACAACACCTATCCCAGGAAGTGGAGAGTATCTACAAGTGCAAGCAAGACAGTTCCATCCTTCTGCCCCATGGGATCTAAGCCCTCTGTCAATCAGAAACAGAGTGGGCCTCACCATCCCACAATCCTGATTGAGGAATGAACAAACATAAGGGGGAATGCAACTATGGACTAAAGTAGACTTATTATTCTAGCAATGGAAGAATGTGTATCATTGATATAAAGGCAATGGCCTCCAGAGGTTCTGAGAAGAGGGAAAGGGAAGAATAGGTATAACATGGGGGCGTTTTCTGGACACTGGAATTGTCCTGCATGACATTGCAATGACAGATACAGACCATTATACATTTTGTCAAAACCTATAAAATTGTGTGAGTCAAAGCGTAAACTATAAAGTAACTATAGCCCATGGTTAGTAGCAGTGCTTCAATATGTGTTCAGCAATTGTAACAAATGTACCACACTAATGAAAGATGTTAATGTGGGAAAGTGTTGGAGAGAGCTAAGGATGGGGTATATTGTAATTACCTATATTTTTTGATGTAACATTTATGTAATCAAAAGGTTCTTCAAATATTAAAAAAATTACAGTATAGTTTAAAAAATTCCCCTTTATATATCTTAAATTCCCCCTCCTTCACTGATTCCTGTCCCCATTCTTTTAAGTAAGGCCAGTAATAATGGAATTTTTTTTTCATGGCTTTGTTTTTGCTAAAATTAAGTAAAAATAAATAATTTTCAAGTTGGATTAGGGTTTATTATATTAACCTGTGAATAAGAGTTAACATGCTATTGCCCATAAAACTAAAAACAGACCAAAAATGACTGTGATACCATCTGCTGATGATAATAAAATACGATATTGTTTACTGCATGAATTACCAAAGCAGTATAGTTTCTAAGTATTTTTATTTTTAATTACTATCTTCCATGTCAAAACATGCCCTCAGTAAGTCACTCATTCTTAATTATGAACCCTTTGGGACCTTAGCCATAATCCCATTTTCCCCCCTCAACAAGCTGTTCTCTTATTCTTATTCAACTCACTTCCAGGACCATCTGTACATCTCGGCTATTCTGGAACCTATAGGGCTGTTTCCTGTCACTTAGAGGCTTTGTCAAAAAATTTTTTTTGAGAAGAATCATTTGCTAGCCAATGATACACATATCTTGACATAGTGAGAAAATTCTGTGGTTGAGATTTATGTGCAAAGGAGAAAGAAAGAGGAATAAAGTGTGGGATGAAAAGGGAGCTGGTTTAAGTGGCAAAGGCAGAGATAGGTTGTGATAAAGGAAGAGAAGGGATAAAAGCTATGTAGACCAGAACCCATACTGAAAGATTCTGAAACTCTGGGGTTATTTATTTTTCTTTGTTCCTGGTACAGAATTTGAATGTCATCAACCATTAGTAGTTTTTGCTATTGATATTTAATATTGTTTCCAAGGTTTCCAATGCCTTTAACAAAATAGTACAATGAACTTTATCAAAAGTCTATTTTGCTAATGTATCATGAAATAATATCTAGACCAGAGTCAGTTAACTTTTTCTGTAAATGTCTCAATAAAACTATTTAACTTTGCAGTTGGAACACAAAAGTAGCCTTACATCATACATAAACAAATGGATGTGTTTGTGCTCCAATAAAACTTTATAAACAAAGGCAGCTAGGCCACAAGTTGCTGACCCTCAATCTAGACCAACACTTTTTTAAAATGTTCTCAATATTTCCTATTATTCCCTATTAGTTTCTATTTGGCTCCCTCTCCCAACACAGGTTTGAATTTCATTTATATTTGGACAACAAATACTATCCATTCTTGTAAAATGATACTGAAATTCTCATTAAAATACTGATGACATATAATATTGTCACATCAGTCTTCTTAGTGATAATCATCATTACATGTCCCATTACATAAATGATTGGCAAATTTTCAACTGTCCAAAAAAGGAAGAAAAAAAAGAGAGGGAATTTAAATTTATTATTATTAACAACAAGCAAACATATTCTATGTGTGTCCCCTGCCTAAAAGCCTTCTTGGACTCCCCACTCCCTAGGACAAACTTACTAGCACAGCATACAAGGTCATTCTTATGTTGTCCCCAATTGACCTCTCCTACATTATTTCCTACTACTCTCTACCCACTCTAAGAGTGAAAACAAGAAAAACAATGCTATGTATTACATACAGATATAGACATACGTGGTAAAGATATAAAAACTTGCAGGGGGAGATAAATACCTATTTCAGGATAGTCGTTACCTCTGAAAAGGGGAAAGGCTATTGGGAGAGATGACCTAGGGATTTCAGATAGATCTTGAGACGATTTTTTAAATGATGATGATGATAATGAAAATATTAAATAGAACTAAGATGTAAAGAAAATATATCAAACATTTAAGATTTGACAAAGTTAAGTGGTAGATATATAAATATGCTTTTTATATCAACCACCATACTTTGCTTGTTTAAAAAAAGAGTGGACAAACTACAGCCTGTGGCCAAGGCCCACTGTTAGTTTTTGTAAGGCCTAGAGCTAAGAATGGTTTTACATTTTTAAAGGGTTGTTAAAAAAACAAAACAAAAAAAAAACCAAAGACGACTATTTAAGAGAGACTTTGTGTGGCTGACCAAGCCTAAAATATTTATTAACTGGTCCTTTACAGAAAATTTGCTGACTGCTAGCTTAAAATATTTTAAAAGAAAAAAAGAAAGAATAAAAAAGGCAACAGAGTCAAAAAAGTATGATTTTGTCCATCGGAATCTCTCTTTCCTAGATCAAATTCTTAATTCTTCCTCATAAAACTTCCTATTATTCTCTGGTAAATTCTCTAAGGCTGTATTTTTAAAAAAACCTGTCCTAAAGATTTTTTAAAAAATGCAACCAATGTTGACTCAATTTCTACTTATAATTGCCCTGTTCCTATTCTAGTAGAAAACGGGGCAACCTTTAGGAGGCAATGGAATACGGAAAATATAGGTTTTGGAGCCAGACAGGTCCAGGTTCAATCTACCTCTACCATGCGCTTTTTTTTTTTTGAGAGGACTCCTAATCTCCAAGAGTTTCAGTTTCCTCATCTGTAAAAGGAGAATATCAATACCTACCTTGATTATTGTAAAACTAAAATGAAATCATATGGGTAAAACAAGTGCTATGTTTGTACTACTACATATTAAGTTCTCAATAAATGTTACCTTTGTTTAAAAAAATGATTGTCATCTTGTATTACACATTTTCCTAATTAAAGTTTTTATTCCTGTCTTTTTTTTTTTTTCAAGATGTATTTTTTTATCTCCCCCTGCCCAATTGTCTGCTGTCTGTGCCCATTCACTGTGTGTTCTTCTTTGTCCGCTCCTATTCTCATCAGGTAGCACTGGGGATCTGCTTCTGTCATCTTGCTGTGTCAGCTCTCCGTGTGTGTGGCACCACTCCTGGGTAGGCTGCGGTTTCGTGCAGGGCAGCCTTCCTTGCACAGGGGGCACTTCTTGCGTGGGAGGCACCCTTACGCACGGGCATCCCTGCGTAGGCAGGCACTCCTTGTGCGCAACAGCACGGCACGTGGGCCACCTCACCACATTAGCCAGGAGGCCCTGGGTATGGAATCCTTGGGCCTTCTATATGGTAGGTGGACACTCTTATCTCTTGAGCCACAACCACTTCCCCTTACTCCTGTCTCTTTAAATTAGCTTTCCATTACTTACCTTTTTCAACTTACATGAATAAGAAATCCATCAGATTTTACTTTGTTCTATGATACTAGACCTTGTTTAAAAGACTGATGGGACAAGTTCAGGTGTGTTCAGGGAGGTATGGCCTGTATTTTATGCATGATTGTTCTGTAAACCCACTACTTCTCTAGTAAAGAAAAAAAGCTTAAAAAAAAAAAGACTGAGGAGAGATGGTCTTTTAATAAGATTTTGCTTTTAATCCATACTTGTCAAAAAACCTGGGAAACTCAGTATGACATTTTTTTGGGAGCTATACTTAGACTGAGCACGTGCCAGGGGCCCTAGTCAAGGTGCCAGCTGTGATACAGGGGAAACTGCACGGCATTTGCTCGTGGCCTCAGATTCACATTTTCTACTTGGTATGGTCCATCTCTTTCTCTTTTTAAATATTTACTTATTTATTTTGCCCCTCTGCTCCCCTTCCCCCACCCTGCTGTTTTTGCTATGTCCGTTCACTGTGTGATCTTCTGTTTCTATTTTTCTTTTTGTCTTCTCTTCTCATCTTTCTCTTCTGGGATTCACCAGGATTTAATCCTGGGGACCTCTGATGTGGAGAGAGGTTCCCTGTCACTTGTGCCACCTCAGTTCCTGGTCTCTGCTGCACTTCACCTTGACTCTCTCCTCAGTCTCTCTTTTGTTGCATCATCATCTTGCTGCGTGACTCACTTGTGTGGGCACTGGCTCACCCTGTGGGCACTCGGCTCGCTGCATGGGCACCCACATGGGCACTCAGCTCACCGTGTGGGCACTGGCTCACCACACAGGCAGGCTTTCTCTTCTTCTTTTCCACTAAGAGGCCCAAGGGATGGGACCCGGGTCCTCCCATATGGTAGGCAGAGGCTTTATCATTTGAGCCACATCTGCTTCCTCATATCTCTTTCTGAAGACTTCTGTCCCCTTTTTCATAGAAGATAATGGAGGAAGGGGTCAAATAAAATTCAAAACAGTGTGTTACAGTGAGAGTTTCTGGTTATAATGGTCGTGAAACACTGGAAAAGGTCATGCAGAGAGGGTGGGCATGATTTTAAAACTGGGCAGATAGGTAATTGTGAGGAAAACAGTGAGATAATACATCTAAATGACTCTGCAAGTCTTAGTTCACCAATAGCTGGTAGCTCTCATTATGTCATCATTTTGAAGTTGCTAAATAATTATTTTCTTGGTAAAATATTAAGAACATCGGTATTGCCTGTGTACATGAAAGGGTTTTTTTCTTCTTTCTGTAGTTCTCTTCTAGCATGGAAAAATATTTTTTTTAATTAATTTCCATAGTTTCTCCCCTCAGCATTAACCCAGGTTAGCTAAAAGTATTACCATTTCTAAATCAACAAATGAGGGGGAGACTCAGTCACAAAGAGATTTCATAGTAATCCCCAGTGAATATTTGAGAACATTTAGACCCAAATCATCATTTAATAACCTTAAGTATGCATTGTTTTAAACTTTAGTGTCATTGGTAACTAAAAATTATACATAGAATAGCAGCCACAAAACAAATACCAGTAAAAATTATTCATCTGATCACATTATACCTTTTTTTCCTGCTTAAGTGGAAAAAAACTTAATTTTTTCTTTTCAGATTTTTTTTTCTTAAGTGAAAATTTTAATGAGAAATGTTAAAGGCTATAGCATGTAATGTTTTTTAAATTGGCCACATACATGCCATCTCTAATAACCAACTGGGTTTTAAAATTGGTTTATTTGTCATTAAAGTAAAAATTTACCATATAATACTTAAGACATACAAAAAGGCATAGAGAATACCATGACAAATACTTATGGATCTACCATCTTACGAAATGAAACAACCAAGGCCCTCCTGGGCACATTTCTTCAGTTGTTTCTCTCTTCCTTCTCCCAGGGGTTCATCATTGTTCTGAACATGGTACTTGGTGTACCTATGCATTGCTTCACACTTTTGGTATAAATGTTGTGGCAGTATGAGATTATTTTATGAGTCCCCAAAAAAGAACATGTTTGTAAACTATTCCTTTGGGTGTGATACCCTTTGACTGAATTAAATTCAGCTGAGTTGTCTTTGATTAGATTACCTCTTAAGACTAGGGCTTTTCGTGTGTGTGTGTGTGTTTCTTCTTTATTTTCTTTTAAATGTTACATTAAAAAAATATGAGGTCCCCATATAACCCCCCAACTCCCCCCTCCCACATCAACAACCTCTTCCATCACTGTGGCACATCCACTGCACCTGGTGAATACATTCTGGAGCACTGCTGCACCACATGGACAGTGGTTCACATTGTAGTCCACACTCTGCCCCAGTCCACCCAGTGGGCCATGACAGGACACACAACGCCCAGCATCTGTCCCTGCAACACCACCCAGGACAACTCCAAATCCTGAAAATTCCCCCACACTATATCTCTTCTTCCATCTCCCTACCATCAGCAGCCACTGTGGCCACCCTCTCCACATAACTACTACAATTTCTTCCCTTACTAATCACAATAGTTCCCCAGCAGAACACCAGTAAGTCCATTCTAATCCATACTCTAGTCCTCCATCTTGTGGACCTGGGATGGCTATCTCCAGTCCCCTCTATATCAAGAGGGGGCTTAGATTCCACATGGATGAAGGATGCAATTCTCCTGCTTGCAGCTGTAGGCACTCTTGGCTCCCTGGTGTGGTGGCTGACCCTCTTCACCTCCCTGTCAGCTGGCCAGGATAAGTCCAACAAACTAAGGGGTAGAATTTGACTTAGTGGGTGTGACTCAGGTTGAGTCTCCGCCCTTGCTGGGTCTGATATAAACAGATACACAGACAGACACACAAGAGAGAACACTGTTATATCTGATTCTGCCATGTAAGAAAAAGGAGAAGGTTTGAGTGAAGAGAGAAGAACAGCTGAGACTGATACAGAAGGCCCGGAAGAAATGAGCCCTATGCCAGGAGAGTGAGGACTGCAGGATCACTTGAGTACAAAGCCTCAAGAGGGTGGGCCCATGGAGCTCAGGAGGAAGAGGAAGCCCAGAGGGGAAGGAAAGACCAGACAGAGATGGCCCAGCATCTTGCTTCAACACGTGGGAGCTGACTGTAGTGAGAGAGCACCTCTTATGCTGCATTAAGTCGGACTTTTTAAGGCTGTGGAATGATAAGTTTTTACCCCAAATAAATACACTTCATAAAAGACAACAGATTTCTGGTACTTTGCATTGACACCCTTTTAGCTGACTAATACAAAAATGTACATAGTATTGTTCTACAACTAGATTTGTAAAATTTGGTTTTATGGATTCATTCATGTGGAAGAAATAGTGTTCACCAAATATTCCATGTGCTTGCCCATGTTTCTCAGCCTTTAGGTTGGGATCACTTGACAGTGAGTAAAACTATGTTATGTCTGGGGGAAGCAGATCAAAGAATCATCCCTTTCTCCCCCTTTGCTCGGTGAACTCATAAAGCACACTTTCCAGATGGGCGCTATAAGCACATGGAGCCTCCACTAGTCTGGGTCCCAGACTTACTGAAATGGATGGAGCAGAGCCCCTGCCAACCTACATTAGACTTTCAACATGACAAGAAATAGCCCTGTTGTGCTAAGGCACATACACAAAAATGGGCAGATCATTGCTTTCCTAGGATTATTCAAAGGAAATAATGTCAACAATGGGATAGATTCAAAGACTTCTGAAAATACCTCTATACCATGACTCTTTTTTTTTTCACTGTATTTTTTACATTGATATTTATTTTCACTTGCACGGAGAAGCAAATCTCACATATTCTAGTTTTTATCTTCTTTGAAAGCCTATTGTACTAAAAGTACTTTCAAAGTAATGCTTACATGTTTACCCCATAGTGCACCTTACACAGGTCTACACAGGCATGTACTCATGACTGATCTATTGGCTGAAAGGGAGGATGATGACTAACCTTAAATGCCTACTTAGAGTAAGGAATCTTGCTGGTGCTTCACCTAAGTTATCTTGATCCAATTATTTCTACTATACAGATGAAGAAATTGAGACTAAGTAACATTCCTTCGGTTAGAGTTGGGGAGGGATGAAAGGGAATTGAAGACAGTCTGCTTGACTCTAAAGCATGATTTTTACTGACTCAACTGTGAGCCTATTCCTGGTGTACAGCAGAAACTTTAGAATATAACATGGCTAACAAAAATAGTTTTTGTTCATACATTTTGCAAACATTTCCTTTGAGATTTCTCAAGACTGTTGGGGCTTACCTTGATCACCTCTGGGGTCTGCTGAATCAAAACTGTTGAAGTAGTATCTTTGGCTTTATCATCAACAGGACTTCTACAGACTGATATATTGGCCTGGGAGGAGGTTGTCAAGGTTTCCTGTAGAATTTGCATCATTTCTTTCTCTTGTGATAGGCTCCCTCTGCCTGATTTGCATTCAACTAGTTCTTGAGCAAAGTCTTCAATGCTTTCTAGAATTCGCAGTAAGAGGGCTCGATCTTCTTCCTCTATTTTGTGTCCATTGGTTTCAATGATCTTTGTTAGACAGGAAGGTGAAACTTTTTCTGAAGGTGAATAGACTTTAGATTTAGACCCAAGATCTACAGGGATCTGACCAGTCAACTGATTGTGACTATTTAGAGAGTTAGAGTTTTTATCCTTGGCAAGTGGCTCCCTTAGAGAGGTCTCCATTTTTTGTGAAAAAGATTCTAAATCCATTAACAATTTATCTATCTCTTCCTGACTACTAGGATTCATAAAATCTCTGTGGTCTCCCTCTTCAACTTTAAGAATTTTTGATTTTGGGTCTTCCTGAGGAAGATTAACAAGTGGTTTTTCAAATATCTTACCAATTTCATTTTGCTTTGAGGCAAGGCATTTTTTAACATGAGTTCCATGGTCTGAAAATTCCATTCTAACTTGATTGGCCTTTAACTCCTGACTGAGTCCATTCTCTGTCCTCTGTCCATTATCTAATGTTTTCTTTGTATCTGACTCTTCTTCAATATAAAGAGAGTCCATTAAGTCACCAGAAGAAACATTTTCTAAAGGGTTTATCATTAATGGCTGTGATTGAAGCTGGACAGCTTTTAGAGTTCTGGGATCATTCACCTCTAAGTTATATAAGGAATCTGTAGAGCTGTTTGGAATCGATTTTACAGTGTCTGTTTTCCTAGAATTGTGTTTGTTATCTTGCGGTTCAATAGTATGAAACTCTCCAGAGTCAGGGGCTGAAAGCTGGATAACATCTTCATATTTAGGGGGCTGTTCAGTGCCAAATATTGGGGAGAAGGGAGTCAATTGTAAACTCGGCATATTACCGACCAGTTCCATTAAATCTATAGTCTCATTATGCCCAGACTGCATAAATTCAAATGGTAACTTTTTCAGATAGGATGTTAACCTGGACATTACATTCATATAGACAGTTTCTGAGTTAGAAATTGCATCATGACCACTCCCTTCACTGATATTACTCTCTGACTTTTTCTTAATGCATTGTTTTATAATGTCTGTGCATTTTTTCAAATCTTCAGAGCATTTCAGCAAGATATCTAAGCACATCTTTATGTCTGTTCCAGAAGAAAAGTTATCTATTTTATGTTTTTCCAAAATCTGAGTAACCAGATTTTCTTCAGAGAAGTTTTGAAGGAGCATGGAAGTCAGGTTCATATCAAGTGAGTTTCTATTAGACAAAGATTTTTCCTCCACTGAGGAACTCCGGAGTAAACCAAGCGATGGGGAGTTTCCATCATTATTGTAATGGCCACAGAGCAAGTCAAAATCAAATGACCTCCTATTAAATGAGTCAGACTTAACTTTCCTTCCCTTTTTATAAGCTGAATGGTTAGAGTTTTTAAGTTTTTCAAGGGAAAATTCTTTTATTTTCCCACTGGCAAAACTGATTGCTTCTCCTGCAATGTCCTTTAAGTTACAAGTGTTCTGAATTGTAGAGCCTTTCTTGACCCTGGGTACACCTGTGAGGGACTGATGGGAATAGTCACCTTCATCTGTGGAAAGTCCATTTTCATGGGGTAGAAACAGAGAGTCCAAATCTGCACCTTTGAACTGAGATACAGGGATGTGCAAGAGGTCTGCACACACACTATGATGCACCACAATGCAGTCAACTCCATGTGTGAAGGTGTGGCAGGTTCCAGTGCAATAATGTATAGCTTGCTCAAAACGCCGGTCTATCACCACACTGCTGTAGTGGTTCACAGTGCTGACCACAAGTCTATAAGTTGCTGCCATAATATCAAGTTCACTTAGTGGTGGGACTTGGAAGTTTCTAAAATTTCTGTTTCAAGTAAATTCTTCTAATAGACACTCAGTTCAAAATATATTTGATGGCAATGTTCAGTGGTTTCTTGCAAATATACTCACTTTTCCCATAAATGGGAACCATATAAATTTGAGGTTGACACTGTCAGGATACAGTAGCTGTTGCACATGTGTATTTGTATTAGGCAGTCTAATAATTTAAGGTATTATATCAATTGTGCTTTAAAGTTGTATTTAGTAACATTGTATTTTTAAGAAAGAATATCCTCTTTTAGTTATTCAGCAGTTCTATAATGCAGAAATTTATTGTAGTAAATCTTAGTTGGTAGAGTAGAAATATTGTGATAATCGAGTACTCCGTAAGTGTAAATGATCCATTTTTTTGATGAGTGAAGAGAAACCTATAATTAAAAAAAAAGAAAATAATTAAAAGAAAATACTTAATACTGAGGAAACTTTTATTTCCTCGTTGCATACCATATGCAGTTAATCACCAAGCCTTGTTCTTTGCCATGTCACCAATCTGACACTCAATTTATTGCCTTGGTTTTCACCATACCTACAGTCCTTACTTCCTAAGAGTATTACCTCAACTCTGCCTTTTTATACGTTATCTTCCCGTTGATGTTGCTGATCCCACCTTCCCTGCCGTTTTACATGACATTAACAGATTCAGACAGCTTCCATTTCCCTCAGTTCAAGGATCATCATTACTGAGTTCTATCATGGGTCACAGCAGTGTTTCAACTTCCATTCCCATGCAAATATAACCTTATTTTCTGCTACTCGCCTTCACCAACTTTTTGCTTCCATCAACCTAGTCTTCTTAAAGACTGGCAACACATAGTGCTTGCTCTTGATTCTAACGTCCTCTACACTTGGAAGTATTTTCCCATAATCTTCTCTTTTCTTACTCTCTGAGAAAAAGAATAACCTCATTACTGCTCCTCATCTCATCTTTCCAGACTCTGTCCCATCCAGATACTTTTCTCTCTCCATCAAGTGGAGAGAATTTACTTAATTATTCTTATTTTTCTTATAAATGGCTTTTAACACATATAGTTGCTTTCCCAAAAGGTTCCATGAATTTATTCACTCAAGCAATAAATATTGAGGGCCTACCATATCCCAGGCACTGTTCTAGTGTTAAAGATAGAACAGTGAATAAAACAGTTTCTGTTCCTATTGAGCTGGCAATCTAGATGGGGAAGGAAATAAAGATGGTCACACATATATCAGTTGGTGATACGTGCTTTGGAGAAAAGAATGAAGCAAAGGAAGGGTTCAGAAGGGGAGATGGAGCGTGCTGTTCTATAAAGCATGGTCAGGGAAGACCTCACTGGCTTAGAAAAGAGACCTGAGGGAGAGAGGAAGCAGGCCAAGGAGGTGTTTGGGAACATCTCAGGCAGAAGAACCATCAGAGCAAAGGTACTGAGGTACTCAACAGAAAACTGGTATAATGAGACTTACACTTTTAAATGATAATTTTGGCTGCGGTGTTCGGAGGAAACTGTAGAGGAGCAAGAAGAGCAGCAGGAAAACAGTTACAGATTGTTGCAGTAAGGCAGGCGAGAAGGCTGGATGGCATGAACCTAAATAGTCACAGTGGAGATGGTAGATCCTGTATATATTCTGAAGGTAGAGCCAACATGATTTACTGAAGAATAGAAAGTGGGATATTACTGAACTAGAAGAGTAAAGGATGATGCAGTAAGGAATGACAGGAAAGGGATAATAACAGCAATAAAGGTGCAGTTTCATTACACCATCACTAGCATTGGTATTTTAACAATAAAAAACTTTACCTATTTAATAGATGTGAAATAGTACTTCATTGTTTTCATTTGTACTTCTTTCCTGGAAAAATGTTTATTTTGCTTATTTATTATTTTTCTTCTTTGGTGAACTGTCTATTCATATCCCTTGCCCCTTTAAGTATTAGGGACTTAGTGAATCCAGATATGAATTAATTCATGAAGGAGCCTTTCTTAAGTTAATTCTTAAACAGGTTAGAATATGTATTAGTTTCCTACATGCTAAAACAAATACCATACAATGGGTTGGTTTAATAACAGGAACATATTGCTCACAGTCTCAGAGGCTAGAAAGTTTGCTTCCTCCCAGGGTTGGTATTTTCTGGCTGGCCAGTAGTAATCTTTCAGATTCCTGGCTTTTCTGTCACATGGTAATTCACATGGTGGTGTCTTCTTTCTCCAATAAGTTCTGCTCACTTGGCTTCTGGCTGCTCCCCATGGCTTCCCTGAGTCTAATTTCCTTTGCTTGTAAGGACTTCAACAGTACTGGATCAGGGCCCACCCTCACTGAGTTTGGGTACATCTTAACTAAAAACATCTTCAAAGGTCCTATTTACCAATGGGTTCATACCCATGGAACTGGGGTTGGGATCTGAACACGCCTTTTGTGGCAGACATGATTCAGTTCTCAAAAGAGTAAAATTCCTGTCTGGATTAAAGGATTACTCTATTATTGTGCCAGTGCTACACTTTTATAAATACTATTGTCTTAACTTTCAGTATCTGGTCTTCCTGCATCTCTAATTATGGGGTAAGGGGTTGTTTGTTTTTCACCCTCAAAATGTTCTTCAGTGGTCTTCCAGATGAATTGTTTTTAGGAGGTACTGGGGATTGAACCCAGGACTTCCTACATGGGAAGCAGGCATTCAAACACTGAGATACATCCGATCCCTAATAAGAGTAGGTGTTTTTGTTTTATTTTTTGTTTTTAGGACGTACTGGGGAGTGAATCCAAGACCTCATACATGGGAAGCAGGTGCTCAACCAACCTAAGCTATATCCACTTCCTGCAGATGACTATTTTACTTCTCAAGTTTCAAAGAAAATCCTATTAGAATTTTTATTACAAGTGCAACATATCTATGAAGTATTTTGAAGGAACACTGATCTTTTATAGTCAAACATTCCACCCAGGAAGATATAATTTTTTTAAAATTAGAGATGCTGTGGGTTTGCAGAGATGTCAAACATAAAACGTAGGGTACCTGCTCACACTCCCTCACCCCGAAGTGGCTGGGCACGTGGTCTATGAGTGCAGGCCTTCAAGGAAGACGGTGGACTAGAAAGACATGGGACTCTCTCCACTCCCAGAAAAGCTTTTAGAGGACAGGCACAAACAGTCAGGAAAAAAAATGTTCTAAGGTTCAGGACCCCAAGGGAAGGCTGGACACCATCCAGAAGAGAGAAGGGCACAGGAAAAGAATCTCAACGGCAAATGCGTGAATTAAAGCTGCAGCTGCTAGCGCCGCCACCCCCCCAAAACAATTTTGAATTCTCTAGCCTTAGGTCAGTGGCAACAGAGGGCCCCAGGCATCCACCTCATCAGGAAAAGGGAGAGAGTCACAGTCTAAGGCTGATTCAGCTTAACCCACAAATTTGGTCTTCTGTGTCCCATGAGCCCTTCCAGGCCACGAGGGGCCATACCATTATTTGTCCTGGGAGCCAGCACAGGACTAAAAAGATATGACCCTTTCAATCACCCTCCCTAATGACTGGGACTGGCTGTTGAGGACACAGAGGGGAGTGGAATTATTTCATACCTGGGAAAAATGAGAGGGTTGCCAGCAAAGGTTGGAGAATAACATTTGAGAAAGCTTGAATTACGAGGCTCTTATCCTCCAAGCAGGATCCTGTATCTCATTGATCTGGTCCTGCGGCCAAGGAGCACACTTTGACCAGGCTTTCAACTGCGAGGGCTGCCTAAGAGTGCCATCTGCTGGCTGACCAAGGAAGCACATGTGAGGAAATTAAAAGTAAATAAGAAAGGCTTGGGAAGCAGATGTGGCTCAAGCAATTGGGCTCCTGTCTACCAGGTGAAGGTGAGCTGGCCTGCACAGAGAACTGATGTAACAAGATGATGCAACAAAAAAGAGACACAGAGGAAAGACAATGAGAGACACAAGAAACCAGGGAGCTGAGGTGGCTCAAGCAATTGAGAGCCTCTCTCCCATATTGGAAGGTCCCAGGATTTGTTCCCAGTGCCTCCTAAAGAGAAGACGAGAAGAAAAGGAGACATAGAAGAATGCACAGCAAATGGACAGAGCAGACAGTGAGTGCAAGCGGCCAGTGTGTGTGTGTGTGTGTGTGTGTGTGTGTGTGTAAAATAAATAAATAAAAGGAAGACTTTTTCCGGCCTTTACAGCATCCTTACTCAACGTAATTGGAAGCAGGTCTGCAACCCATTACTGGGTCCAGAACCAAGACTGAGCAACTAACAGAAACAATCCTAAAGACCTAGAAAAGGTCGAACCAAGAGTCAAAGAACAGCAGTAACACTAAGTCTCCTGCCACTAAATCCCTACAAAAGAGAGAAACTGAGCATCAGAGTAATTTACCACCATTATCAGATGCCTAGATGTCAGCAAAAAAAATTACAAGCCATACTAAGAAAACAGAAGAATTGGAACAAAGGAATATATCAAAGCTCCAGATGAGACACAAGACTTGAGACAACCAATTAATGAAATTCATACAAATTTCTAAAATCAAATTATTGACGAGTTAAAAGACAAGATGGCTAAAGAGATAAAAGACATTAAGAAGATACTGAGCGAGCACAAAGAAGAATTTGAAAACCTGGATAAAAAAACAGAGCTCAAGGAAATGAAACATGATAGATGTGATCAAAAATACATTAGAGGCATGCAACAGCAGACTTGAAATGACAGGAGGAAGAATAAGTGATGCAGAAAACTGAACAGCTGAAATTGAAGCAAGAGAAGGACAAAGAGAAAAGAATGAAAAAAGTCAAGCAGAGTCTCAGGGCAATGAATATAACACCAAGTGAAACAACATACATGTCATGGGAGTTCCAGAAGGAGAAGAGAAGGGAAAAGGAACAGAAAGAGTATTTGAGGAAATAATGGCTGAAAATTTCCCAATTCTCACCAAAGAAATGGATTTGCATATCCAAGAAGAGCAATGTACCCCAATCAGAATAAATCTGAATAGACCTAGTTCAAGACACATATTACTCAAAATGTCAAACATCCAAAATAGAAAATTCTGAGAGCAGCAAGAGAAAAGCAAACCATCACATTCAAGGAATGCCCAAGTAAGACTTAGTGCAGATTTCTCATTAGAAACCTTGGAGGCGAGAAGAGAAAAGACAGTAGTGGAATATAATTAGGATACTGAAAGAAAAAAATGGCCAACTGAGAATTCTTAATCTGACAAAACTGTCCTTCAAATATGAAGGTGAATATAAACTATTTGCAAACAAAGAGAAATTAAGAGAGTTCGCAAAAAAGAATACATCTTTGCAGGAAATAGTAAAGGAAGCTTTAGAGTCTGAAAGAAAAAGACAGGAGAGAGAAGCTTGGAGGAGAGTATAGAAGAAAGATAGCAGAAAGGATAACCAAAAGAGTAAAAAGATGAAAACATGATATGACATGAAAACCAAAGAATAAAATGGTGGAAGTAAATAAGGCATTACAGTAATATCACTGAATATGAGTGGATTAAACTCCCCAGTCAAAAGCTATAGGCTGGAGAGCAGATGTGGCTCAAGCAGTTGAAAGCCTGCCTACCACATGGGAGGTTTCAGGATCAGTTCCCAGTGCCTCCTAAAGAAGACAAACAACAAGCAGACATCTAGCAGGGGAAAACACAAAAAACAAATGAGCAGGGAGCAGATGTGGCTCAAGCAGTTGAGTGCCCACCTCCCACATGGGAGGTCCCAGGTTCAGTCCCCAGTGCCTCCTAAAAATAAAAACAAACAACAAGCAAACAAAAAACCAACTCAGGGGAGCTGATGTAGCTCAGTGATTGAGCACTGGCTTCTCACATACGAGGTCCCAGGTTCATCCCTGGCCCCAGTACCTCAAAAAAAAAAAAAAAATCTGAAAAAAAAAAGATATAGGCTGACAGAATGGATGAAAAAACATGAACCATCCATATACTGCCTACATAAATTCACCTCAGACCCAGGGATACAAACCAGCTGAAAGCAAAAGGTTGGAAAAAGATACTCCATGCAAACAGCAACTAAAAAAGAGCAAGGGTAGCTACACTAACATTGGACAAGACAGACTTTGAATGCAAAAAAGTTATAGGAGATACAGACAGCCATTATATATATTTTTTGTTTTGTTTTTTAAAAATTTATTTATTTTTATTTCTCTCTCCTTCCCCGCCCCTCAGTTGTCTGCTCTCTGTGCCCATTCGCTGTGTGTTCTTCTGTGTCCACCTGTATTCTTGCCAGCAGCACTGGGAAACTGCGTCTCTTTTTTGTTGCGTCATCTTGCTGCATCAGCTCGTGTGTGCGGTGCCCCTCGTGGGCAGGCTGCACATTCTCACGGGGCGGCTCTCTTTATGGGGCATACTCTTTGCATGTGGGGCTCCCCTATGCGGGGACACCCCTGTGTAGCAGGGCACTCCTTGCGTGCATCAGCACTGTGCATGGGCCAGCTCACTACATGGGTCAAAGAGGCTCTGAGTTTGAATCCTGGACCTCCCATGTGGAAGGCGGATGCTCTATCAGTTGAGCCAAATCCGCTTCCCGGTCACTATATATTAATACAAGGGACAATCCAGCAGGAAGAACTAAGTCATAAGTATCTATGTACCTAATCAGGGTCACCCAAAATACATGAGGCAAACTCTGGTAAAACTGAAGGGAGAAACAGACATCTCTACAATAATAGTCATTATTATGTCACATTATTAGAAATAACAACTAGACAGAAGATCAACACAGCAACAGTGAACTTGAACAATATGATAATCAAGCTAGACCTAACAGACATATACAGAACTTGCATCCCAAATCAGCAGGCTATACATTCTTCTCAAGTGCTCAAGGATCTTTGTCCAGGATAGATCACATGTTAGGTCACAAGGCAGTTCCCAATAAATATAAAGACTGAAATTATACAAAGCACCTTCTCATATCATAATGTAATGAAACTGGAAATCATAATAGACAGGAAAGGGAAAAATATGCAAACGTGGAGGCTGAATAACACACTCCTAAAAAATCAGCGGGTCAGAAGAAATTGTAAATATATCAAGATGAATGAAAATGAGAACACACCTTATCAAAACTTACGGGATACAGCAAAGGCAGTGCTGAGAGGGAAATTTATAGCCCTAAATGCTTATATTAAAAAAGAATTTTTTAAAAAGTATATAATTTTAAAAATTCAAAAATAAATAAATAAAAAGAAAATCTAATGCTTAAAAAAAAAAATAAAGAGCTAAAGTCAAAGATCTAATCAAACAACTGGAGAAACCAAACAAAGCACAGCAAACCATTCCCAAAGCAAGCTGAAGGAAAGTAATAATAAAGATTAGAGCAGAAATAAATGAAATTGAGAACAACAACAACAACAAAAAAACAATAGCAAAAATCAACAAAACCAAGAGCTGGTTCTTTAAGAACATCAATAAAATTGATAAACCCCTAGCTAGACTAACAAAGAAAAAAAATTCAAATAAATACAATCAGAAATGAAAGGGAGGAAGTTATACCTGACCCCACAGAAATAAAAAGGCTCATAAGAGGATATTATGAAAAACTGTATGCCAACAAACAAGACAACCTAAATGAAATGGACAAATTCCTAGAAATACACAACCTACACTGCTGCTACAAGAAATACAAGAACCTAACAAAACAATGCATTTAAAGAGACTGATTCTGTCATCAAATATCTCCCAACAAAGAAACATCCAGGACCAGATGGCTTCACAGGCGAATCCTACCAAGCAATTTGAAAAGAACACCAAATCTGTTTAAACCCTTCCAAAAAACTGAATAGGGAAAATTACCCAACACATTTTATGAAGCTAGTATCATCCTAATACCAAAACCGGATAAAGATACTACAAGAAAATAAAGTTACAGACAAATCTATCTAGTGAATATAGATGCAAAAATTCTAAAGAAAATACTTGCGAATAGAATCCAAGAGCATATCAAAAGAATTTTACACCACAACCAAGTGAGACTTATTCCTGGTATGCAAGGGTAGTTCAACTATAGAAAACTAATTAATGCAATACACCACACTAACAAATTGAAGGGAAAAAAGCACATGATCATCTTGATTGATGCAGAAAAAGCATTTGACAAAATCCAGCATCCTTTCTTGATAAAACCACTTTGAAAGACAGGAATAGAAGGAAAATTTCTCAACATGATAAAAGGCATATACAAAAAATCCACAGTCAACATTGTACTCAATGGTGAAAGGTTGAAAGCTTTCCCTCTAAGATCAGGAACAAAACAAGGTTACCCAATGTTACCATTGTTACTAGAAGTTCTGGCTGAAGTTCTAGCCAGCTAGAAGTTCTGGCTGAAGCAACTAGATAAGGAAAAAAAAAAAAGCATCCAAATTGTAAAAGAGGAAGTAAAATTCTATTTGCAGGTGACATGATCCTATATTTAGAAAATTCTGAAATGTCTACCACAAAGCTGCTCGAGCTAATAAATGAATTCAACAAGTGGCAGGATACAAAATCAATATGCAAAAATAAATCATGTTTCTGTCTACTAGTACTGAACACCTGAGGAGGAAATCAGGGAAAACATTCCATTTACAACAGCAACAAAAAGACTTAAATACCTAGGAATCAATTTAACCAAAAAAGTACAGGACCTATACAAAAAAATAACTACCAAACACTGCTAAAAGATATGAATGAAGATCTAAACAAATGGGAAGACATTTCGTGTTCACAGACTAGAAGACTAAATATCATGATGATGTCAGTCTTACCCAAACGGATTTAGAGATTCAATGCAATACCAATCTAAATTCCAACAGCCTGTTTTACAGAAACACAAAAAGCAATTAGCAAATTTATTTGCAAGGGAAAGTTCACCCAAATAGCCAAAAGCATTCTAAAACAGAAGAGTGATATGGGTCACTGCCTGACCTTGAAACATGTTACAAAGCTACAGTGGTCAAAACAACATGGTATTATCATAAAATAGACACTCTGATCAGTGGAACAAAATAGAGAATCCAGAAGAAAAAAAACCCTCACCTCTATGGTCAATTGGTTTTCGAGCAAACGTACCAAAGCCATGTTAACGGAACAAAGCATTCTCTTCAACAAATGGTGCTGGGAGAACTGTATATCTATAATCAAAAGAATGAAAGAGGACCCCTGTCTCACTCCCTATACAAGAATCAACTCAAAATGGATCAAAGACTTAAATATAAAAGCTAGGGTCATAAAACTACTGGAAGATAATGTAGGGAAACATCTTCAAGACCTTGTGGTAGATAGTGGTTGTTTTGACACCCAAAGCACAAGCAACAAAAGAAAAAAACAGATAAATGGTACCTCCTCAAAATTAAACTTTTTTTTAACTCAAAGGATTCTGTTAAAAGGGTGAAAAGGCAGCCGACCTAATGGGAGAAAATATTTGGAAATCACATATCTGATAAAGGCATAATATCTGTGATATATAAAGAGATGCTCCAAATCAACAATAAAAAGACAGATAACCTGAATAAAAAATGGGCAAAAACTTGAATGGACATTTGTGCAAAGAAGAAATACAAACGGTGAAAAAAACACATGAGAAAATATGTCACATCACTAGTAATTAGGGAAATTCAAATCAAAGCTACTGAAAAAGTGAAAATACTGTTGCAACACCTAGTAGAAAAGCCACTATTTAAAAGACAGAGAACTACAAGTGTTGGAGAGGATGTGGAGAGTTAGGAATGCTTATTCACTGTTGGTAGGAATGTAGAACGGTTTTCATTTCTCTAACTTAAATATCCCTGAGTTTGATTGCTGGGTTGCACAGAAAGTATTTGTAAGAAACTGCCAAACTTTTCCAGAATGGCTGTACCATTTTAGATTCCTACCAGCAATGTACAAGAGATCTGGTTGTTTCCACATCCTCATCATCACTTGGTAATGTCAGTATGTTGTAGTGTAGCCATTCTAACAGGTGTGTAGTGTTACCCAATGTGGCTTTAACTTGCATTTCCCTAGTAGCTAAGGATGTTGAACATCTTCATCTGCTTACTGAACAGTCCTATACCTTCTTGGAGAAGTGACTGTTCAAATCCTTTGCCCATTCTAATCAATTTTTTGTAAAGGTTTTATTTTTTTTTAAATTTCTCTCCCCTTCCCCCACCATTGTCTGCTCTCTGTGTCCATTCACTGTGTGTTCTTCTGTGTCCACTGCTTTCTTGTCAGCAGCACCAGGAATCTGTGTCTCTTTTTGCTCTGTCAGCTCTCTGTGTATACAGCACCACTCCTGGGCAGGCTGCTCCTTTTTCGTGTGAAGCGGCTCTCCTTGCAGGGTGCACTCCTTGCACGTGGGGCTCCCCTATGTGGGGGACAGCCCTGTGAGGCACGGCACTCCTTGCATGCATCGGCACTGTGCATGGGTCAGCTCACCACATGGATTAGGAGGCCCTGGGTTTGAATCCTGGACCTCCCATATGGTAGGTGGATGCTCTATCAGTTGAGTCAAATCGGCTTTTAATTAATTTTAATTAATTAAATTTTAATTAAATTTAAATAGCCACAGTTGGTTAGTGATTACTATATTAGAAAAGAGTACAGCTGTAGAAAATTGGAAAGCAGCTTTCAGAAAGAATGAAGAAAAAATGAAGGTTAATACATTCTAAAAATAAACTTGATTAATTTTATGAGTAATCTTACTGAGAAATAAAAAGGGTGGAGAGAAAAGGGAAAGAATTAATTACAAGCTTAGGTCTTTGAATATATATTTTGAAAGGTCATGAACAGCACAGAGAGGGAACCAATAACAAAGCCACACACCCCCCCCCAAAGTGTGGCACCAACCATCAATCAGAAGTTTATAGTCTAAAATGATCTGAGTTTTTAAAAAATGCCAAAGTAGTGGAGGTTATTTCCCTGGTATTTGGTTCAGACCAGTGGGTGTCAAATTCTGGCTTTTCTTTGAGATCATGATTCAAATGCTTCCCTAGCTGAAACCTAGACATGAAATCTAATTTAACTATTCTCAGTCAGAGATAGAATCTAATTCAGAAATACAATGGTATCCTGTGTCTCTAAGTGAATGCCAGGCTGCATGGGTTTGAATCCCAACTCTACCACTTATAGCTATGTGGCCTTAGCTGAGCTAGTTAACCTTATCATTTTATGAGGATTAAGTTACCATATGTCAAAAACTTAGAACAGTGCCCAGAACACAAGATAACACAAATACTAGCTGTTAGTGCTGTAATTATTTAATTACTTCATTCATTAAACACTTTCTACTATCAGCCAGATCCTGGGGGAATGATGTTGAATACTCCAGATCAAGAGCACTACGATGGAGTTTCTGTTTTCTCCATTTCCTCTCCCACAACTAACATATGTTCTTTTTAGAAAAGTTAGAAAATATTCATAAGTAACAACTGCTTTAATTACCCATATCACCATTCAGAAAAAGTCACTATTAATGATCTATGGATATTCTTTTCTTATGATAAATGCCTATTTTTAACACAAATCGGACCATACTATATATTATATAACTTATTTTAACCTAGCAATAGCTTTATGAATATATTTCCAGGTAAAAAATAGATCTAGATTTTATTATTAAATTTTAATATTAAAATACATAATATTTTATCATATGGATAAAATACCTTATCATATGTTATTGCTGGACATTTAGTTTATTTTCTATTTTTTGTCTGAATAAAAATGATAATAAACATTCTTATTCATATACTTTACATAGTTGTCCAGTTATTTTCCTGTGATATATTCCAAGAAGCGGAATGCTGAGTTAGATAGGGGGAAGTATGTGTATGTATGAATGTAAACTTTTTAAAGGTTCTTACGTAGGGCCATGGTGTCCTTGAGAAAAAGACAAATTCTTACTTCCAATATCAATGTAGGAAAGGGCCCATTTCCCTGCATTCTCCTAGAATACCATTCTTTAAATTTTTGCTAATTTGATAGATGAAAATCCAAAGTGCTTTGTTTTAATGTGCATTTCCTTGATTACTGGTGAGCCTGAACAACTTTTCATTAATACATGAGACATTTTGTCATTGTTCATTTGTGAAATGACTTTCATCATATCCTTTGTCTGTTATCAGAGGGAACATCTAAATCAGACTGAGAGTCAGGGAAGGCTTCCCAAAATATGGCATGTGTATATCTAGTTTTTAGGGATCACTGAGAACTAGGTAGACAAAAAGGGAAGAATACTGCAGGCAGAGGGAAACACATATGCAAAGGCTCAGGTATAACATGGTACCGTGAGTTCAGAACCACAAGTAGCCTTAGCAGGCTTCATTGGGGGAATTGTGCATACAAGCAGGAAGGAAGGAAACCAGAAAGAAGAAGGACTTGAATACGAAATTCCTTGCTAAACTATGGAGTCTCAGCCTAATGAAAACTATGGAAAAAACAAAGACCTTTAGGCTGAGGACTAACATGTGAGATTTATGTTTTAAATAGCTAATTTTAGTGGCTGAGTGGAGGCTAGATAGAGAGGGACCAGACCGGAGTCATGAAAATTACGGGGCTACTATTGTAATCTAGGCAAGAAGTGGTGAGAAGCTAAACCAATACATGGCAGTAGTAATAAAGAGGAAGGCGTGGATTGCAAGGCCAGGGAGGAAGAATCCTCAGGACTAGAGGAAGGGAACGTGAAAGAGGAATTCAGCATTTTTTGGCATGGGTATTGGGGGACTGGTACTGCTATTCTCCATGACAGGAGAAACAGGTTTTCTTGTTTCTGTTTGGGGAATGGCCATAGAAACAACAGAGAGCTTTGTTCGGAATATACTGTTTGAGGAGGTACCTATGGAACATCCAAGTGGTGATGACCAGATGAAATTTGAATTTAAAAATCTGGAGGTTAGGGGGGCGGTGGACTTGGCCCAGTGGTTAGGGCGTCTGTCTACCACATGGGAGGTCCGCAGTTCAAACCCCGGGCCTCCTTGACCCGTGTGGAGCTGGTCCATGCAGTGCTGATGCACAAGGAATGCCCTGCCACACAGGGGTGCCCCCCGCGTAGGGGAGCCCCCCGCGCAAAGTGTGCGTCCCATAAGGAGAGCTGCCCAGCATGAAAGAAAGTTCAGCCTGCCCAGGAATGGTACCGCCCACATGGAGAACTGACACAACAAGATTACGCAACAGGGAAACGGACTTTGGCCCAGTGGTTAGGGCGTCCGTCTACCATATGGGAGGTCCGCGGTTCAAACCCCGGGCCTCCTTGACCCGTGTGGAGCTGGCCATGCGCAGTGCTGATGCACGCAAGGAGTGCCGTGCCACGCAAGGGTGTCCCCCGCGTGCGGGAGCCCCACGCGCAAGGAGTGCGCCCGTGAGGAAAGCCGCCCAGCGTGAAAAAGGAAGTGCAGCCTGCCCAGGAATGGCGCCGCCCACACTTCCCGTGCCGCTGATGACAACAGAAGCAGACAAAGAAACAAGACGCAGCAAATAGACACCAAGAACAGACAACCAGGGGAGGGGGGGAATTAAATAAATAAATAAATCTTTAAAAAAAAAAAAAAAAGGATTACGCAACAAAAAGAAACACAAATTCCCATGCCGCTGACAACAACAGAAGTGGACAAAGAACATGCAGCAAATAGAGAGAGCAGACAACCGGGGTGGGGGGGAAGGGGAGAGAAATAAATAAATAAATAAATAAATAAATAAATAAATAAATCTTTTTTTGAAAAATCTGGAGGTTAGGAGGAAGGTAGGGGTTGGAGATGAAGCTCTGAATGGGTACTCAGGGTGAGTGTATAAAGTAAGGAGAGTTCTGGGCTGAGGACAGAGATAGGGAAATCTGACAATTTTGGGTTAGAGAGGAAGAGAATTCTTACAGGAAGACTAAGGGATAGCCAGAAAAGCAACTAAGAGAACCAGGAAAAAAGTAACTTCACAAAGGCTGAAGGAGAGACTTTAAAAATGGAGGTCGCCAGTGTCAGATGCTGCTGATAGATCAGAGAAATAAAAAATTTTTACCCACTAGGTTTGCCAATATGAAGGTCATTGGTAACCGTAGCACGTACAATTTCCGTAACTGGGTATCAAAGAAGCAGTGTAAGTGGATTAGATTTTCCATTGGTTTGTTAAGGAAAGGAGAGTTAGAAAATGGTAACTAGAAGAGAATAGGGCCTTGGATTTTTTTCTTCATTAAGAATGGAAAATATTTGAGTTTGTGTATATGTTGGGAGAAAGTTCTGGTAGAAGCCCTAAGGAGGTCGGAGCTAGTAGCAAAAGCCCCGGTGAAGGGTTAAGGCTCAAACAGAAAGGGAGATATCTTTTCCAGTGAGAGAGGGGGGAAGAAAATGATGGGATAAATGTATAGATGGAGGAGGAGAATATTAAGGGAATTTTTACACAACAGCTTCAATTTTCTCAGTGAAGATGAAGGAAAAGTTATCTACTAAATTTCAGGGTTAAGAAGAGGCAGTAGGGAATTTGGTGAAATAGTGAAAATATGGAATAGTTGCTAAGCGAAGTAAGAAGGAATCTGACTAGGAACAGGCAGAAGTAAGATTAGGTCCTGAAATGCTCAGCAGGCCTCATTCAGGAATAGCAAGGATAAATGGTTGGGTAATCCAGGGTTTTACAGGAAGGTCAACACACTAAAAGAATTGAGGCAGGAGATTCAAGAGTAAGTATATGTGCACAGAGAAGAATGAGGTAAATTTTTACTGATTAAAGGATATTGAATAGAAGGGCAGCAAAAGAGAGAAGAGTCCTTTAGCAGTTTACTAAAGACCTCCCAGGAGGAGGACATTTGTTTGTGCAATAAGCTTTGATTTTTAAAAAATATTTTTTAAAAATTTATTGAAGTATATCACTCATACATAAACATAAACAATTAAGTGTATAAAAATAGTTGTGAACTTACAAAACATGTATAACATCATAGAGGACTCTCGTACCTCACCCTACCACTAATACCTTGTGTTGTTGTTAAACATTTTTAACTAATGATAAGAACACTGTCAAAATATTACTACTAACCTAAGTATTTTCCCCCAACCCACCCTATTATTATCTTTATATCATTTACATACGAACATACGCAAATAGTAAGTGTATAGTAAAAATTGTGAACTTACAAAGCAAACATGCATAACATCATACATCAACCCTGCACCAACACCTTGCATTGTCTTGAGACGTTTGTTACAAATTATGAAAGAATATTGTCAAAATCTTACTACTAATTAAAGTCCTTATCTTACATTTGGTGTATTTTTCCCCCAACCAACCCTATTATTATTTTTTAAATATATTTTTTATGACAGAAGTTGTAAACTTAAACAATCATGCACATGGGCAGAATTCCCAAACAACACCCCTCTATCAACAAACCACACTGTGGTGGAACATTTGATACAGATAAGATAATATCACCTGATTGTTACCATGTCCACAGTGTACATTTGGCACACATTTTCCATATTGCCCCATTATCAACACAGTACATCTTTAGCATAAATGCAAAAATAATCTATTATTACTGCTAATCACAGTCCATAGGTCACTCTGGTTGTATCTTTCCCATGCTTTTCCACATTCCCACCACCCTGCAATAGTGATGTACATTTGCTCTAGCTAACAAAGGACACTTTTCCATCTGTACCATTAACCACAATTCACATCCACCTCTTAGTTTACTGTGCTGTTCAGTTCCTACATTATTCTCTAGCATTCTGCCAGTTGGCATTTACATACCTAGACTACCATTTTCAGCCACATCCCCATTTATAAACTAGCTGTTATTCACGATGTGTTACTGTCCACTCTATACATTTCCACACTTTTACAGTAATATTAATTAAAGCCTCTACATACATTAAACATCAGTAGTTCATCTCAGTCCTTCTCTTACCTCCTTTAAGAATCCACCACCTACCACAAGATCTTGAAGCTATCTGCCTACAACTTCTAGAAGCTTTATGGTTCTTGCTTTTTAGTTTTTTAATCCATTTTGAGTTTAATTTTTGGATAAGGTGTGAGACAGGGGTCCTCTTTCCTTCTTTTGGCTATGGATATTCAGTTCTTTGGGCACCATTTGTTGAATGGACTGTTCTGCCCAGCTGTGTGGGTCTCACAGGCCAGTCAAAAATCAAACCATCAGTTTGGTTCCATTGGTCTATGTCACTGTCTTTATGCCAGTACCATGCTGTTTTTATCTCTAGAGCTATGTAATATGATTTAAAGTCTGGAGATGAGAGTTTGCTTTTCCTTTTTAAGATGTTTCTGGCTATTCAGGACTCCTTACCCTTCGAAATAAATTTGATAATCATGTTTTCAATTAAAAAAAATGCTGGTGGAATCATCAGGATTGCATTGAATCTGTTTATCAATTTGAGCAGAACTGACATCTTAATGAAGTCTAATCTGTGAGCATGGAATGTTCTTCCAGTTATTTAGGCCTTTTTTTGATTTATTTTACCTCTGAGTTGCAGTTTTCTAATACAAGTGCTTTACATCATTGTTTCTGTTTATTCCTCTTTGAGTTTTATTTGTCATATTTTATTTTCAACACTCTTTTGACATTTTTAGTTACTTTTATTGATATAATCTTCATTTCTAGACTCTTTGCCAGGCCTCTCTCTTCTGTCTTTTCTTTTCAGGCTCTAGCACACGCTTTACTATTTCCTGAAAATCTTGTCTCTTGGTTAGAAATTCTCTCAGTTTCTATTTTTCTGTGAATATTCTAAACTCGCCCTCATTGCTGAAAGACAATCTTGTCGGATATATGACTCTTGGTTGGAAGTTTTTCTCTTGTAGTATCTTAAACATACCATACCACTGCCTTCTTGCCTCCCCGGTTTCTGGTGAGAAATCAGCACTTAATCTTATTGGGTATCACTTATATGTTATGCATTACTTTTCTCTTGCTGTTCTCAGAATTCTCTTTGGCATTTGACATTCTGATTAATATGTGTCTAGGAGTTGGTCTATTCAGATTTTTTTAGATGGGACTATGTTGTGCTTCTTGGACATGAATTGAGCATATTGTGCTTCTTGGTCATGAATACTGGTCCTTCAATAGGGTTGGGAAATTTTCTACCATTATTTCTTGACATATTCTTTCTGCTCCCTTTCCCTTCTCTTCTCTTTCTGGGACACCCAGACACTTACGTTTGCATGTCTTTTGCTGTCATTTATTTCCCTAAGACCTTGTTCCATTTTTTCCATTCTTTTCTTCATCTGCTCTTTTTTATGTTCACTTTCAGAGGCCATTTCTTCAAGCTCACCAATCCTTTCTTCTGCCTCCTCAAACCTATTATATGATTCCAATGTTTTTTAAAAAAATTCATTTATTGTGCCTTTCATTCTCATAAGATGTGCTATTTTCCTGTGCATGATTTCAAATTCTTCTTTGTGCTCATCCAATGTCTTCTTAATATCCTTAATCTCTTGGGAAACGGACTTTGGCCCAGTGGTTAGGGCGTCCGTCTACCACATGGGAGGCCCGCGGTTCAAGCCCCGGGCCTCCTTGACCCGTGTGGAGCTGGCCCATGCGCAGTGCTGATGCGCGCAAGGAGTGCCGTGCCACACAGGGGTGTCCCCCGCGTAAGGGAGCCCCACGCGCAAGGAGTGCACCCATAAGGAGAGCCGCCCAGCGCGAAGGAGGGAGCAGCCCGCCGAGGAATGGCGCCGCCCATACTTCCCGTGCCCCCGCCGACAACAGAAGCGGACAAAGAAACAAGACGCAGCAAAAAGACACAGAAAACAGATAACCGGGGGAGGGGAGGGGAATTAAATAAATAAAAATAAATCTTTAAAAAAATATATATATATCCTTAATCTCTTTAGCCATCTCACTGAATGTATTAAGGAGATTTGTTTGAACATCTATGATTAGTTGTCTCAACTTCTTTATGTCACCTGGAGGTTTATCTTATTCCTTTATCTGGGCCATATCTTCCTGTTCCTTGGTGTGGATTTTAATTTTTTGTTGGTGTCTTGGCATCTGGCTTACTAGAGTATTTATTCTGGGTGCAGTTTTTCCCTTTAGTTTAGGGCTTCCTGCCCTTTCTCCCCTCCTGGTTGTGCAGTAGGAGTCAAGGATGTAGTTAGTGCTATAAGCTGTGAAGGTTCAAGCTACCCTCATGGCCCCAGGGACCGATGAAGCTTCTCCCAACTTTATCCTTGCCAGAGGTAGGATAGTCAGAGTTGTGTGGAGTAATCCAAGTTGTGCAGGCCTAGACTGTACTTGCTCAGAGAAACTGATAAAGCCTCACCCCGTATCTCTCCTGCCTGAGGCACAGATGGAGCTGCAGGTGTGGGCAGCATTCTATGCAGTGTGGGTTCAAGATGACCGCAGTTGCCCCGGTAGAATTCTCATTATTCAGTCTGTGCCAGCCAAATGTACCTGCAGTTACCTGGATAAGCTGGTGCAGGGCCCACCAGCCTCCTCTCTGCCAGAGGTGGGGCTGAAGCATAGGATATGGCTGTAGGCCGATCTGGGTGAAAGAAACCAGTTCCTACTGTCACCATGATTTTCGGTCAGCCTGGCTTCCCCTCATGCTGGGGGAAAGACCTCTTTCCAACCTGGACAGGTTCAAACTTAAGCTGTTCTTAGGGTTATACTTTACCCGACCGAATTTACTAGTCAGTAGCTGAAATCAGTGGCCAACCATCTCTTCCTTCCCCGTTTTTGGAAAATGGAACTTCAAATTCCAGCCACAGAATAGCTTCTGAGGCGGCTTGCACTGCCGAAGTAGGATGATCACTGGCCTCCACGGCTTGGCCAGTAAATTCCTGGAGAGGCTGGCGTAGGTCCCCACAGCTTCTTCCTGCTGGAGGTGCGGCTGGGGCCTAGGCTAGAGCTGCAATCTGATCTGGATGGAAAGAAGCTGGTCCTACCAGCACTGTGATTTTCAGTCCGCCCCACTTCCCCTCACACCAGGTGTGGAGTTAAGATGGTGGCTGTCAGCCTCTTTCTGCTTTGGAAAGGTTCAAACTTTAGCTGTTCTTAGGAATATACATTAGCCTGCCGAATTTACTCATCAGTAGCTGAAGTTGGTGCCCAACTGTCTCTTCCTCCCCCGTTTCTGGGAAGTGGAGCTTTCAATCCCAGCCACGGAACAGCTCCTGGGGTGGCTTGTGCCTCCAGTGGAGGATGGGCACTGGTCTTTGTAGCATGGAGCGCTCTACTTGCAAGTGTTCTCTGCAGATAGGCAGTCTCCTTCTTCCATTCCTTCAAGGATGTGGCAGGATGCTCTTCTGGTCTCCTGGAGCCCCTAAACAGGTGCTTCAGCTAGCTCCAGAGAGCTCTGGGTGTTTACTAACTGCCCTGCAGCAGGAGCTGACTCTAGGAGCTCTTCACTCTGCTGCCATCTTGCTGGGTTCTTCCTAAGCTTTGATTTTAATTATTCTATTAGCCAACCAATATTTCCCTGGATATTAATGGAGACTTTGTTCAGTCATCCAAGATGTAGGTCTATTTTTTCATCAGGCCTCTTTTAAAGGCCAACAAAGGTAAAACTGCCTCTGCTAACAAAGTAAATGTAAAGACAAAGAAACTTCAAAGTAGAAAGAAGAAAACTAAAAATTTTTGCCAAAAGAAAAGACAGTATTTTAGAAAGTAAAGTTTGGTTATAAATATAAAAAGATGGAAGCCTTAACATAATAATAGGAAAAACAAGAAAGTTCTTTGTGCCAGAGTCACATTAATTATTGAACAGTATTCTTCAATTTAAAAAAAAAATTTTTAAACATTTTAACATAACTGAAATGGTGACACATCTTATAGTGGATAGCATCTTAAAAAAAATCCTTATGGACCAGGGCTAGTTGTGATATAGTTGTCACTAACACTTTTCAGTAAAATCCAGAAAGTACCACTATAAAAGACATGCAGAATGACTTGACAAAAAAATCTCAAACACCATAGCGGAGAACTCCTTTAAGAAATGTTTCATCATCAGTCTTGATGCATAAAAGACAACAGGATGTAGAAAAACATGAACACAGATAATTATAAATTTAAAAGTAATTTTAAAGAGTCAGAATCTGAGTTGGAGAAATTTTAGGAATACTTTAACCAATTTATTTTACCTATATTTTCAGCAACATATGATTAAAAATATCTGTCAATGTAAGTCTAAAAAAGCTCTTTCATTATAAGAATGCATTGAATCATAGTTTAATTGCTAGTTTTTTCTTTCTTAATGGCACAAGAAATGAGTGTTTTACAATCTTAAATTTAATGAAATATGGTAAGTTTCTTTCAATGTAAACACCTGTTGTATCAGGTGTATAAGGCAGAATATGATGGATGTCTTGGGAAATTGCAGATATTTTTAAATGTTTATATTTACTCCATCTGAGGTCTGTTTGCATACTGCGTGCCCCACCCTTCTGTCTCTCCAGTTTCTTATCCCTGTAAAGGGCTGAATTTCTAGCTAAATGGTTTACATGCAACTTGAGTTCATTCAACAAATATTTACTGAGTACTTATTACCACTTTCATGTTAAGCAGGTTATGATTACTTTAACAAGTACTTTCTAGTGACTCCTGGCATTCCTCCATAGTAAACTGCTTTATGGTAATTCCTGATGAAGCAGATTTTTGGTGAAATAAGGAACAGAGGCAGCAGACAAGGAGAGTTAAGAAGAACTGAAATTTGAAAGATGAGAGGCTTACCAGGTGGAGAAGGAGCTGGATTGAATGGAGATATGAAAAGGCCTTGTGTGTCTGGAGAATTCTAAGGAGTTCAGTATTAGTAAATGGGAAAAATCTTCCCAGGGGTTTCATGGTTTATGATAGTAGATCAAAGAGGGGTTCTGCCCCTTCTCCTTTCAAGTCTCCTCAAAACAGTAACAACAAGAAATAGGAATGCAAACCTGACCTTTCAAGAACATAGGAGACACCCATAACCCTAAGTCACAGGAACGGTACATGACTTAGCAGAGTAGAGGACGAGGGGATACTGGTGGCAAGCAAATCAATTCACCTCGAGAAATCCACTAAAGGCCTGGGTTCGGATGTACCAGGTACCACAGAAAATAGGGTATGGCAGAGGACTAAAATTAGGGAGACTGAATATGCAAAAAACAGACCTTTCCATCACCACTCCAGAAGCTCAGAAAACATCCCTCCTCCAACAGGAGTTTATTTATTGGGTTAAACATTTTTTTTGAACCAGAAAAGTACCAGCTCCAGTGGTAACAGACATAAAGGGTAGAAAAGGACTGAAAACAAAGAATAAGCAAGTAAAGGTCTATATGCTAAATAGTGAGCCCACCATCACCCTTTCCCTAAACCAGGCCTTAGCCCCCACTGTGGATTAAATAATCCTTTTCTGGAGAAACAGAAATCCCATCTAGCCAAATGATCACCTCACAGAGGCCCACTAATTGACAAATTCTGCCCATAAACACAGAGCTTCCCCTCATCTTTTTAGAGCCTCATTTTAAGTCAACTTTATCGACGTATAATTTATATACAATAAAGACATGTATTAAGTGTACAGTTCTGTGAGATTTACAAGACCCATGTAACCGTTACCCTAAAAAAAGACATAACATTTCCATCACCCCCAAATTATCCCTGTGACCCTTTCCAATCAGCTCTCTCCACCACCAATATCAGAAAACCACTATCTGACTCCTATCGCTACAGATTCGTTTTGCCAGTTCTAGAACTTCATATGAATATAATCATATAACATATATGCTTTTCTGTCTTGTTTCTCTCACTTAGCCCAATGGCTTTGAGATTCATCCATGCTATCGCGTGCATCAGTAGTATATTCCTTTTTATTGCCGAGTAGTTATTTCACTATATGGCTATATCTAAATTTTGTGTTACCAATTCACTAGTTGGACATTTGCATTGTTTCTAGTTTTAGACTATTAAGGATATGTGTTTATCTTGGGTAATTAGCAATGTAATTACTGAGTCATTTTAAGTGTACACGTAACTTTATAAGAAACTGTAAAACTATTTTCCAAAGTGGTTCTACCTTTTTATTTTATATTCTCCCAAGCAACACTTGAGCACTCTGGCTCTACATCCTTGTGGATACTTCTCAGTTTACTTTTAGTCATTCTGGTGGATGTGAAGTAATATCCCATTTGGCTTTAATTTGCAATTCCCTGATGAGTAATGATATTGAGCAATTTTTCATAAGCTTATTGGATATTCATATACTTTTTGTGAAACGTCTATTAGAATCTTTGGGTTTTCTTTTATTATTGAGTTCTAAGAGTTCATTACATATTTAGACACAAGTATCTTCTGTTCTGTGTCTTCCCTTTCTACTTTTCTTAACAGTGGCTTTTGAAGAACAGGAGGTTTTAATTCTGATAAAATCCACTTAATCAATTTTTCTTTTGTAGTTAATACATTTGCATCCTGTCTTAAAAAGATCATTGCCTATTCCAAAGTCATTAAGATTTTTCTCGAGTGCTTTTTGTTTTTGTTTTGTGGTAGTTTTATACTTTCAGTTTTTATGTTTATGTCCTAAATTAATTTTTACATATGGTATAAGGTTGACAATTTTGAAGATCATTCAACACCATTTGTTGGATTTTCCTGTCTCTATTGAATTATGTTGGTTCCTTTGTGATAAGACAGTGATCATATTATATATGAGTTAATTGTGGATTCTCTATGTCAGTACAAGTGCCAATACCATTCAGTCATAATTACTGTAACTTTATAGCAAATCTTAAAATAGTAACATAAATCCTTCAAATTTGTTCCTCATTTTTCAAAATTGTTTTGACTATTCTAGCCTCTTGGCATGTCCAGGTAAATACTGGAGTCAGCTTATTAATTTTCACAAAGAAATCCTGCTGGGTGTTTGATGGATTTTCATTGGCAATGGAAATCTTAACTATATCAAAGTCTCTAGTCCAATAAACATGCACATTTCTCCATTTATTTAGCTCCTCTTCAATATTTCTCAGCATTGTTTTGCATATCTTTCATTAAATTTATTCCCAACTATTTCATGTTTTTTGGAGCTAATATAAATGGTCTTATTTTTTAAAATTTTTATTTTCATTTTCCATATTGTTTGTTGCTGGTATATAGAAATATAATTGATTTATGTATATTGACCTAGTAAATTGCCACAACTTGTGAACTTCACTCATTCATTCTAGTAGTTTTGGTTGTTTTGTAAATTCCTTGAAATTTTCCATATAGACAATCATATCATCTTAAAATAGAAAGTTTTGTCTTCCTTTTCCAATCTTTACTGCTTTACTGCACTAAGATCTGCTAAACAATATTCAATAAAAGCAGTGAGATCAGAAATCCTTACTTTGTAGCTAATGTTAAAGAAAAAGTATTCAGTCTTTTATCATTAAATATGAGGATGGCTGTAGGTTCTTTTGTAGATGTCTTTCATTAGACTGAGAAACTGCCCTTCTATTTCTAGTTTAAAGAGTTTTTAAAAATCATATATAAATGTTTAATTTTGTCAAATGCTTTTTCTGCATCTTTTGATTTGATCACACAAATTTGATCCTTTATTGTGGTAATGATGTGGGACAGGGGTGAGAGGCGGCCAAAATTCATACTAGGAAGGCAACACTTTTGTTTAAAATGAATGAATAAATGAATAAAGGATACAAAGAAGGAAAAAGAGAATGAATTTTCAAAGGGCAGGAGGAAAAATAGCAAAATATATCACAGAAGTCAAGGGATAAGAGCATTCCAACATGCTAAATTTCAAAGAGTTCGCGTATTAACAAACATTAGAGCTATACTTTGCTTTTATTGGTGTTTCTCCCCTTAATTTTATGGAGAAATTTGGGAAGTTAATAAAATCTTAAGCAGCATAAATATAATGGTGTTACACATATTTTTTATGTTGCTATTAAGTTGGTGCAAAATTAATTGTGGTTTTGCATTACTGAAATTTGCCATTTGATATTGGCATACGTTCTTAAGTAAACGTGGTTATGTTATACATCATTTTAATGCGCATTTCTCATTTTGTATTTTTTTTGTTAATGACTTATTATTTGTTGTTTATTTTATATTTATCTTAGACTATGGAAACAATGTTAGATAAAAAGCAAATTTGAGCAATTTTCTTACTTGAGTTCAAAATAGGTCACAGAGCAGCAGGGACAACTCGCAACATCAACAACACATTTGGCCCAGAAACTGCTAACAAATTACAATGCAGGGGTGGCTTAAGAACTTTTGCAAAGGAGAAGAGAGCCTTGAAGATGAGGAGCGTAGTGGTCAGCCATCAGAAGTTGACAACAACCAACTGAGAGCAATCGTCAAAGCTGATTCTCCTAAACTACTCAAGAAGTTGCCAACGTCAACCAGTCTACTGTCATTCGGCATTTGAAACAAATTGGAAAGGTGAAAAAGCTCAATAAGTCGGTCCCTTATGAGATGACTGAAAATACAAAAAATCATTGTTTTGAAGTGTTACCTTCTCTTATTCTACATAACAATGAACTACTTCTCGATCCGATTGTGACATGTGATGAAAGTGGATTGGGAAAGGCAGGAAGAGATGAGAGGTGGAGGCGTCTTTGGGACATGGAGCTGCCCTGGATGGTGCCTCAGAGGTAATCACCGGACATTGTAAATCCTCACAGGGCCCACTGGATGGAATGGAGGAGAGTATGGGCCATGATGTGGACCATTGTCTATGAGGTGCAGAGGTGCCCAAAGATGTACTTACCAAATCCAATGGATGTGTCATGATGATGGGAACGAGTGTTGTTGGGGGGGGAGAGGGGGGGGTGGGGGGTGGGGTTGAATGGGACCTCACATATATATATATTTTTAATGTAATATTATTACAAAGTCAATAAAAATAAATAAATAAAGAAAGAAAGTGGATTGTATACAACAACCAGTGAAGACCAGCTCGGTGGCTGGACAGAGAAGAAGCTCCAAAGCACTTCCCAAAGCCAAACTTATACCAAAAAAAGGTCACGGTCACTGTTTGGTGGTCTGCTGCCAGTCTGATCCACTATAGTTTTCTGAATCCTGGTGAAACCATTACATCTGAGAAGTATGCTCAGCAGATCAAAGAGATGCACTAAAAACTGCAACGCCTGCAGCCGGTATTGGTCAAAAACAAGGGCCCAGTTCTTCTCCACAACACCCGACCGGATGTTGCACAACCAACGATTCAGAAGTTGAACGAACTGGACTACAAAGTTTTGCCTCATCTGCCATATTCACATGATTTTTCACCAACCGCTACCACTTCAAGCATGTCGACAACTTTTTGCAGGGAAAACGCTTCCACAACCAGCAGGATACAGAAAATGCTTTTCAAGAGTTTGTAGAATCCTGAAGCACTGGTTTTTATGCTACAGGAATAAGCAAACTTATTTCTTGTTGGCAAAAATGTCTTGATTGTAATGGTTCCTATTTTGATTAATAAAGATGTGTTTGACCCTAGTTATAATGTTTTAAAATTCACGGTCCGAAATCTCAATTCCTTTTGCACCAACCTAATATTTATTTGTTCCATTTCAGGAAACATCTGGAGCAGAAAGAATGAGGTAAAGAACTTTAACAGCTTATCTCAGCTGAAGAAAGCATTCAAAAAGAAAATGGTCAATCTAACCAGTAACAAGAGAGAAATGGATGAATACCCATATCACTTAGATGGACAAGACTAACAAGTGGACAAAACTGTATAAAAGTGTCTTGAAAATTTTTTGTTTAAGAGTGCACAAGGCAAGATGATTCAGAAGTAATGAGTCACTTAGAAACAATAAAACTATTAGTTTGCCTGGAAAATACAGGCAGTCTTTGGTGGATGACTCAGTGTGGAAACTGCTTCCAAGAGAAAAGTTTAAAGGGTTACAAAAGCATTTATCATTGAACTGCTTGTGGAATTTAAAAAAAAAAAAAAAGGAGATCTGGAATATTTTATTTGTTGTGTCCTCTTAAAAAAAAGTTGACAAAATAAATGAAATGAAGAAATCTCTTACACAGGAAAATTCTCTGGTGCTCAAAGAAATTGTATATATAAGTAATGAAAGAATAACTATTGCTTTAGGTTTAGAGATAACATCTGAATGAGACTAAATATAAAATATAAGAACATCTCAGCAGCAGGCTGAAGCATATGAAAATTAGGAAGTACTTAAAAACTTACTTTGATTTTCACACCAGTGGAGAAACAGGAAATGTGCCTGAGGGGGAAAGCACCAGGTGGGCAGTCAGCAGCGCCTGATCTTAGAGTCTGCACTGACAAGCTCAGTAACTTGGTCAATTCACTTCCTTCACTGGGACTTCACCTTCTCTTCTGGAAAAACAGGATGAAAGATTGCTCTGGGGTCTAGGAAACATAAGAAAAGCAAAATTAGTTTTTTCTTGGTTCAAATTAGGAAAAAGCTCTATTTTATCAGAGAACTATTTTCTATTATTTGATGTGGACAATGTAATGAGTTATTCATTTTTTTTTTAATTCATTTTTTAAAAAAACATTACATTCAAAAAATATGAGGTCCCATTCAACCCCACCGCCCCCACTCCCCACTCCCCCCACAGCAACACCCTCTCCCATCTTCATGACACATCCATTGCACCTGGTAAGTACCTCTCTGGGCATCGCTGCACCCCATAGTCAATGGTCCACATCATAGCCCACACTCTCCCACGTTCCATCCAGTGGGCCCTGGGGGATCTAATCATTTTTAATGCATGTAATCTGCAAAGCTAGTGATCTGCCTGAGATCAGGCTCCAAAAGGAAAATTTTGTATTTGAACTTTTACTGTTTTGTAGTTTTAAAAAATACATATTCCAAAACAACAACTAGCTGTATCTGTCTGACTGATGGTGTTTTAAGTTACTTTAATTAATGTATTTTCCTTGTTTAAAGACTTTTTCATATTTTGGAGAGCATATAAACATTAGATCACATTCTATAGTAGAGGGAGCGCCTCTGTAAAGCAGGGTGGGGCATGGGATGAGTGGGGAGCTACCAGGAGTCTGGCATTATTCAAGTGTCAAGTCTGAAGAGAGGCTCCCAGGAGCTAAAGCTGAAGGGTGGGGCAAAGGCAACCTTGCAGGGTAGCGCCTCTGAGGGGTTTTCAATGAGAAGAGTAGCAAGGTCAGATTTCCCTATAGGAAGATCACTATGTTTAGCACTGTGAGGGACAGACTTGGGGAAACAAGACTGAAGCTAAGCAGACCAGAGAGAAGGTGACTGCAAGGTCCAGAAGAGAATCAGCAAGGCTCTGAGCAGGATATGAACATAAGTCTTAAAACTTTAAACTTGTGGAGCCTAGAGTGTCTACAACTGAAAGCAGGAGGAGTGCATCCAGTATCCATGTGGAATCTAAGCCCCCACTTGACATAGATGTGCAATGGACACAACCAATCCAATGTCCACAGAGAAAATGTGGAATGGGTGTGGGAAGGGTAGCCATGGTGGCTGCTGGGTTTGGGGAATGGGAGGAAGAGATGAGATGTGGAGGCGTTTTCGGGACGTGGAGCTGTCCTGGGTGGTGCTTCACAGACAATTACGGGACATTGTAGATCTCCCCAGGGCCCACTGGATGGAACGTGGGAGAGTGTGGGCTATGATGTGGACCATTGACTATGGGGTGCAGTGATGCTCAGAGATGTACTTACCAGGTGCAATGGATGTGTCACGATGATGGGAGAGAGTGTTGCTGTGGGGGGAGTGGGGGGTGGGGGCGGTGGGGTTGAATGGGACCTCATATTTTTTGAATGTAATTTTTAAAAATAAATAAATAATTAAAAAATAAAATAAAAAAACACTTTAAACTTGCGCTTTTCTACATCCTGTCCAGGCAAGCACAGATTCTGGCTAAAGTTGATGACAAATCTTAAAATCATTTTTTATTAAGTCAATTATGGACATCTTTATAAAAACAACTTTACTTGGTTAATGTTTATTAGGCACCCAAAATGTTCAGGATATTTTAGAAAACAAACAAGGCTCCTGTTTCATTGGCACTTATGGGACAAAAGGAATGAGACAAAAAAAAGAATAGGTTAGGGAAGCGGATGTTGCTCAACAGATAGAGCGTCTGCCTACCATACAGGAGGTCCAAGGGTTTGATATCCAGGGTCTCTTGGCTCATGTGGTGAGCTGCCCCACGTGCAGTGCTGCTGCACACAGAGTGCCAGCCCACGCAGGGATGCCCCTGTGTAAGGGTGCCCCCCCACGCAAGGAGTGGCCCCTACGAAAGGAGAGCCACCCCACGCAAAACCGCAGCCTGCCCCGGAGTGGCGCCGCACACACGGAGAGCTGACGTAGCAAGATGACACAACTAAAGGAGACACAGATCCCCCCAGTGCTACCTGATGAGAATACAAGCGGACACAGAAGAACACACAGTGAGTGGACACACAAAGAGAGCAGACATGGGGGGGGGGGGGGGGCGGGTAGGAATAAATAAATAAATCTTAAAAAAAAAAAAAGGTCAATTCATTCAATGGGTATTTACTGAGATGACATCCTAGTAACAGCTCCTTTCAGAACATTATTTGTACATCCTCCTTTCCTTCCATGACAAGTTTTCACTGGGGTAGAAGTAAGCACAGAAGCTCTTAAAAGCTAAGTGGATAATTTTAGAAGATGACGAGGAACCTGGAGTAAAATAAATATAAGATGTCAGGGAAAACTTTGCTTGGATGGGACAAGAGAAGAGCAAGGAAAAATCCCAAAGGATGATATGGATGACAGCAAGCTGGGGAAAGAGCCTGGAGTAGCCTTCAAAGCAGTTAGGATTTGACAATGATGATATTATAGTTATAAAAACAGAATAGTTTTAATTTTTATAAAAGTACTAACTGTAGAAATAAAAAAAAATGCTTGCTGCAAAAAAAGAAAAATACAAAATGCAAAGGAAAACAAAGATCACATGTAAACAGAGTTATCAGTGTGAACATTTTTGTGAATGTTATTTTTTTTAACTTCCTGAGGTCCCCTCCCACCCTGATCTTCCATGATTCCTGAAACCCCTCTCTGCCCTGAGACCCTCCACCCCTGCCCTTCAGATTCTTCCTAAGAGCTCTGAGACCCCTGCATAAATGGTCTTTTTGGCTTTAAACAGACACATACTCAGACATGGAGACTTTTGTTTATATTTGTTTTAAAAAAATTTTTTTAACAAAATGAAATTAAACTATAGTTTATCTTTTTCTACTTAAAAAAGAAAAATAACTTTCTGTGAAAATAAAATATCCACTACACACATCTTATATACATTGTGTGGATATCCCAAATATACTTATTCAATTCTCTACTAATTGAACATTAAATAGATGTTCTTCTACTAAGGAGCACTGAGCTGTATGATAAGCAAGGTGGAAAAGGAAGTGCAAATGATAAAACTGACTTTAGCTGTGGCAGCATTCTGAATATTCTAAAGGTGGAAAAAAGTAAGACATATGGAAGTTCGTGAGATTTTAGCATTCCAGACACAAGATGAATAATGTCTGAATGTGGAATTCTTTGTGGATGAAGAGGAAGTGCCAAAAGGGAAACAAAAAAGACTACAACCCAACATGTGCAAAAAATGAAGTCATTTCAAATCTTCACATCTGTAGAACAGATAGAGTATCAAGGGAATCTCTCAGACAACTAGAAACAGTAGGACTGCCAGAGAAAAACCAAGGGGAGTTCTGTGATCATGCACAACCACAGCTTTCCAAGGAAGTGGCAGAGCTCCTGAAATTGTGCTCTAATAGGAAGAACACCGAGTTTTTCTCATGAGATGCTAGGTGGACTTAAGACTTCACATATCCTCTCTGGGCTTCAGTTTCCTCAAATGTTTGAGTGGGCTCTGTGGGTTTACAAATTGTGCTTTCCAGAGTTTCCCTGGAAACTGCCAATATTAGACATTTCTTAGCGCAACCAGAATAACTTTTACTTGTTTTAAATATTGGATTTCAAAAAAGGATTTTATCTGAAAAAAAGATCTAAAATACATTCTTAAGGGAAGTGGATGTGGCTCAACCGACTGGGCTACCATCTACCAATAGGAGGTCCTTGGTTTGGTTCCCAGTGCCTCCTAAAAAAATAAATAAATAAAATCTATTTTTAAAATCACAGGGTTAAAAAAAATAACATTTATTCTTCAGATTATTTGTTAATCACAAAGGGAAAATGGAAATTTATAATGGAGGGATCTAAAAGTCACCACCTTACACAGTAATCAAACTCCACATCAGCTATTGGTGGGACAATCAGATAATATGGATCTCTTAACATAATACGATATAGATCACAGTATCATCTGTGGAGTTTTCTTGCCAAAAATATTTAACCTAAATCTAATCAAACTTTTACACCCAAAGTCCAATTATAAGAAATACAGGGGATAGAGAAATAAGTTAGACAATAACACACAAATACACAAAAGAGAGAGAAATTCACAATATGAAGCATTCTGTAAGACAACTAGCCTGGTCTCTTCACTAAGTCAGTATTATGAGAGGGGTGGGGTATGTAAATGGAGGGTGGGGGGAAGCATAAGGAATACCAAATGCAAAGGCCCTGAGGTGGGAGCATGTACTGAATGTTTTACAAAGAGCGAGAAAGCCAATGTGGCCTAGTGGAACAAAAACACGAATAGTAGCAATGTGAAAGACATAATGGGGCAGGGATGGAAGGTGGGGACATGACGGGGTATAGCAATTATTTAGAACTTTGTAGGTCCTACTAAGAACTTTGGCTTTTATTGTGTGTGACGGGAAGCTACTGAAGAATAGAGAAATTAACATGATATGACTTACTTTTTAACAAGGTCATTCTGGCTGCCATGATACGAACTGACTATAGGGGACAAGAGTGAAAGCACAGAAGGTGGTTGGAGAATTAAGTCTAGAGTTTAAAGGAGAAATCAGGGCTGATACAAATTTGGTAGTCATATTTAAAGCTGTAAGACTAAGTGACATCACCAAAGGAAAGAACACAGAAAGCAAAGAGATATCTAAAGACTGAGCCTTGGGGCACTAAAAATGCAGAGAAATGCTATCAAATGGAACTTTATGTGATAATTAAAAACTTTCTGTGTCACTCAGTAGGTAGCCACTACCAAACATGCAGCTACTGAGCACTTGAAATACAGCTAACTCCACTGAACAGCTGCTTACTTTTAATTAATTTAAATTTAAATAGCTACATGTAGTTAGTGGCTGCAATACTAGATGGAACATATCTAGTTTAGGAAAGTGAGGAGGTACCAGTGGAGGAAACCAAGTAGGAGTAGCCAGAGAGGTAGGAGGAGTGGCAGGAGAAGGCATTTTTGTGAGAAAATTCTCTGTGGGTCTCTCATGTTTTTGCACATATTAAAAGTGAGTCCTCTGTTTCAGACAACCTTTTCAAGAATGTTTGCAGAGCAAAAAGTCTTGGAAGAATTGGTTGTGTCTCCCTCCAGAGCAAAGGGTTACTGTCAGTATAATAAAGATAACGTTTCCCTCTAGAATAAAGGGCAGGCATGCTTACTGTCCATTATAAAAGATTTGGGTTCCCTAAGATCAGGTTTCCTTTCCAGTAACACAATCCACCATATACACTTGTGTCACCTGGCCCTTTTCACATTGCCCTTAGGGTACTTGGTCTCAAAAACCAGGACAAAAATAAGGATACTCTGGCTACTGCTACTGCGATAAGTAACAAACTCGTATTTTTCTCTCTGATTCAGAAGCCTCATACCTTTACCAACATTCGTGAAACTGGCAGACTAACTTGTTAGCTTATAAATAAGGTAAAATCTCAGATCCATCATGATTTCTGATAGATATCCTGAAAGCCCACTGAAAAAAGATTTCAAGGAGAGAATGATCAACTTCTGCTCCTGAAGGTTAACTCAGGTAAGTATTGTGGACATCATTGGTAACTGATAAGAGCAGTTTTAACGGAATGGTAGAGGCAGAAATTTGACTGGCTTTGAATGTAAGAATGAGAAAAGAAAATTGGCAACAATATAAACAACTATTTCTGAAAGTTTTTCTGTAAACTTAAAGTGAAGTAAGGCAATAATTAGAGGGGAAAGGGGCACCAAGGATTATTTTTAATATGGGAGAAATAAAAGTATATTTCCATGCATAAAAGAATAATTCAGAAGAGAAGGGAAAATTGATGATACAAAAGAAAGTATTGCTGAAGCACTGAGATAGACCAAGTTTTTTTTATAGTAACAAGAAAGGACGCAAAATATATTGGTACCACTGCAGGGAGTGGGTAGATACAGTAGTGGTAGCTCATGAAAGCTCTCTCCTAATTCACTTTATCTCACTGAAACAGGAAGCAAAGTCATGAGCTGAAAGTGAAGAGTAGGGAGGAGATACTGCCCGTGTAAGGAGACTGAAGACAAAAGATAGTCATCTAGGAAGAGATGAACCTGAAAGAAAATGATTGGGGGAATCTAATAATCTAACATGCCAGGCAATGTGAAGGTCCCTTGAGGTTATGATTATTAAGGGAGATTCAATAGCATGGTTTTACAGGTGTGAAACAGGCGAAGAATCGATTTAATCAGCTTTGCAGTTTAGCCAGGCAAGGCTGCTGAAGTGCGTGAAGAAAAGGAACTGATGTCCGCTGAGGTAACTGATGATGGAATCTAAGCCTCTACCCCTCCGTATCTCCTGAAACCCTAACCTTTCCACTGTACCATGGGACTCACTGGTAGTCATCAGCAAAATCCCCATATCCTCGGCACCTTCTCCTACACTTTCTTTCACTTCCTTCGCCTTCTTGTTCAAACTGAAACTGAGTTCCCCCCTGAGGATAATGTCTTCCCTGTCGCCCTCTTAGATAGCTATAACTCTTCTGCACCCCTCAGGACATAGGGACTCATAGGTGCTTTTCTTGTTCCTTGTTGCTACTTCCAGACCATTCTCCCTCCACCCTTCCCCGAAGCCCCTGCTTTGAGTCACATATCATTAGACTCAACTATCCACTAATCTTTCATATTGCAGTAATTTATTTTCCCAAGGTGACACTCTTTCATTCCTTCAAGATTTTACCTTCTGGTTCACTATCACTCCAACACTGTTTCTGTCATAATTCTTATTGATTTCAACATCCAAACTGATGATCCATCTGATATCCTGACCTCTTAGATTCTTGACCTTTTCTCTGTAACAGTGATCTTACTGATTCTGCTCTTTAGCCTGTCTCAGTCTTTCGCCCATACATAAGACTTTAGAATATCTAAGAGTATATAACCACATATCTAAAGGAGCATATTTTACCAAAAAATATTTACCAGTGAGGACCCCTCAGTAGGTCCCATTGGTAGCATCGAGGGAATGTTTATGCATCAAGCATAAGAACACCTTCTGCAAGACTTCTTGCTATGACCATCCACAGATAACAACAGAGAGCAAGAAGAGGAGACTGAAGTATGCTTCTTTTTGGCCTCTTCTGTTTTTTTTAAAGCAGCTTTTTTCCCAATCAATTGTATTGATACATATTAATAAAGCATGCAATTCATCCAAAGTGTAAAATCAATGGTTTTTGGTATAATCACAGTTGTGCCTTCATCATATCAATCATTATTAGATCATTTTCATTATTTCAGTAATAGTAATAAACAAAAAAACAGACAAAATCTCATCTCTCAACCTCACTTTGATTCTCTTGCTGTACACAGCTGCTATTTCTGGTTATTCTTGCACATTTATTTTTTAAAGCAGTTTTATTAAGATATGTTCACATACCATACAATCTATCCAAAGTGTATAATCAATGACTTTTAGTGTAATCACTATTTGTGCGTTTATCATCACAAAAAATTTTTGGAACAATTTCATTACTCCAAGAAGAAAAACCCTCTACCCCTTAGCAATCACCTCTCTATCCCTTCATCCTTTCCCAACCCTATATAAACACTAATTTATTTGTCTCTATCTGTTAACTTATATTTACATTTTATATAAATGGAATCATACAATTTGTAGTATTTTGTGTCTGATTTCTTTTCACTTAGCATAATCTTTCTTTAAATTATTTTTTAAGTAGAGAAGTTTTAAGTTTATAGAAAAGTCAGGTAAAAAATACAGCATTCTCATATACCCCCCTATTGTTGACACCTGGCATTAGTGTGGTACCTTTGTTACAAGTGATGAAAGAATATTAAAATAGTATTATTGGGAAGTGGATATGGCTCAAGCAGTTGGGCACCCACTTACCACATGGGAGGTCCCAGGCTCAGTTCCTGGTGCCTTCTAAAGAAGAGCAAGACAGTGAGCTGACATGATGGGCTGGTGTGGCGAGCTGACAAAACAAGATGGCGCAATGAGATGACCCAAAGAAAAGACACAATGAGTAAACACAATGAGAACACAACAAGCAGGAGTGGAGGTGGTTCAAGCTATTAGGCACCTCCCTCCCACATGGGAAGTCCTGGGTTCGGTTCCCAGTGCCTCTTAAAGAGAAGACGAGCACACAACTAACAGACACAGACAGCAGACAGCAAGCACAAGCAATAATATGTGTATGTGAATAAATAAAAATAAATCTTAAAACAAATAGTATTAACTATAGTCCATGGTTTACATTAGATGCATTTCCCCCATATATCACCCTATTAATGACACCTGGTTTTAGTGTCATACATCTGTTATAATTCATGAAAGAACTTTCTTATACTTGTACTATTAACCCCAGTCCATCATCCACAGAAGGATTCACTGTTACACAGTCTCATATTTTATCTTCTGACTTTCATTCCAATCATATACATGACTCAAAACCTCCCCTTTCAACCGCATTCACATACACAATTCAGAGCTGTTAAGTACACTCATGATAATGTGCTACCATCACCACCATCTATTTCCAAACCTTTACAACCAACTTAAAAAGGAATTCTGTACAAATTAAGCACCAGTTCTCCATTCTTTACTCTGAATCTATCCCCTGGTAAACTATATTCTAGATTCTAACTCTATGAATTTGCTTATTATAATTAGTTCATATCAGTGAGATCATACAAGATTAGTCCTTTTGTGTCTGATTTGTTTCACTCAGCATAATGTCCTCAAGGTTCATCCACATTGTTGCATGCATACAGACTGCATTCCTTTTCACAGCTGAGTAACATTTCATCGTGTACAACACATTTTGTTTATCCATTCATCCATCAGTTGACACTTGCATTGCTTCCACATTTTGGCAAATGTGAATAATGGGCTATGAACATCACTGTGAAAATACCTGTTCAAGTCCCTGCTTTCAATTCTTCTGGGTATAGACCTAGGAGGGGGATTGCAGGTTAGATGATAGTTCTATTAATATATTTAGCATCCTGAAGATCTGCTAAACTGTCTTTCACAGCGGCTGCACCATTTTACACTTTCCCATCAATAAATGAGTGTTCCTATTTCTCCACATCATCTCCAACACTTGTAATCTCCTATTTTTAAAAAAATAGTAACCGGTCTAGTGGGTGTGAAATGATATCTCATTATAGTTTTGATTTGCACTTCCCTAATAGCTGGTGACATTGAGCATTTTTTCATGTGTTTTTTAGCCATTTGTATTTCCTCTTTGGAGAAATGTTTATTTAAGTCTTTTGCTCTTTTTAAAACTAGGTTGCCTTTTTATAGTTCAGTTGTAGGGTTCTTTATATATTCTGGATATTAAACCATTATTGGATATGTGGTTTCCAAATATTTTCTCCAATTGTGTAGGCTGTATTTTCACTTCCACGGCAAAGTCCTTTGACACACAAAAGTTGTTAATTTTAAGGAAGTCCAATTTATCCCTTTTCTTTCATTGCTTGTGCTATGGGTTTAAGAAACCACTGCCTAATACGAGATCCTAAAAATGCACCTCTACATTTTCTTCTAGGAGGTTTAAACTCCTGGCTCTCATATTATGTCTTTGACAAATTTTAGGTTAATTTTGTTAACAAATCAATTTTATTGATACATATTAATAAAACATACAATTCATCCAAAGTATACAATCAGTGGAATCTTGTATAATCACATAATTCTCCATTTATCACTTAAACATTATTAGAGCATTTTCATTATTTCAATAAGCAAAAAACAGATAAACAAGAAAATTCTTCACCTCTCAATCTGTTTCCCCTGCTGTATATAGCTTCTATTTCTGATATTGTTGCACAATTATTTATTCATTAAGCAGTTTTATTGAGATATATTCACATACCATAAGATCTATCTAAAGTGTATAATCAATAACTTTCAGTATAATCACAATGTATTTTAGAACCATTTCATTAGTCCAAACACTCCACACCCCTCAGCATTCCTTCCTCAGTCCTACATAACCACTAATCTAATTTCATCTTTATAAATTGATTTATACTTACATTTTATATAAATGGAATCATACAATATGTTACACAATATATATAGTTCATAGTAGTGCAATCATACAGCATTTGTCCTTTTGTGTCTGGCTTGCTTCACTCAACATAATGTCCTCCAGGTTCATCCATGTTGTCCTATTCTTTATGATTTCATTTCTTCTTACAGCTGCCTAATATTCCATTGTGTGAATATACCACAGTTTATTTATCCATTCATTGGTTGACAGACATATGGGCTGTTTCCAACTTTAAGAAATCATAGGTATGCAAATGTCTATTAGTGGCACAGCTCTCATTTCTTCTGGATATATACCCAGTAATGGTACTGCAGGGTCATGTGGCAAGTCTATATTCAACTTTTTTAGGAACTGCCAAACAGTCCTCCACATTGGTTGTACCATTCTACATTTCCAACAATAGTGAATAAGTGTTCCTATCTCTCCACATCCTCTCCAATGCTCGTAGTTCTGTCTTTTTAATAGTCGCCATTCAGATAGGTGTGAAATGAGATGCCATTATACTTTTGATTTGCATTTCCCTAATCATTACTGATGTTGAAAATTTTTTCATGCGTTTTTTTTGCCATCTGTATTTCTTCTTTGGACAAATGTCTTTTGCCCATTTTTTAACTGGGTTGTTTGTCTTTATATTGTTGAGTTGTAGCATTTCTTTATATATCATGGATATTAAACTCTTTTCAGACATGTGATTTCCAAATATTTTTTCCCATAGAGTGGGCTGACTTTTCACCCTTTTGACAAAGTCCTGTGAGATCCAAGAGTATGTAATTTTGAGGAAATTTAATTTATCTAGTTTTTCTTTTGTTGTGTGTGCTTTGATTGTAAGATCCAAGAAACCACGACCGGCCACAAGGTCTTGAAGATGTTTCCCTACACTTTCTTCTAGCAATTTTATGGACCTTGGTTTTATATTTAGATATTTACCCATTTTTTTTTTAATTTATTTTTTTTTTATTGACTTTGTAATAATATTACATTAAAAATATATATGTGAGGTCCCATTCAACCCCACCCCCCCACCCCCCCTCTCCCCCCCCAACAACACTCGTTCCCATCATCATGACACATCCACTGGATTTGGTAAGTACATCTTTGGGTACCTCTGCACCTCATATACAATGGTCCACATCATGGCCCATACTCTCCTCCATTCCATCCAGTGGGCCCTGTGAGGATCCACGATGTCCGGTGATTACCCCCGAGGCGCCATCCAGGGCAGCTCCACGTCCCAAATACGCCCCCACCTCTCATCTCTTCCTGCCCTTCCCCATACCCATCGTCCACCATGTCCACTTTTCCCAATCCAATGCCACCTCTTCTATGTGGACATTGGATTGGTTGTGTCCATTGCACCTCTATGTCAAGAGGAGGCTCAGATTCCACATGGATGCTGGCTGCCATCTCCCATTTTCAGTTGTAATCACTCTAGGCTCCATGGTGTGGTGATTGTCCTTCTTCAACTCCATCTTAGCTGAGTGTGGTAAGTCCAATAAATCAGATTGTAGGTGCTGGAGTCTGTTGAGGCTCAGGACCTGGCTATCACATTATCAGTCCAGAGATATTTACCCATTTTGAGTTGATTCCTATATAGGGAGTGAGAAAGGGGTCCTCTTTCATTCTTTTGGTTATAGATATCCAGTTCTCCCAGCACCAAATGTTGAAGAGACTGTTTTGTACCATTAGCATGGACTTGGTAAATTTGTCAAAAACCAGCTGACTGTTCACAACTTTTACTATATAATTATTTTTTATGTTTGAATGATAATACTTTAATAAAATTAAAAAAAAAAAAAAAAAAACAGTTGCCATAGAAGTGAAGGTTTACTTCTGGACTCTCAATTCTGTTCCACTCATCAATGTGTCTATCTTTATGCCAGTACAATGCTGTCTTAACCAGTATAGGTTGGCAATATATTTCAAGGTCAGGTACTATATTAGTCAGCCAAAGGGGTGCTGATACAAAGTATCTGTTGGTTTTTATAAAGGGTATTTATTTGGAGTAGAAGCTTACAGTCCCAAGGCCCTAAAGAGTCCAATTCAAGGTACAGTAAGAGGTACTTTCTCAACCAAAGTCTGTTGCCACGTGTTGATGCAAGATGGTGGGTGACGTCTATGAGGGTTCAGCCTTCCTCTTAAGGCTCCACGGTCCCAGCTTCTTCCGATCTCAGTTGAAGGCTGGCATAAGGCTCTCTCTTTCCCTGGGGCTCATTTCTTTCCAGGCTCAGCTGCTCTGGTCTCTTCAAAAGGTCAGCTGTAGACTCTCAAGCTCATCTCTCTTCCCAGGGCTTCTGCTGTGTCTCATGAGCTGTCTCTATTCCTGTGTTCTCCTGTCTGTCTACTTCCATATGAGTTTGTTTTATCCCCACCAAAGGTGCAGGGACTCAACCCTGCGTGCCCTAATGATGTGGTAAAATCAAAGCCCAAATCTTAATATAATTTAAGTAAAGACATCTCAGCTGAATCTAACACAATCAAAATGTATTAAGCCCAGAGGAAGAGACCAGTTTACTAACATAATCAATATCTCCTTTTTGGATTCATATATAATATCAAACTGCCACAGGCAATGAAATTCCTCCCATGTTGCTCTTCTTTTTTAGAATGTTTTTGGCTATTAGGGTGCAATTTACTTTCCAAATGAATTTGGTAATTGCCTTTTCTATTTCTGTAATCTGTTGGAATTTTGATTAGTATTGCATAGAATCTATAAATCAGTTTGGGTAGGATTGAAAACTTCAAAATACTTAGTCTTACAATCCATTAACATGGAATGTCTTCCCATTTGTTTAGGTCTTCATTAATTTCTTTTAGCAATGTGCTGTAGTTTTCTGCACATAGGTCCTATACTTCTTCAGTTAAACAAAGCCCTAGGTATCTGAGTCTTTTTGTTACTGCTGTAAATGGAATTTCCCCCAGATTTCCCCCTCAGATTGTTCAATACTAGTGTACAAAACATTGATTTTTGTATGTATACTACCATTTTACTGAGCTCATTTATAAGCTCAAGTAGCTCTGTGGTACACAGTTCAGTATTTTCTAAACAAAGGATTATGTCATCCATGAATAGTGAGTTTTACTTCCTTTTTTCCTATTTGGATGCCTTTAAATTTTCTTTTACTTTTCTAATTGCTCTAGCTAGAACTTCTAGTAAAATGTTTAATAATTATGGTGACAGTGGTCATTCTTGTCTTGTTCCTGATTAATATGTATTAATAAAATTGACTTGTTTAAAAAAATGATGGTTTTCCAACTCTATCATACCCTCTCCATTTATGAGTCAGTCAGCCCTTGGCATTCTTCTGTAAGCAAAAGCCCTCTCTTCTTCCCCATTTATATATTTATCTGTTTATTATGGATGTGAATTCTTGATTCCTTATTTTTCCCCATTGTTTATAACTCATTACTGTCATTTATTACTTTGATCTACAAAATATCCTACATTTGGTCTCTGGGAGCCCCTTCAAGTTAGTTGCTTCCTCTTGTACTTGTGACATGCCCTTATCATTTTTCTTGAGCACTTCCTTTCTGATGTAAGATGATTATGGAGATTTGTTTGAACATCTTTTATTAGTTGTTCCAACTTTGGAATCTCCTCTCAAGTTTTAATTTGTTCCCTTGACTGGGCCATATCTTCCTGTTTCTTAGTATGGCTTGTAATTTCTTTTTGCTGATATCTAAGCATCTGGTTATCTTCTTTTTTAAAGATTTATTTATTTTCCCCTCTCCCCCACCCTGTTGTCTGCTCTCTGTTCCATTCTCTGTGTGTTCTTCTGTGTCTGCTTGTATTCTCATTAGGCAGCTCTGGGAACCAATCCTGGGACCTTCCAGAGTGGGAGAGAGGCAATCATTCTCTTGTGCCACCTCAGCTCCCTGATCTGCTGTGTCTCTCATTATTTCTTCTGTGTCTCTTTTTGTTGCATCATCTTGTTTCTCCAGCTTTCCACGTGGGCCAGCACTCTTGCACGGGGCAGCACTCCTGCACAGGACAGTACTCTGCACAGGCCAGCACTCTGCATGGGCCAGCTTGCCTTTCACCAGGAGGCCCTGGGCATTGAACCCTGAACCTCCTATATCGTAGATGGGAGCCCAACTGCTTGAGCCACATCCACTTCCAGTTTTTAAGACTGAACTTCTTGTGCAACTGTTTCACCTCCAGAATAGGCCTTACTCTCCTCTGTTCCTCTCTGGGAATCTTGGAATGAGTTCATATGCTCCCTGTGCATATTTATTATAAACAACCATTTTACTTGTACATCTTTAAGTGGATTTTTATTTCTTAAAACCAGTCAATCTCTATAATATGCAAACACATATCATCAAACTGATAGTCTCTCTCCCTCTATTTTCCTTTCACCTCTCTTGTTTTCATAATACTCTATCTCCTTTCTTCTTGACCTCTCTCTTCATTTCATGTGTAGCCAAAAAAACCCTCATCATATGTAATGGATACCTGCCATGTTTTTTTAGCTGTCCAAAATGTTTTGACATTCTTCCTCTATGTGTGGGATTTCCAGTCTCCCCAATGCAGAAGCCCAAAAGTCACTTGCCCAGTTAGTGTTTCCATATTCTTGACAAATATTAACCTTCAGGACTTGAGAATTAGAAACTGGAATTCCTGGGAATACTCTGGAGCATTTTAAGAATATTTTATGATTTCAGGAATTTCCTGTGATAAAAAACAGCTTTATTGAGATATAAATTACATGGCATAAAATTCACATAAAGTATATAATATAGTGGTTTTAGTATATTCAAAGAGTTGTACAAGATGTTAATGTTATCAGAAAAATTTATGCTAAGTGAACGAAAACAGAAAGTACTACATATTATATGATTCCATTTATATACAATGTAAATATAAATTATATAAAGATGAAATTAGGTTATATAAGGATAGAGGGATTGAAAGGTGACTGATAAGAGATGTGGCAATTTTTTTTTTTTGAGTAATGAAATTATTCTAAAAAATTTTTGTGGTGAAAAACGCACAACATTGGATTATACTAAAAGCCATAGATTACACACTTTGGATAGGCCATATGGTATGTGAATATATCTCATAAAGCTGTTTAAAAATAAATAAATGTGCTCAAGAATAGCCATAACTAGCAGCTATGTATGGCAGGGGAAGCATGGAGAGAATTTTCTTGTCTATTATTATTATTGAAATAATGAAAATGCTCTAAGAATGACTGAAGTGATAAATGCACAACTATGTGATTATACCAAATACCACTGACTATACAATTTGCTTCAACTGTAATCTTTATTAATATGTCAATAAACACTGATTTAAAAAACAAAAAAGGTATTGTGCAATAATCACCGATATCTAATTTTAAAATATTTTTGTTATTCCTTATCTATTATCAGCTTATCCCCATTTCTCTCACATCCCAGCTCCTGGCAACCATTAATCTACTTTTTATCTTTATAGATTTGTCTATTTTGTACATTTCCTATAAATGGAACCAGGCAATATGTAGTCTTTTGTGACTGGCTTCTTTCACTTACCATGGTTTTGAGATTCATCCACCTTGTAGCATGTTATCAGCATTTTCATTCCTTTTTATTACCAAATAATATTCCAGTGCATGGATTTTCCACACTTTGTTCATCTGTTTATCACAGATGGACATTTGGATTGTTCCTATTTTGTGGTTTTATATGTAATGCTGTCATGAACATTTATGCACAGGTTTGTTTTTATTTTTTAATTTTTTTTATTTTTTATTTATCTCTCCCCTTCTCCCCCAAACCCCCCCATTGTCTGTTCTCTGTGTCCATTTGCTGTATGGTCTTCTTTGTCCACTTCTGTTGCTGTCAGCGGCATGGGAATCTGTGTTTCTTTTTGTTGCTTCATCTTGTGTGTCAGCTCTCTGTGTGTGCAGCGCCATTCCTGGGCAGGCTGCACTTTCTTTCGCGCTGGGCAGCTCTCCTTACAGGGTCCACACCTTATGAGTAGGGCCCCCCTACACGGGGACACCCCTGTGTGGCAGGGCACTCCTTGAGTGCATCAGCACTGCGCATGGGCCAGCTCCACACGGGTCAAGGAAGCCCGGGATTTGAACCGCAGACCTCCCATGTGGTAGACAGACACCCTATCGACTGGGCCAAGTCCGCTTCCCTATGCACAGGTTTTTAGGTAGATATGTTTTTGGTTCAGTTGGGTATAAACCAAGAACTGCTGGGTCATACGGTAACTATATTTAACATTCTGGGGAAACACCAAACTATTTTCCAAAGTGGGAACATCATTTTACAATCCCACCAGCAATGTATAAGGATTTCGATTTTTCCACATCCTCAGCAACATTTGCTACTGTCTTTTTTATTTTGGCCAGTGTAGTGTGAGTAAAATGGTATCTCACTGTGGTTTAATCTGACTGATTTCCCTAATTACTAATGATGCTGAACATCCTTTCAAGCATTTATTGTCCACTTGTATATCTTCTTTGGTGTAATGTCTACCCAAATCCTTTGCCAATATTCTAGATACAAGTCCCTTATTAGATATATGATTTGCAAATATTTTCTTCCATTTGTGGGTTGTCTTTTCACTTTCTTGATGGTATCATTTTAAGCAAAAAGGCTTAATTTTTACGAAACATGGGAAAACTACAATTGATATGACCTATAGACTGTGTTAACAACAATACTATAATATTCTTGCATCAATGCCAAGCTGTATTGTGTTGATAATAGAGGTATATGGAAAAAGTGTGCCAAATGTACGCTATGGACCATGATTGGTGGTAAAAGTCTGATGATATTGTTTCATAATCTGTAACAAATGTTCCACCAGGGTGTGGAGTTGTAAGGGAAATCTATACATCTGTATGATTGTTTTGCAAGTTTACAATATCTGTAACAAAAAATGTTTAAAAAAATAGTCTGGGTTGGGGGAAAAATACACAAAATGTAAGATAAGGACTATAGTTGGTAGTAATATTTTGAAGATGCTCTTGCATTGTTTATAACAAATGTTTCACAACAATGCAAAGAGTTGGTGGAAGGGTGATATATGCGACCCCTGTATGATGGTATGTATGTTTATTTTGTAAGTTCACAATCTTTACTATACACTTACTGTTTATGCGTGTTCATGTATGAATGATATACTTCAATAAAAAAAAATCACTGGACTATACTTGTGTGGGTCTACTTTTAGACTTTCTAGTCTATTCCATTGATCTATATATGTATCCTTTCATCAGTACCACACCATCTTGATTACTATAGCTTTATAGCAAATCTTAACATCAGAAAGATACTCTTCTGGGAAGCGGATTTGGCTCAATGGATGGAGCATCCGCCTACCACATGGGAGGTCCAGGGTTCCAACCCGGGGCCTCCTGACCTGTGTGATAAGCTGGCCCACATGCAGTGCTGATGCACGCAAAGAGTGCCCTGCCATGCAGGGGTGTCCCCCGTGTAGGGGAGCCCCACATGCAAGAAGTGTGCCCTGTAAGGAGAGCCACCCAGCACAAAAAAGGTGCAGCCTGCCCAGGAGTGGAGCCGTACACACGGGGAGCTGACGCAGCAAGATGATGCAACAAAAAGATAGATTCCTGGTGCTGCTGACAAGAGTGCGGGTGGACATAGAGAGCAGACAACTGGGGGTGGGGAGAGGAGATAAATAAATAAATAAATAAATAAATAAATAAATAAATAAATAAATAAATAAATTAAAAAAAAGAGGAAGAAAGAAAGATATTCTCACAGATTTTTAAAAATTGTTTCAGCTATTCAAGGATCTTTGCCTCTCCACATAAATTTTAGAATCTGCAAAATATATATATATATTGTGCTAGAATTTTGATTGGAATTGCTATAAATCTATAGATCAGTTTGGAGAGAATTAACATCTTAAACAGTGAGTGTATTAGTAAGCCAAAAGGTTGCTAATGCAAAGTACCAGAACTTAGTTGGCTTTTACAAAGGATATTTATTTAGGGTAGAAGCTTACAGTTACAAGGACCTAAAGAATCAAACTCAAGGTTACTTCCTCACCCAAAGTCTGTTGCCACATGTTGAAGCAAGATGGTGGGCAACATCTTCGAGGGTTCAACCTTCCTCTTCCCTCTTAAGGTTCCATGGGTCAGCTTCTTCCAATCTCAGCTGTAGGTGGGCATAGGGCTTGTCTCTCTTTCCAGGGCTCATTTATTTCTAGGCTCAGCTGCTCTGGTCTCTTCACAAGGTCAGCTGTAAACTATTAGGCAAATGGCTCCCCTCTCCCTGCGGCTGCAGGATCAAAGTACTCTTCTGTGTCTATAGAGTTTTCTCATGTATTTGCTTCTGTGTTCTTAAGTATCCATTTATATATCCCACCAAGGGGGCAGAGACCCAATCTTGCATAACTTAATGATGTGGTCAAATCAAAGCCCTAATCTTGATTTAATCAAGTAAACATAAAGCCTTTGAATGTAAATCAATCAAAGGGCATCATGCCCAGAGAAACAAACCAGTTTACAAATATAATCAATATCTCCTTTTGGAATTCATAAATAATATCAAACTGCCATACTGAATCTTCCAATTCCTTACATAATATATCTTCTGAATTATTTAGATCATCATTGATTTTTTTTTTCTCATTAGTGTTTGGTATTTTTCAGCATACAGAACCTGCACATATTTTCAGTTATATCTAAGGATTACCAGTGTTTTTGGGTGCTATTATAAATAATAGCTTAAAAAATGTCCAACTCTGGGAAACGGACTTTGGCCCAGTGGTTAGGGCGTCCGTCTACCATATGGGAGGTCCGCGGTTCAAGCCCCGGGCCTCCTTGACCCGTGTGGAGCTGGCCCATGTGCAGTGCTGATGCGTGCAAGGAGTGCTGTGCCACACAGGGGTGTCCCCCGCGTAGGGGAACCCCACGCGCAAGGAGTGCACCCATAAGGAGAGCCGCCCAGCGCGAAGGAGGGAGCAGCCTGCCGAGGAATGGCGCCGCCCACACTTCCCGTGCCGCTGACGACAACAGAAGCGGACAAAGAAACAAGACGCAGCAAAAAGACACAGAGAACAGACAACCGGGGGAGGGGAATTAAATAAATAAAAATAAAATAAAATAAAATGTCCAACTCTTTTCACAGTTTGTAACAATTGTTTCACAACAATGCAAGGTGTTATGGTGGGATAATGTATGGGGGCCCTGTATGAGGATATGCATGTTTTGTGAACTCACAACTTATACTATACAATTATTATTTATGGATAGCCATGCATGAATGATAAACTTCAATAGTTTTAAAAAGTCTAATTCCAAGTGTTCACTGCTATAAATGCAATTAATTTTTTATATAATGGCCTTGTATACTGCAATCTTGCTAAATGTACCCATTAATAATTGAAGCTTTTTTAAAGATTCTTTGGGGTTTTCTACATAGAACATCATGGCATCTGCAAATACAAACAGTTCTATTTCTTCCTTTCCAATCTAGAGTTTTTTTTGTTTTTGCTTTTTTTTTTTTTAAATGAGGTACTGGGACCGGGAATTGAACCCTGGGCCTTGTATGTGGAAAATCAGCACTTGACCACTGACCCACATCGACTCCCCTGAGTTGGTTATATGGTTTGTCAGTTATTCTTTGTTTTTTAGGAGGCACTGGGAACTGAACCCATGACCTCCCATGTGGGAAACAGGCGCTCAACTGCTGGAGCCACATCTGCTCCCTAGAGGTTTTTTATATATTTTATTCTTGATTTATTGCACTGGCTGGGGTTTCTAGTGCAGTATTGAATATTTCTGCAATAAACCCTACTTGCTAATATTGTTTTGGGGGTTTCTTGCAACTATGTCATGACAGAGAGTGGACTGTACTTTTCTGGAAATGACTTTGTCTGATTCTGGTATTAGGATTATCCATTTTATTAGAAATGAGAAATATTGCCTACTCTTCTATTTGCTGGGTGAGAGTATGTAAAATTTGTATTCTTCCTTAAATCTTTGGTAAAATTCACCAGTGAAACCATTTAGGCCTGGAGTTCTCTTTATTGAAGGTTTTTAACTATGGATTCAATTTCAATAGATCTGGGACTAGTCAGATTAGCTATTTCTTCTTAAGAAAATTTTGGTAGTTTTTGTCTTCAAGGCCTACTTAATCAAAGCTGCTGAATAAAGACAGAATATTTCCTTAAAAGTCTTTTTAACATCTATGGGGTCTGTAGTGATGTCCCCGCTCTTCACCCAGAGGATATGTATCACATAAACTATGAGTAAAAACCTAGTATTTATTTTATTTACAAGAATGACTCACTTTAGAGCACATATTAAAATTGGAATGACACAGGGAAGATTAGCATAGCACCTGTGCAAGAATGACACAAAAAAATATGGAATACTTCAAGAATCAGCTAGAGCTAAAACTATAAGCTTTTAGAAGAAAATAGAAAATTTTTGTGACCTTGAGTTAGGCAAATATTTCTTAGATACAATACCAAACACACAACCCATACAAGAAAAAATGTGATAAACTGGCATTCATCAAATTAAAAAATATTTGTGCTTCAGAAGACACTATTAAGAACATATAGGGGAGTGGATGTAGCTTAGGGTTGAGCACCTCTTTCCCATGTATGAGGTCCTGGGTTCATTCCCTGGTACTTCCTAAAAAACAAAACAAAACAAAACAGATAATGTCCACCCATAAACTGAACAAGTATTTGCAAAAAATATATCTGAACAAGGATATGTATCCAGAATACATTAAAAAACTCTTACAAACAATAAGAGGACAAGTGACCCAATTTTTGAAAAACGGGCACAAGATGTGAATAGACAGTTCACAAAGAAAATACAGGAATGGCCAATAAGCAAGTGAAAAGATGCTTAACATCAGTAGTCACTAAGGAAATGCAAACCACAAAGATATTACCTCACACAAGAATCCCCTAATAAAAAAGAGACAATAATCCATTTAGGTGAGGCTGTAGAGAAACTAGAATTTTCATGTATTGCTGGTGGGAATGTCAACTGCTAAAGCCATTTTGGAAAAGTTTTGCATTTTCTTAAAAAGTTAAACAGAAGTTTACCATAAAACCCAGCAATTTCACTCCTAAAAATCTACTTAACAGAAATTAAATCATATGTCCACAGAAAGATAGACTTGTATACGAACATTCACATCAGCATGGAAACTACCCAAATGTCCATCAGCTGGTAAACAGATAAACAAAATGTAGTATACCCATACAATGTAAAACTACATGGCAATCAAAAGAAAACTAAGTATTGATACATGCTACAGCATGGATAAACCTAGAAAACATGCTCAGTGTAATGAGCTAGTTACACTATCTACATACTGCATTATTCCATGCATTGTATGAAAGATCCAGAATAGGCAAATCTAGAAAGACAGAAAATAGACTAGTGGTTAACTGGAAGTACGGGTGGGAATGGGCATGAGAGATTTTGGGGGATGACAGAAATGTGCTAAAATTGGATTGTGTTAACAGCTATACTGCTCTATAAATTAACCAAAAACAATTGAATTGTACACTTAAAATGGGTAAATTTTATGCTATATAAATTATACTGCATTAAAAGTGTTTAATAAAAAGACACTATAGCAACAGATGAGACCCTGAAAACACTCTATAATAAGCAGGACTGACTGATTAGATCTGTCCTGTTTGATATGGTACCTACTAGCCACATATGGCCATTGAGCACCTGAAATGTGGCTAGTTCAAATTAAGATGTGCTGTAAGTATAAAACTCACACTATATTTTGAAGACATAGTATGAGAAAACTGTGAAATATGTCATTAATAATATTTGTAATGATTAAATGTTAAAATAATATTTTGGATATGCTAATTAAATATATTATTAAAACTAATTTCACCTATTTATTTTTGCTTTTCAAATATGGCTACTGGACAGTTTTTAATTACATACATGCCTTGCATTATATTTCTATTGGACTGTGTTGGATGACTGCTTTCTCTGGTCCTAATTCCTGGAAGCATCAGTCTTTGACTGCATTTCCTACTCTTGCTTTTTACTTGCTATCAGTGGATTCCTTCAAAGACATACTGTCTCTATGTCCATATAAAGTTTGATTCCAGCAGGAGAGTTTTAATACTTTTTCCCTTTTTTTTTCTGATTTCTCAACTAATTTTTCACAGGATTTGGAAAAACATACATTTCCAGAGAAAATACCAGGAAAGAATTCCCACATGGAAACTCTATGCCCCACCCACTTTGCAGCTAGGGCAGGCAGATACCCAAGTTACAATAAGCAGGTTTACCCATAAAAGACTTCCACTCAGAAATAAGTGACTTGAGAAAAGAGGTGTGTGTGAACTCCATTTACGTTATTTGGCAAACCAACTTGGGTACTTTAAAAATCATTTTTTCTTTTTGGGACACCTGAGGTAAATGCATTTTGAGTGTTGAATCAATACATCTCCTAGAATAAGGATGTATTAACCTGATATTCTGGAGGAGCTCAGTGGGGATCCAAGGGTCCCCACTGCGAATAGGGACTACTGATTAACACCTTACTTTCTTCTCCTAAAACCTACGGCCCAGATATAGGCTCCAAACCCAGTAACTTGCTCAATAAAGGTTTTATCTGTATTGAATTTCTCCTGAGAGAAAAGAAAACCAACTCTAATCTTTGATTATAATGGGGGCAAGGATGAGCAATATGCCTGCCCATATACCCACTTTTAAGGCCAAAGCAACAACATGATGGAAAGAGGAAACTTACTACCTTTCTGAAAGAGAGTGGGGATGCTGTGCTCTTCAGTTAAAGGGTTCCATCACATCTAAGGATGGTGCATGTCCTTTCAAGGATGGTCATTCTGGATCCAGGTACAATCTGACATCAATAAGTGGAGCAGTGCTTCCCAATCTTTTTTGACTAATAAACCTTTTTAAAAGTAATATTTAATTTTGCAAACCTCCTTAGGAATTTTTAAAATCATTTCTTTAAACTTTTGCATGGCACAGAATAAAAACAATTTTAGGCAAAATATTTTTAAAACTGTATATTATTAAAAATTGTACTGTAAAGTGCATGTGGCACAACGTTTAATATATTTAAGGAGAAGTTTTGACTTCTACTCACAGTAGATGGCATTGTTTACTGTGTAAGGAAAATCATATGAAGTCAAATAAAATTGTCAAAAAATTTAAAGATGGACTTAGTACCAAATATATACTGAAATGTAGATTTGCCATGTGTTAGAGCATCCAAAAATAAACAAACTGCTTTTATAACCTGACTTTGGATTTCTTCCATTTTGTGCTTATTAAAAAAATCAACCACTTATTTTAATAATTTGAGGATTTGTTTTTCAAAGTCAAAGTAGGAGAAATGGTTTCATGATGCTCCTTGAATGAATTTCTCAGCCAACAACACAATAAAGATATTTATTACCAGTAAATGGAAAAGCCAAATTGGATAGAATTCCCTATATTTTTCTTTTTCACATTTTTAAGTGTTTACCTCCTTTTTTTTAGAACCTTAAATACCTAATCAGAGAAAAACCAATACAATAAAACATCCAGCCGTCTATAACATTTTATAGTTAAGTTGAAAATGAATCCTTTTGATAATAAGCCTCTTCCTTATTTAATAACACATGGAGTTTTTCTATGGACAATCCAATTTAGAAACAAAAGCATCTTAATTTGATTAATTTGAGATTCAATAGATATTTGTATTTGGTGAATCAATCTGAAATTATTTGCCTAGAGAGGCCTTTAAGAATAGGAAATTGCAAATGCCAATTACATGCATGTATAAATACATGTTTAACTTTAAACATAAGAAATGCCTGGTTGATGTTTCCTATCATTTTTTAAATCTTTCTATTTTGAAATAATTTCAGGTTTACAGAAGAGTTGCAAATATAGTACATAGAGTTCCCTTATACCCTTTACCCAGCTCCCTTTAATCATACTGTTTTTTAGGTATTCAAGGCATCATGACATTTCAAAAGAATTTTCATAGATGAAAGCAACTCCCGTATTTCATAAAGAGCATCTTGAAATAATAATCTTGCAGAATTGTAATTTTATGCTCATTAATTTATGGTATTTTAACATGTGTTTCACACATGTTCCATCTTTAACCAATAGTCCACTATGAGTACAAATTAAATATACAAGAAAGAACAATTAAAAATAGTATATTGATCAAAAGCCACCAAAGTACACAATAAACTGACAATGACTAGAAATCATGACCACATTCAACCACTATCTCCTAACCACTCCAGGTTCACACCACATCAAACTGTTGTTTTTAAATGGGAAAAACATTTAAATAATTATTTTATTAATTTCCTAAAGCAGCTACTGATACAGAAACTATTATAGCTGTCAATAATATGAATTGATTCTAAGATCAATTCATGAGTTAATTCTAAAATTTCACAGGGAAGAGAAAATGTGTAAAAACAGTCAAGACAATTTTGGGGTTGGGAGACAAAGACAAAGGAAATGGTCAGGTTTGTCCCTCGAACTGAGGGCTGGGTAAACAAGTGTTCACTGTATTGTTAAGCTTTACACCTTATATGTTGGTTACAAATATTCTGCTTTAGCCACTTAATATTTCATTTTTTAAAAAAGAACAAAAAAAAAGGATCTTGCCTTATCAAGAACATTATAAATCTACAGCAATTAAAAAGGTATTAATGACATGGAAACAAAGACCAATGGAATTAAATAGCCTTAAAGCCAACCCACTCATGTAACAATTTAGTAATAATTTCGCCTATTATAAAAATCGTTATTCCAAATGGATAGCCAATTGACAATATTCCTCCCTTAAACTAGCCACAAAAATAAACTCAGTTTGTTTTAAAGACCTAAATGTTATTATTAAAATAATATGTAAAAATTCAAGTAAATGTAAGATTCTATGTATAAATCTTCAGGGCAGGAAAGACATCTATTAAAATATCAGTAAAATCAAAAGTCAAAGATAGGTTAAGTTTGACATAAAAATAAAAAACTATTAATTAACAAAAGAAACCAGGAACAAAGTGAAGGGACTCCTGAGGGAACAAGTTGGAGGAAAATGTGCCTTTATGATAATAAAGAATGAGCACCCAAAATATAAAGAACTATAAATGAGATTTAAAAGACAAGCAAAAAAAGAGTCCTTAAACCAGGAAGAAGCTGCTTTTTCTCTCATGTATGAGAAGTGAAGGGCTGCTGTGGCAGCTCCCCCATGCCCTTAGAGACCCAGGCCCTGCAGCTCCCTGACCGCCATCGCAGGAGTCATGGTCCAGGATGGCTTTCAGAGCTCCGGTCAGTACATCTATGTTCTACTATGTAGGATGGGGGAAAGGATGAAGAAGGGAATGTCTTCTTCCTGTAAGGAAAATTCTGAAAGTCACCCTCTACCTGTCTGCTTATATGTCATTAGCTAAAACTACTTACATGGTTACACTTGGCTCCAAAGCGGCCAATGAACATAGACTTCCAGGTGTGCAGCAATGTGCCTGGCTAAAAGCTGGGTTCCTATTACTAAAGATGAAGAAAGAATGTCTCACAGGAGATAATATGCAGTCTTTGCTATGCAACCCAATAGACACGTGGTCAAAAACTTGAGAAAAGATATTCAAATATTTGAGAAAATACATGAAAATTAAAACAATGAGATAGCAGTTTTTAGAACTTTTAAGTGGCCAAAATTTTCAAACTGGTGAGGGTGTGAGGATTTTTAGTCTTACTATATATTAATTTTAAAAAGAAGATATATTCAATATTATAACAATTAAAAAGTAATGAAATATTTTATTAAAAAAAAAAAGAAATAACTGGGAAACAGATGTGACTCAACCCATGGGCTCCCCTATACCATATAGGAGGTCCAGGGTTTGATGCCCAGGGCCTCCTGGTGAAGGCAAGCTGGCCCACGAGGCAAGCTAGCCCATACAGACTACCAGCCCACGTGGGAATGCCGCCCTGCACAGGACTGCCGCGCTGTGTGGGAATGCTTCCCTGCATAGGAGTGCCAGCTGACATGGAGAGCTGGCGCAGCAAGATGACGCAGCAAGAGGATGGAGGAGAGAAAATAAGAAGACATAGCAGAACAGGGAGCTGAGGTGGCACAAGAGAGTAATTACCTCTCTCCCACTCCAGAAGGTCCGAGGATCAGTTCCCGGAGCCGCCTAATGAGAACATAAGCAGACACAGAAGAGCACACAGTGAATGGACACAGAGAGCAGACAATGGGAGGAATGGGGACAGAGAGGGGGAGAAATAAAGAAAAATCTTAAAAAAAAAAGACATTACCGCTTTTAATTATATTATATATTTTATATACTATTAGTACAAAAAATTTGGGAACCAATTTGGCAATATCTACTAAAATTATGCCTGACTATAAGACTCAGCAATTCCTTCTTTCAGAATCGAGCCAATATAAACATTCATGCATTTGCACGAGTATAAGGATATTCGCTATAGTAATGTTTAAAATAAGGAAAAACCAGAAACAATACAAGTATTTGTCATTAGGAGAATAGCTCCAACTTACTTTCTTCATAGCATTACCACCACTATGTACTCTTATATTAAGCATTTATCTATCTGTTTGTTATCTAAGAAATTAACTCCATAAGAGTGGAGGCAGGGAAGCGGACTTGGCCCAATGGATAGGGCATCTGTCTACCACATGGGAGGTCCGCAGTTCAAACCCTGGGCCTCCTTTCCTGTGTGGAGCTGGCCCATGTGCAGTGCTGACGTGCACAAGGAGTGCCCTGCCATGCAGGGGTGTCCCGCGTGTAGGGGAGCCCCATGCGCAAGGAGTGTGACCCGTAAGGAGAGCCGTCCAGTGCGAAAACAAAGTACAGCCTGCCCAAGAATGGTGCCACACACACGGAGAGCTGACACAAGATGACGCAGCAAAAAGAAACACAGATTCCCGGTGCCGCTGATAAGGATAGAAGCAGTCACAGAATACACAGTGAATGGGCACAGAGAGCAAACAACTGGGGGAGGGGGAAGGGAAGAAAAATAAATAAATAAATAAATCTTAAAAAAAAAAAAAAGCAGAGGCAAGAAGAATATATTTATATTGTATGTATAATCTGTATATACTTGTCTGGTTAAAATTCATGGGAAATAATATATTGTCTTTTCAAACAACGAAACACACCATTTCAACCTTTAACAACATGAACCCACCAGAAGGCCATGATGTCCTGCCAGATTTAGCCAGAGGCTGAGAAATGCTAACCCAGAAGAAGTGTCTGAACTTGCTATACAGAGAACCTGCGACTGGATATGAGCTGCTTGCTCTTTTTTTAGGTTCTAAGGCATTCTGCAGAAGACTCCATCACTCCACTCTCTTCATTACACAGCAGAGCCAACTGCCTTTATTACTTAGATCCCAATACTGCCGCCAGCATGGAGGACACACCATGGGTCCCAAGCAGATCTGCTGGAAGAATACCAAGACTGTCAAATGTACCATGCTGAGAGAAGACAAAATGCAACACCTGGATCACAGCGTTGAGGGGTACTCAGCACTGGTAGGAGCAGTGTGTTCAGCTGTACTCACAACAGCAGTATTCTGGGGCATCAGCCCCAAGACCATAAAGTAAGGAGTGATCCACAAAAGGGAAGGGATTAGCATGTTCCTGCTATGACTTCTAGGCCTTTAAAGACATTTACTTTCACAGCCACTAATCTCTGCTTTTTATTTCTAATCTCACAGAGAGGCAGTTTCCAAACTGCTTTTCAAATGGGAAGGATTCAATTAAAATGAAAGCCTAAAGATGAATAAACAGGAAGCAGAGGTGGCTCAAGCAATTAGGCACCTCCTTCCCACATGGGAGGCCCCAGGTTCAGTTCCCAGTGCCTCCTAAAATGAAGATGAGACAACAACGAGGAGACAGCAAGTGCAAACACTGTGGGAGGGGGAGAAGACAGCAAGTGCAAACAATGAGGGAGGGGCAGAAATATTTTTTAAAAAATGAATAAACAAATAAATAGGGAAAAGGCGAACCTCAGTGCTTAGTCTTGGGGGGAGGGGCACTAAACCTATGCTAATTAGGCTTTTACCCCCACTGGGAACCTGAGATCATTGATAAGCAAAATCTGAAAGGGAAGGGAGACGGGAGCAAGGTGAGAAAGATTTGTACATATTAGGGGGAAGCAAAGGCCCTGGGCAAAGGACTTGAATAGACATTTCTTCAAAAATATACAAATGGCCAGCAACCACATGAAAAGATGCTCAATATCATGCATTATTTGGGAAATGCAAATCAAAACTACAATGACATACCACTTCACATCCACTAGGATGGCTTGAATTAAAAAAAAAGAAAACAGAAAATAACCAGTGTTGGCAAGGATATGGAGAAACTGGAACCCTCCTGCATTGCTGATGGGAATTAAATTGGTGCAGCTGCTTTGGAAAACATTTTGGCAGCTCCTCAAAAGTTAAATATAGAATTACCATATGACCTAGAAATTCCATTCCTAGGTATATACCTAAAAAAAATGAAAACAGGTATTCAAGCAAAAAGTTGTACACATATGTTCTTAGCAGCACCACACAATAGTCAAAAGGATGGAAACAACCTGAATGTTCACCAACTGATAAGTGGATAAACAAAATGTGGTATATCCATACAATGGAATATTATTCAATCATAAATAATGTTACAACATGGATGAACCTTGAAGCATTATGCTGTGGAAGCTGACAGACACAAAAAGACACACACTGTATATAGTTCCATTTACAGGAAATGTCCAGGATAGACAAATCCACTGAGACAGAAAACAGAATAGTGGTTGCCAGGGACTAGGGGTAGAGGAAATCAGGAGTGACTACTTAATGGATACAGGATTTCCTTTTGCGGTAATGAAAATGTCCTGGAATTACACAGGGGTGATGGTTGCAAAACACTGTGAATGTATTGGGAGTCAACGAATCTAACACTTTAAAAAAGTTAAAATAATCTGACGTGGATTTTACTTCAATTGTTTTAAAAAAAATTATACAGCTCACCCCTGACAGATCCAGGACTCACACCCTAGTACTGATTCTAAATATTCTGCCCATTAACCCTTCCAGTCTCCTCAACAAACCAAAGGAACTCTGGGCTACCTTGGCAATGGACTTCTCCCCTCACTTATTACCACCTAGGTATAGTGCCTCTGTTTGTGATGGTGGAATTCCCATCACTGCCTAAGCATGTTTCTAAACAAAATATTTTCTTATCTTGAACTCCCAGCACAAACCATCTGGACCAAAGTTGGGAATTCATGTCACAAAGTCATCCTCTATATGGAGGTTAACCATCATCTACCTAAACCTGATCAACCAATGGCAGTTATGATGACTAATCCCTCACAAGATGGAAGGATTTACCTATTTGCAAGAGTATAGCAACTGGGCTTATACCTTCAACGAAGAAACACCATTCTTCACTAAGAATCTTTGGCATTTTCCAACCTCTATGTTCTCTGTTCTGGTAGGCTACAACTCTCAGAAACATGAAGTACAACCGGGAAACGGACTTTGGCCCAGTGGTTAGGGCGTCCGTCTACCATATGGGAGGTCCGCAGTTCAAACCCCGGGCCTCCTTGACCTGTATGGAGCTGCCCATGCACAGTGCTGATGCGCGCAAGGAGTGCCTTGCCACGCAAGGGTCTCCCCGGCGTGGGGGAGCCCCACGCGCAAGGAGTGCGCCCGTGAGGAAAGCCGCCCAGCGTGAAAAGAAAGTGCAGCCTGCTCAGGAATGGCGCCGCCCACACCGTGCCGCTGACGACAACAGAAGCGGACAAAGAAACAAGATGCAGCAAATAGACACCAAGAACAGACAACCAGGGGAGGGGGGAAATTAAATAAATAAATAAATCTTTTAAAAAAAAAAAAAAACATGAAGTACAACCCTTAAACCCTCTTACCAGGTTAAGGTTGCCAATGAGGCAGTGATGGGTAAAAGACAGATTGATTGTGGCCACGTGCATGACAATCCATTCTAGATGTCACTCTAATCCAAGTCTTGAAGTTAAAAGCATTCACATGACCTTCTGGAAGCCAAAATCTGCACAGTGCTCCACAGATCCCTTCTCTCTGAGCTAAATGAGGGTCTACACCTCCAACTTATATCCATACTCTTGAATCACCATCAATGATAAGATTTCAAGGTGTGAGGAATTTTATATGCCTACAACTGACAAACCACACTATGATATTAAGTTAATCGGAAAAAAAATACAGCTGCAAAACCTACTCCTGGGAATCTGACAGTTAGACGTGCATTCTCTGACATAGATATCAGTTCCATTTTCAACATGCCAACAATCTCGTCTTTGTTAACCAGTTCAATGGGAGGATGATGTCAGGATCACTGCAGCCTGTATCACTGCTGACCTTTAGGAGCTCTACAGATTTCCAGATAAGAGAGCTAGGGCCTAATCACCATCGCCTGAGTCAGCCCCTTCAGGGGTCTCAAGGGCCCTGGCAAAATATCTTCTAAATGAAAAAATCTCCAGAAAAAATACAAGCAAGACCCCGCTAAGGTGGAGAACAGAGGGAAGTGGGGAATGGGGCCATGAGGCACCAGTTAGCAACTTCCCTGAAAAGTTAGGAGAAGCCTTGAGTAATTAACACAGACTAAGCACCCACCATACAGGTATTTAAATCTCCTGTCTCTCCCTTACCACTCCCCTTCTGGCCAAACTTTCCCAGAAGATTTTCCCCCAATATTCACCATTCCATTTCATTACTCCCTACCCACTTCGATTTGGCTTCTTTCAATCTAAAATGGTTCTTCCTGAAGTCAAAAATCCTCACCTTGCTAAATTTAATGGATCATTTTCAGTCCACATCTTTACTTGACTAATCCTTTCTTTTTGAAACTCCTCTCCACTTGTCTTTTATGACACATCTTAAACTGGAATTAGGTTATAAAGTAAGTACCTAAGGCAAAAATCAAGTATAGTTGAAATTACCCTTGAAAATCCCTTCAATGACCCATTAAGTAGAGCATACCTGTTTTTTTGTATATATAACCCTATATAACAATGAATAGTATATAATAAATGTACATGTAAATAAAACTCATCTACTTAAAATACTGTATGGTACATAAAGTTAGGCTTGCATACTTAACTGCAGACAAGGGACCATTCCCCTGTATCTGTCTAATCACTTCTCAACCCCTTCCTAGAACCAGCTTCCGTTACCTAACTTTGAAATTCTGGGCCAGACCTCTCTTCTCTTTTTACTATCAGTGGTTCTCAGCTTCCACTACTCAGTGGAATCACCTGAGGTAGCTTTTGAAAAAATCCCAGGATGGGAGCAGATGTGGCTCAAGTGGTTGAGCACCTGCTTCCCATATGGGAGGTCCTGGGTTCGGGTCCAATGCGTTCTAAAAACAAAAAAGTAAACAAATGAAAAAAATCAATGCAGGGGAGCCAATGTGGCTCAGTGGTTGAGCCCAGATTCCCACATATAAGGTCTTGGGTTCAATCCCTGGCACCTAAAAAAAAAAAATCCCAGGGTGCAATTCACACCAGTAAATAGAAACAAATTTCTGGAGTGTAGTATTTTTCAATCATCCAGTAATTCAATGTGCAGCCAAGATAAGAATTTCTGTTGTATGCTCTCTTCCTAGATCAAGCATCACACATTTAAATACCTACAAGTTCAGAGAAGTAAATGAGCAAAACAGTCTAGGTCTAAAGTTAGGGAGTGGTGGGATCTGTGGTGAACTGGAAAGCAGCTGCAGTCAGCTGAGACTAAGTTCCATTTAATTGCTGCTTTATGGGAAAGCCAGCTCAGTAGCGCTCAATCTTCAAATTTTTCAAGAGAAGTCCAAAATCTGGATTTTCATGGGAAATCTTCAGATTTTAAAATGTTGGCAACAAATCCAAAATTAAACAAAACAAAAAAACCACTGTATGTATGAAACAAAACACATCTGTGGGCCAGATTCAGCTGCAGATTGCTAGTGTGCAACCTCTGCCCTAGGTAATTTCTTCCACAGCCTTCAATTACTACCTAAAAATTTGTGTTTCCAGTTCAGCCCTCTTCTCTGGCCTCAGGATTCAAAAAGCCAAAGGCTTATGTGACATCTCCACTGAAAAGTCTCACCAATCTCAAAAGAAAATGTGATTTAAACCCCACTCAAAATCATTTATCTTTCCAGATAACCCTGGAAGACAACTCCACCACTCACTTGCGTGGGCAAGCCAGAACCCTGGGAGTCATCCTAGGCATTTATTTCTCTCTCTCATCCCCTACAGCAGGGGTTCTTAACAAGGTGTCCATAAACTTGAATTTAAATTTTTTTAAAAACCAACATTATTCTTGTGGGGCCATGCTGGTGCGGGTATGATATATTTATTAAATAATACACAATAGAGTGTGGACTTAGTAAGGGGTCCGTGGTTTTCCCCTGACTGGCAAAGGGGTCTGTGGAACAAAAAAGGTTAAGAAACCCCTGCCTTACAGCATATCAATCACTAAATCCTATCAATTATGCCTCCTAAATATATCTGTTGCATCCATCTTTACCTCTCCATCTTTACCTTGGTCAGAGCTACCACCTTTTCTCTCCTTTCCACAAAAACTTTAACAAGGATTAGCTGTCTGCCACATCCACTAGTTTGTTTCCTTCCAAACCCAACCTCTGCAACATGGCTAATCTTTTACAAACACACATATTGTGACAGTTTTAAGCTTCTGTGAATCCCAGAAAAAGATGGTATCTTGGAGTTAATCCATGCCTGTGGATGTGTGATCCTTAATTGGACCAAATTCCATTGAGGATCTTTGAATGGAGTACTTCAGTGAGGCATGACCCAGGGTAGGTCTCAGCCCACTTGCTGGAGACATTCAGAGACATACAAACAGAGTTGCCATTTTTACCCTGCCATGAGAGAGGATTCAAGGATCATCTACAGTCACAGAAAGACAGAGAAAGGCTGAGAGGTTAAGAGAGAGGCTGGAGGCTGGAATCAGCTCCCCAAGCTGAAGAGATGAGGCCCAGAGTGAGACAAGCCACAAGACTGATTGCCCACAGCTGAGCTTGTGGAGTAAGCACAGACTAGCTGTCATTTTGTCTTGCCACATGGCAGGAGTCCAGGATCGGTGGAGCAACCAACATTTGGTGAGAAAGCATCTCTAATGATGCCTTGATTTGGACATTTTCACAGCCTCCAAATTCTGTTTTTACCCTAATAAACTCCCATTATAAAAGCCAACCCATTTCTGGTATTTTTGCATGGGCAGTTTTCAGCAAACAGAAATAGATACTGAGAGAGTGAGGTGCTGCTGCTATGCGAACACCCCAAACGTTGGAATGATTTTATAAATAGGTAGAGGGAAGACTCTGAAGGAACTGTGAGATACTTGATAGAAAAGGCTAGACTGCTTAAGAAAACTATTGGTAGAAAAATGGATGCTAAAGGTACTTCCAATAATGCCTAAGAAGGAAATCATAAATGTACTACTAGAAACCAGAAGAAAGGTGATCCTTGTTTTAAAGATGCAGAGAACTTGGCAAAATTAACTCCTGATGTTACACGGAAGGCAAAGTTGGAAGGATGAGCTTGGATATTTAGCTGAGGAGCTTTCTAAGCTAAATGTGGAAAATGCAGCCTGGCTTCCCCTTGCAGCTTATAGTAAAATATGAAAGGAAAGAGATAAGCTGAGAACTGAACACCTGGGTACAAAGAAACCAGAAATTGATAGTTTGGGAAATTCCAAGCTTCCAGAAAATGAGTCCCTAAGGACAGTGCTCCATGTGAGGACTTAACAAAACTTGGAACCAAGCAGCCATTTCCTTGCAAGTCAAGACTGGAAGTAGAGTTATCCAGAAAGGATTTGTGGAAAGTCTTACTGTCTGACAGCCTGGACCCCTGTTTCCTGCATATGAATCCAACATGCTTTTTGCAAGATCTGTATGAAAGAAACCACAGCCATTCTGGACTAAAATGGACAGAAAAGGCAGAGATTGAAGGAAAAACTACTTCAAGGGCAAAACTGTGGAAGTTGAGGTATAGACTTAAGACATCTTTTGGGGCCAAGAGAGGGACCCCACCCATGTGTGCATAAAGGGTGAGTTTGCCCTGATATTTGAAGAGGGTGGGCCTTCTACCCCATTGTTCAGGGAGAGGTCTGCCAACCCAGGCTTTAGAGAGGGTGGGGCATATTCCTCTGGAGTTGGGGAGAGTTAGGTCACCATCCCACTGTATAGAGGGGGTTGAACACATGCCCCAGAGGCTGGGGAGACTCTGGACATCATTCCAGTGTTCTTGGAGGATGAGGGTGAGTTCAGCTGCCACTCAGATGCTTGATGAGGGTGGAGCTGAGAAGATGGTTGCTGGGCAAGCCCTTGAAAGGTGTGGGACTCCTTCTCCAAGCCCAGATAAGAAACCATCATGTTACAGATAACTCTCAGACTTTGAAAATCTAATGGAGTATGCCTGCAGGTTTTTGGAAGTGTTTGGGACCCATGACCCCTGTTTTCCTTCCAATTTCTCCCTATGGTACTGGAAATAATTTACCCTATGACAATATTGGGAGCAGGTAATTTGTTTTGTTAGTTTCACAGGTCTATAACCAGAGAGGAACTTTTCCCCAAAACAGACTAAATGCCTGTAACTTTTTCTTTTTTAATGAGATTTTGTACTTAGCATTGCTATTTAAATGATTTAAGGCTTTTGGAATATTGTGATGGAATGAATATATTTTGTGTAGGGAAAGAACATGTCTTTTGGGGATCTGGAAGGTGAAGTGTGACAGTTTGAAATTTTTGTATATTCCAGAAAAGACTGTGTTTTTGAACTTCATCCATTTCTGTGGGTGTGGGACCCTCTGATTGGACTGCATTCCACTGGGGACCTTTAATTGGAGTACTTCAGTGAGGCATGACCCAGGGTGGGTCTTGGCCCACTTGCTCGGGTCTTTTATAAACAAGAGAAACATACAGAGAGACATACAGAGAGCTGCCATATAACAGGATTCCAGGATCATCTACAGCTATAGAAAGAAAAACCCTGAAAGGCCAAGAGAGAGATGGGAGGCTGGAATCTGCTCCCCAAGCTGAAGAGATAAGGCCCTGGGTGAGACAAGCCATATGCCTGATTGCCCACCTCTGAGCGTAGGGGAGGAAGTAAGCCTGGAGAAGAAGGAAAAGACTGGCTGCCATTTTGCCTTGCCGTGTTGCAGGAGTCCAGGATCAGTGGTGAGATAGTAACTCTGATGATTCCTTGACTTGAACATTTTCACAGCCTCTGAACTCTAATATTTTACCTCAATAAATTCCCATTATAAAAGCCATCTCTTGTATTTTTGCATGGGCAGTCTTTAGCAAACTAAAACACATATTTATATGTGTGTGTGTACCCTTTGCCTCAACAATTCTACTTCTAGGAATTTATCCTACAAATACAGTCACATATATGTGAACTGGTATATTCATGGTATGGTTTGGTATAGTAAACAATTGGAAACAACTGAAATGTCCATCAATAGGGGAATAATTTAAAATCTGTAGTATACAGCTGCCAAAAGATGGAAACAATTCAAGTGTCCATAATCAATGATGGATAAACAAAATGTAGTATACACATATGATGGAATATTATTCAGTTTTAAGAAGAAATGAAGTCAGCATGCATACGACAACATGGATGAATCTTGAGGACATTATGTTGAGTGAAATAAGCCAGACACTGAAGGATAAATATTGTATGGTCTCACTAATATGAACTAAATATGAGTAAATTCATGGAGGTAAACTCTTATAAAGTATAGGTTCATAGGAGATAGAATGTGGGTTGAGAAGGGGAAGCTGATGCTTAATCTATGTAGAATTTTTAAAGGTGGATTATAAATGTGTGAAAATGGACAGTGATGGTAACACATTACAGTGAATATAACACTGCTGATTTATAAATGTGATTGTGGCTCAACGGTGTAGTCTAGGGTCATAAATGCCAACAGAAAGTAAGCCAGAGGATAATCCAGGGACTGTATTACACAGTGACTTGGTGGTGGATGAGGATTGTGGTACAAATACAAAAGTATTCTTCTATTACAAGGTGTTAAGAATATGGTGATAGATGGGAACTGTGTAAGTAATGTAAGAATAGATTTTCCCTTTTGGAGCAATGAAAATGTTCTTAATTTGACTGAGGTGATGACAACACAAGTTTGTGATAAAAGTGAGAGCCACTGAGTGTGCAATTTGGATGGATTGTTCATCCACCAAGGTGAACCCTGTGGTGGATGATGGACTAATATGAGAACGTTCTCTTGTGAATTAAAAAAATATAAAATACTAATACATGGTGTTAATAAAAGGGTAGTTTGTGGGAAAAATACACCAAAAGATATGGGCTATAGTTAATAATAGAGAGGCATGACAGATAAGCAAATGAGGAGTGTATTGTCATTGGCATTAAGGCAGCAGCATTTAGAACAGAGGTTCTCAAATTGGGGTAAGATTTTGTCCCTCCTAGGGGATAACTCACAATGTCTGAAGGCATTTTTAATTGTGACAACAGGATGTGTGTGTGCCACTGGCATCTAGTGAGCAGGGGCCAGGGATGCTGCTAAAGATCCTGCAATACACAAGACAGCCGCCCCCACCCCCAGCCAAAGAATTCAAAATGTCAACAGTGCCACAGTTGCGAAACCCTGATTTAGAGGATGGTAATATTCAAAGAGAAAGGGTAATTCTACTCCAGGTGTCAGCGTTTTATAGGGGAAAGTGAGTATCAAGAAAAGCTTCAAAGAGAAAATAAAGCTTTAGCTGTGTGTTACTTTTCTTTGCAGGCTTTCAAAATGTTCTTTATACCTACCAGTGTCTTCTTAATATCCTTTATTTCTTAGGTCATATTTTCTTTAAATTCTTTGAAGTGATTTAGGAGAGTTGTGTGATTATCACTGACTAACTGTAATAAATCCTGTATCTCTTGAGTATAGTTGGCTTGTTCTTTTGTCTGGGCCATCCCTTCCTGTTTCCTAATATGGCTTGTAATTTTTTGCTGGTGTCTAGGCATCTGAATATGTTGGTGAATTTATACACTGATGGCCAATTTCTCTCTCTTGCCTATTGTGTTGGGGTTTTTTTTCAGTTATTCTTTGATATTTGCTTCAACTTATTCTCAGGCTTTAAAACTGCCCAGCTTAAGTTTTCAAAATCAGGTCAGGGATTCACTAGTGGGGTGCAGATTTTCTCCCAGGGGTTGGATACTGAGAGCAGCAACAGTTATTATCCATGCAATTTCCAGACCAGCCAGCAGATGGTGATAGTCAGCACACCTTTCCACAGAGGTGTTTCAGTCTCAGCTTTCCCTGGGGTTCCTGTGTTGAATCTCCAAACCCAAGATTCAAAGCAGGCTCTGCTGGCCCAATTCACTGAAGAAAAGCACCCCGACCTCCCCTCCCTTTTCCCTTGAAACGGCTGACAGGGAGGAAGATGTCTGTTTCCCTCTCAGTCAGCTGCAGTGAGTCAGGTGTTTTAACCACCTTAATATCTTGGGGGTGGGGAAGGGGAGACCTTCCTGGCCACCACAAGGGCTTCGTAACTCACATTTGTTGTTTTGACTTCTTCGTCTCTCTGTCCCTCACCCTCCTTGGAGTTGTGTAGCACTGTCCTGGTCTGCTGACCCCCAAAGCAGGTCCCTGAGATGGCTTTTGGCGTTTTCTTCCTTGTTTTTGTGAGAGCATTCACCTCTGCCCGCTAGTCCATCACCATCTTCCCACAATCCTCTCTAGCTGTGTCTTGAAAGGTGGCAGGGCCAGATCAGCACAGACTATGTTAGAGGTAATGAGGAGCCTCTGAAGAGTCTAAAAGCAAAGTTATGGTCTGAACAGGTGCCCCCTTAAATACTCCACACTCCAAAACTATTCATCTCCTTTATTTCTTTCTTGTTGAAACAAAACTTCCATTCTATCAGGGCAGCTGGTTTCAGTTAAATATTAGGGCCAAATTAATTCAGACCAAGATAATGTCAGATAGCCCCTTCACTCTCCAGAACGTTAAGCTGCACCAAAAAATATGCAAATACTTGTAAGTGCAAATAAATCTCTGCTTAATTTTTAGGCTGTCAGTGAATAACGTGACTTTTGCACTCAAAGGCCAACAGCCATCAGGCTGGTCCTGGTAAAGACTTTTCCAAAGTTTCTATATTTAAAAAACTTTTAACCTGTTTCCAATGTCCTCTTATTTTTGAGCTCCCAGATTATAAACGATCCATATCCAAGGTTTTTCCACAAGTATCTCATGCTATTTGCGCTTCTGCCAGAGAGGACAGGAGAGCCATTTGGATGCAATAAATGTGAACACACTGTGTCAATCAGGAGTTGTCTACAGATTTTTAAAAGGCTTCAATTAAGTCATGGACACTACTGAAAGAAACTGAGAAAAATTTCAATGGTGTCATGAAGAAAGAAATCTGTGTTTTACAACACAAGCTTGCTGCCCACTGTGCTAGATGTCCACGGCTCTTACCTAGTATGGCAATTCTTAGGGTCTCGGTGCTGGATACTCTTTTTATAAGAAACTAAAGCCTGAAACTAATGAAGAACAAAGTAAAAAGCCTGGCACCAAAGGTTTGGGGGGTGTCTTGCATATAAATGAAAATTTGAGGAGGAACTCTTCCTCAGAATTTGGAAGGCACTACAAATCACTCTTTTCTGCTGACGTTAAGAATTTATTTTGTATTTTCAGAAAATTTCCTCAGAAGAAAATACCTTATAATTTACAAACAGCAATTTATCTTCCCCTACATTTGCAGACCACTAAGAGTGGATAAAATTTCCTTAAGCTCTACCAGAGAGTCAGAGGACTGGGAATAATGAGAGCACAGCAGAGTTCAGATACAACATTAACTCGATGCCCGGCCAGCTGGTTTCCATCGAGAGGTCCCCCAGGAGAAAGCCGCTCCTAGGCTTCAGGGCGGAGCGAGACCCACCGAGGCAGCCCGAGGGCGGCCGCCGAGCAGGGCCGACCCCGGCCTGCGTTCACCTTGTCTCAGGTACTCTGCTCGCGGCCGCGCCAGGGACCCCGCCCGCGGCCCGGAGCTGGTGACACATCCTTCTTTGGCCAAGTCGGGCTGAGGTAGGGCAGGGGGCGGGGAAGGAAAATAAAGCCTCAGCGCGTAACGACGCGACTCTCAAGCCTTCCAAACCGTTGGCATTTGTTTCTCTGCCAAGCTTTCCTGTTAACAAGTTCCTGAGAACTGGGCGGGCGAACCGGCCTAGGAGCCCCGAAAAGAGGGAGGCCCCAGGCCGTGCCCAGCGTCTCTCCTCTGTGCGCGCCCCCGGGGCAGGCGGCTCCCACACCTCCCGGGCTATTCTGCCCGCCGAGCGAGCTGGGCTTGCACAGACGCCGGCGCCGCCTCGACGCCCGACTGCCACGGCTCTGCCCGCCGGGTCAGCCCCGCGCGGCCCCTCCGGCCCGGCCGGTCCCCGCCCCCGGCCCCCGGCCCCGCCCGCCCCGGCCTCCGCGCGCCGCCCCCGGCCTCGCCACCCCCTCAGGCCGGGCCGGGGGCGCCGAGGGCTCGAGGCCGCGCAGCGCGCGTCCCGGACCTACCTCGGCGCCCGCCGCTCCTCCTGCTGCTGCTGCCCCGGCTCGCGGGCGGCGCGAGATCCCGAGCTGCGAACACGGCGCGTGAGGAGCGGAGGCCCGAGCGCGCCCCGCCCCGCCGCCTGCCGGCCTCGGCCTCCTCGGGCGCCCGCCCTCCGCTGCGGGTTCGGCGCCCCGCCCCTCGGCACCGCGCGCCCCGCCCCGCCCTAGGCCCCGCCCCCGGCGCCGCGCGCCCCGCCCCCGCCCTAGGCCCCGCCCCAGGCCCCGCCCCCTTGCCGCCCCCTCGCCCCGGTCCTCTCTGCTCTTCCCGCCCCGCCGGGAACGGGGCCTCCGGGATCGCCGCGAAATCCGACGTGCCGGCTTCGCACGCCTGGGTTTTGTCACGATTGCTTTTTGGGGCGTGCGTGTCTCTGGCTCGGATTTATTTGTATTGTTGTTGTTGTTACTGTAGTCCCCGTTAGCTGTTTTTTGCCCGCCTCAAGGAGGCCGGGCCTCGTGGCCCCTCCGAGGCCGGAGCCCGCGGCCAGCAGCCCGCGCCTCCGACCAGCCTGCCCGGCCTCGCAGACCAGCCAGCTGCCGGCCCCTGCGCTGCCTTTTGCGCGACCCAGCAAGTTGTGAATTTTGAAAGAAAAAATATAATTTACTTTTCACTGTTATTGTTAAATATAACCCAAATACAGAAAGCCCTATGAGACCAATGTGCGGCTTAATGAATTATTCTGAGACATACCCTTACACCACCCAGATTTAACGGCATATAAAATGGTCCGGCTCAAAATAAAACTTCGTCAAGAGCCAAGAGGGCCCAGCCTAGGAAGGGCCTCCTGAAATCTGGTAATTGCCACAAATCTAAAGACCACCTGCCCATAATCCTTCCCTCTCCAGGCACACAACTGTAAAATGGATACAGAATGAGTAATCCCCAAGTGTGAGGGATTTTTACAATTCTTTAAAAGATCTGATTGTGATTTTAATAAAAACCATTGATTATACACTTTAGATAGCTTGCGTGGTGTGTGACTATATCTCAGTAAAACTGCTAAATAATTGTGCAAGAACAGCCAGAAATAGCTATGTACAGCACGGAAAATAGGAAGATTGAAAGGTGAAGAATTTTCTTGTCTATTTTATTTCTTATTATTGAAATGAAAATGCTCTAATAATGACTGGAGTGATGAATGCACAGCTATATGATTATACCACACACCATTGATTGTACACTTTGGATGAATTGAATGTTTCATTAATATGTATCAATAAAATTGATTTGTTAAACAAAAATAAAGAAGCATAAATAAATCAATTAGGAAATTGAACAGCATGATCAAGGAGCATTTCAGGGTGGGGTTGGGAGGTATGTAAGGAGTTGAAAATAGTCAAGAATTAAGTGGGCTGTGAGGACAGGTCTTGAGCATCTGGGCTTTGTCCCTCATTCTGTGACACCAGCACCTAGCACAGCACCAGGTACATGTCGGTATCGTATGTGTGTATAAAATTACCCCAAATAATCAATTCTTCCAATAGCTAAAGCTAAAATGAAGTGCTTTGTGAGATACCTTGATGTCTTGGAAAGAGGTCTCTATACTTTAAACTTTACACTGCTTTTCAATTTTAAAAGCCCTTTCAGATGCATTAAGGTATTTTATTTGAGATCAATCCTGTGAGAAAGGCAGGACGGTACAGAAAGTCTTTGCAAAAGGTCATAGTACAATGCGTACTGGTAAGAAGTACATAGTGAAACTATAAAACAATTTCAGTACTGCTAACCCTGCCAACCTGGATTCCTGGTTTGTCTTGACAGGTTTATTGCCTGAGTTTTCACCTTAGGATTTCTTTGACTCCTTTGCCATACATTTATACACAGTATGACTTAAATTTATAAAGGACAGAACATCAGACTAGAAATTTGACTCAGCTTGATAGAGTCAGCCTCTCATCATGAGCACCATAGAGAACTGGGGCTACAGAGTTGCAAGTTTGCCACCATTTATTGAACACCCAGGCTCCGGGCTAGGTGATGGGAATACAAAGAATATAAAATAAATGAGACACAAGCTTTGCCCTCAAAGAGTTTATATGGTTTAGATAGGGTGAAAGATTTGGAAATAAATGACTATTTAGTTTAATATGATGGTAGGAGAACAGTCCTGAGCACAATTAATTCTAGTAAGAGTAGAGAGGAAGTAGGGCAAGTCTTCTCAGGGAAAAGAACCTCTGAATTTTTTAAATGATGAAAAAAATCTCAAGTATTTCAAAAGTATTTCTCCATCTCTTCCTGGATTATTTTGAAGCAAATGATAAGCAGCATTTTATTATATCCACAAATATCTCAATATATATATCTCTAAAAGATAAGATCTATTTTAAAAACTATAACCCCAATACCACTAAAGTGTCTTAAATTTTTTTTTTTTATTCTGAACAGTCCTTCCCTTTCCAACTCATAACCTGGTAGCCTCTAATCTTTCTATTTTTTACAATTTACTCTTTCTAATTATCACTTATAAGTGATATCATACAATATTTGTTCTTATTTGCCTTACTTATTTCACCGAGCATGTTTTCCAGTTTCTTCCATGTTGCAGCATGTCTCATAACTCCATTCTTTCTTATATGGCCAAATAATATTCCATTGTGTGTATGTACCATATTGTATTTTTCCATTCATCTTTTTTTGTACCGTATTGTATTTTTCCATTCATCTTTTTATGAACACTTGTGTTGTTTCTATTTTGGCTATTGTGAATAATGCTGTATAAACATTGGTGTACAAATATTTATTTGAAACCCTGTTTTCACTTTCTTTGGGGATATACCTAAAAGTGAAATTGCTGAGTCATAGGTTGTTCTAGTTTGTCAAAGGGCTGCAGATGCAAAGTATCAGAAATGGGTTGGCTTTTATAAAGGGGATTTATTTGGGGTAAACACGTAAAGTTCGAAGGCAGGGAAAAGACCAAGTTGAGGCACCATAAGAGGTGCTTTCTCACCGAAGTCAGCTGCCACGTGTTGAAGCAGGCATGGCTGCCAAGTTCTGCCGAGGTTTGAGCTCAGCTGAGGGCAATCAGGCACGGGGCTTGTCTGTTTCTGGGCGTCCTCTATCAGTCTCAGTTGCTCCGCATTCTTCCCAAGTTCAGCTGCAAGCTATTGGGCATATGGCTCATCTCTCCCTGGGGCTCAGCTCTTTGAGCCGCTCAGGGTCTTTTCTCTTGAGCTACTCTGTTGGCCCAGCCTCTTGAGGTTTTCTGCTTAAACAATCTTCTAGTTCTCTCTCACGTGGCAGGGGGAAAATGGCAGTTTCCTTTTTCTCTGTCTTTGTGTGTCTGTCTCTCTGTTTCTGTTTTTATCAGACCCAGCAAAAGGGTGGAGACTTAAAATGAATCATACCCCACTAATGTAGTCCAATTTAAAACCCAAAAGTGATCTTATCAAGTAATCTAATCAAAGGCCCTTTAACTGAATTTACTGCAGTCAAAGGGTATCATACCCACAGGGATGGAGGAGTTTAAAAACAAAATGTTTCTCTTTTGGGGGTTCTTAAAATAATTTCAAACTGCCACATAGGGTAATTCTATATTTAACTTTTGCCATATTGCTTTTCACTGCAGCTGCACCATTTTACATTCCCAACAAAAATGCACTAAATTTCCAAGTTCTCTGCATCTTCTTCAACACTTCTTATTTTCTGCTTTTCCCACCACATCCTTGTGGGTATGAAGTGGTATCTCACTGTGGTTTTGACTTGCATTTCTCTAATAACTAATGATGTTGAGCATCCACCTACTGGCCATTTGTATATCTCCTTTGGAAAAATGTCTACAGGCACACCTCGTTTTACTGTGCCTCCTTTATTACACTTCACAGATACTGCACTTTGAAAATTGAAGGTTTGTGGCAACCCTGTGTCAAGTAAGTCTATTGGTGCCATTTTTCCAACAGCATGTGCTCGCTTTCTGTTTCTGTCACTTTTTTTTTAGACATAATACTATATTTACAGCACACTTAATAGACTATAGTGCAGAATATTGTGTAAATATAACTTTATATGCACCAGGAAACCAAAATTTTGTGTGACTTGCTTTATTGCAATATGCAGTGGTCTGGAACTAAATGCACAATATCTCTGAGATATGCCTGTATATAAATCTTTTGCCCATTTTTAAATTGAGTTGTTTGACTTTTTGTTGTAAAACATCTTTTTAAATTAGCAATTTCTTAATATCTAATTACTGTTCAAAATTACCCAATTTTCTCATAAATGTTTTATATAGTTTATTTTTTGAAATCAGGATCCAGATAAGGCCATCACATTGTATTTGGTTAACAGCTCTTAAACCTCTTTTTACTCCCTTGCAGTATATATGTTGAAGAAATGGATTGTTTTTCCTGTGGAATTTTCTACATTCTGCATTTTGTTGATTGCATTTGTGAGGTGTTTAACACATTCTTCTATTGCCTATATTTTCCTTGAACTGATAGTTAGATCTAGAGGTTTGATCAGATTTAGGGGGAAAAAAATATAATCAAGAGAAAAAATAACCAATTGACAAAGGATCCAGAACTGTCGCAGTTATTAGGGTTAGCAGACAGGAACATTAAAGCAGTTACTAAAGCTGCGTTCCAAACGTACAAAAGGTTAAGTAGAAACATGGAAGAAATAAAAGACCCAAAGACCCAAATCGAACTTCTGGAGATGAACACTATGATGTCTGATATAAAAATACACTGGTTTGGATTAATGGCAAATTAGATATTACTGAAAAAAAATTAGTGAGCTTGAAGTCACACAAATTCTATTATTTTATTTTTCAAAATGAAACATAGAAAAAAACATTAAAAATCTTTTTAAAGGTTAAAAAATTAGTGAAATTAGTGAACAATGTGACAATTTCAGAGATGTGATAAAAGGAATCTCAAAAAGAGGGGTGGGGAAGCAATATTTGAAGAACCAATGGCCAAAAGTTTTCAAAAATTAATGAAAACCATATACTCACAGATCCAAGAAGCTCAATACACCCCAAGAACAAGAAATTTTTTTAAAAAACCACGTGAAGGCACAATTGCTCAAAATCAGTAATAAAGAGAAAATCTTAAAAGCAGCCAGAGAAAAGAAGACATTGTATTTAGAGGAATAAAGAATGAATAGCAGCAAATTTCTTATCAAAAGCAATGTAAGCAAAAAGATAGCGGAGGAACATCTTTAAAGTATTTAAAGAAAAAAAATAATCTCTCAGTCTGGAATTCTATATCCAGTTAAAGTATATTCCAGAAATGAAGATGGAATAAAGATTTTTACACATATACAAAGCAAAAAGAATTAATCATGCCCAGACCCATACTATAATAAATGTTAAAAGAAGGAAAACGGCACCAGATGGAACTGTTGATCTCCAAAGAAGAAGAATATGACGTGGTGTATTATCACTTGAAGTAGATTTGGTTAAAGATTTATACTATAAACCCCAGAGCAACTACTAAAATAAGAAAGCAGGGAAACAGACTTGGCCCGGTGGTTAAGGCGTCCGTCTACCACATGGGAGGTCGGCGGCTCAAACCCCGGGCCTCCTTGACCCGTGTGGAGCTGGCCCATGTGCGGTGCTGATGCGCGCAAGGAGTGCCCTCCCATGCAGGGGTTCCCCCACATAGGGGAGCCCCATGCACAAGGAGTGTGCCCAGTAAGGACAGCCGTCCAGTGTGAAAAGAAAGTGCAGCCTGCCCGAGAATGGTGCCACACACATGGAGAACTGACACAATAAGATGATGCAACAAAAAGAGACACAGATTGCTGTGCCACTGACAACAACAGAAGCGGACAAAGAAACAAGACGCAGCAAATAGACACAGAGAACAGACAACCGGGGTGGGGGGGAAGGGAGAGAAATAAATAAATAAATCTTAAAAAAATAAAATAAGAAAACAAAGAGGTATAGATAATAAGACAACAAAGGAGATGAAATGCAATCACAAAATATCCATTAATCCAAAAGAAGATAGAAAGAGAGGAAAAAGAAACAAAGAAGAGATGGGGGGAAATAGAAAGCAATAGAAGAATTATAAGAATTACATCTCACCATGTCAATAATCACATTAAATGTAAATTGACTAAAACTCCCAATTAAAAGGTAGAGATTGGATAAAATAGTAAGATACAACAACATGCTGCTTACAAGAAAAACACTTTAAATATAAAGACACAAATAGGTTAAAAGTAAAAGGATGGAAAATAGATTTACACTGCTAACACTAGTCAAAAGAAAATTAGGGAAGCAGATATGGCTCAGGTGATTGGGCTTCCACCTACCATATGGGAGGACCCAGGTTCAATCCCTGGGGCCTCATGGTAGGAAAAAAAAAAGTGTGCCCACATGGTGAGCCAGTGCCTGTGCAAGTATGTCATGTAGCAAGATGATGACACAACAAAAGAGAGAGGAAGGGGAGAGTCAAGGCATAACAGAAACCAGAAACTGAGGTGGCACAGCTGACAGGGAACCTCTCTCCACATCAGAGATCCCCAGGATTGAATCCCAGTGAATCCTAGAAGAGAAAGATGAGAAGACAAAAAGAGAAATAGATACAGAAGATCATACAGTGAATGGACACAGACAGCAAAAAACAGCAGGTAGGGGAGGAGGAAAAAAAAGAAAATTAGATTTTAGAGCAAAGAATAGTACCAGGAATAAGGAACTTCATTTCATAATGGGATTTCGTAAAGAGCTCAATTCATCAAGAGGACATAATAACCCTAAATGTTTATTCACTTAATAATAGAGCTTTGAAATACATGAAGCAAAAATTGATAGGGAAGCGGATGTGGCTCAAGCAATTGGACTCCTGTCTACCATATAGGAGGTCCAGGGTTTGAGACCCAGGGCCTCCTGGTGAAGGCAAGCTGGCCTGTGTGGCAAGCTGGCCCATGCGGAGTGCTGCCCTGTGCAGGAGTGCTGGCCCACGTGAAGAGCTGACGCAGCAAGATGATGCAACAAAAAGAGACACAGAGGAGAGACAATAAGAGATACAGCAGACCAGGGAGCTGAGGTGGCGCTCCAGGTTAGATTCCTAGAGCTGCCTAATGAGAATACAAGCAGACACAGAAAAACATACAATGAATAGACACAGAGAGCAGACAATGAAGGGAGAGGGGAGAAATAAATAAATAAATCTTTTTAAAAAATTGATAGAACTGCAAGAAGAAATAGACAAATCCACAATTATAATGGTGATTTCAATACTCTGCTCTCAATAATTGATTCAGAAAGTAGACAGAAAATAAGGGAAGGTATTAAAGACTTGGACAACACTTATCAAACTTCACCTACTTTACATTTGTAGGACATGCCACACAATAGCAGCAGAATCCACATTCTCTACAAATACACACAGAACATTTACCAAAATAGACCATTTGGGGGACATAAAACAAGTCTCAGTAAATTTGAAAGTATTCATGTCATACACAGTATGTTCTCTGACCACAATGGAATTATGTTTTAAATTAATAACTGTCCGGAATATCCTCTTCTCCTTCCCTGAACTCCCAAACCTGCTCCTTCTCTCATTTCAGGTCAAGGTCCCATCATCCACTCACTCATTTAAGCCAGAAATTCTTAATATTCCTGCTCCTTGTCTCTCTTACATGATAAATTCCCAACTTCTGCTAACTTTTCTTTCAAATGGCTTCTCAAATCTGCTCAGTCCTCTTTGCTCTATCACTGTTCCCTCAGTTCTGGCCATCACTATGTTTCCTCGTTGACCTGTTCCAGTTACCTAAGTGCTCCCTCTGCCTCACCTTTGCTCTCCTTAAACTCACTTTCCACATACAGAATGGTACATCTTTTATCTAGTGAATAGCATTCCTGTATTTGGGGGACCTCTCCAGTAGGAGTCCTGACTCCCAAGGTGTAAGCCTGAATTCACCTTTACCTTCTCTGCAGCTAGGAGAGGAGAGAATGACCTAGGCTCAGTCAGAGGAACAAGACAAGACTTTAATTAAGAAGAGTGCAGTGTGAAAAAACAGAATTACAACACAATAAAGTTGCTAGACAAAGGTGCAGGAGATGCTCAGAGATATTGTGTTTTGCTTGTGTGGTGGTATTTTATTTTTGCAGGGGAATGTGGTTTCTTTTGGATTTTTTAAAGCCTGAAGTTTGTGTTCAATTTTCTTTGTTTTCCTTTCTTTTTAAAATATAACAGCTTTATTGAGTTATAATTCATACAACATATAATTTTCTTATTTAAAATGTTTGTAGTATATTCACAGAGTTGTGCAACCATCACCACAACCAATTTTAAAACATATTCATCACCCCAAAAAGAAATTCCATAACCATTGGTAGTCTCACCCCATTTCCACCCCTCCACCCTTCACAGCCTTTGACAACCACTAAGCTACTTTCTGTCTCTATAAATTAACTAGGCATTTTATATTAATAGAAGCAAACAATATGTATTTTTTAGTGTCTGGCTTCTTTCACTTCGTATAGTATTTTCAAGGTTCATTCACGTATTATTTTTATTGCTGAATAATATTCCGTAGTATGCCTATGCCACAGTTCATTTATCCATTCATCAGCTAATGGACATTTGGGTTGTTTCCAGGTTTTTGCTATGACAAATAAGGATACTGCTAGAAAGAAAGCTGCAACTCTAAGAAAACAAAGGCTCACCCAATTTTGGAGGAGAAAAGAATTTTATTAATGGTCTTGCAAGAACGGGCGCAGGACCTGGATAAAATGGCCACCCTGCCAAACAGCAAGAAGCATGGACATTTATACCCTAAACTGAGCACGCAGGTCCTTCCCCTGTTCCCCATTGGTTGGGTGCTTCAGGGGTTGCAGCCTGAGATGCCTAAGTAAGTTCTGGGGTTCCGTTCAGCTCTCAGTTGCCGCCCCACTCTCTACACTCTGGGTCGGCTGGGTGGGCTGAGCACAGCTTTCCCTCCCTGCCCCACTTTTCAAATCTGGGGCTGCTTTCGCTATCGGCCCTGCCCCCAGCACTCACCATTGGCCCCCCCGGCCGAGGCCCCACCTCACTTCTCACCAGTGGCCCTCGCTCATTTCGGCGCCACTTTTCAAACTGGTGCGCCGAAACTCCTAGAGTCCCTTTCCCTCCCTCCTCCAGCTGCAGAGCTGGCTCTGGCTTCCCCTTTGTGTGAAACTCAAACTTCACTCTTTTCTTACAATACTGGGAAATTTCATGGACACCACTTTGGGCAGGCATATGCTGTCCTTTCTTTTGAGTGTGTATCTAGGAGTGGATTGCTAGCTCATATGGCAACTATGTTTAAAGTGCTTGTTGTTGTTTTTTTTTTTTTGCTTGCAGTTTGAAAAGATGGTTGTTGAGAGACTCTGAATATGGGAGAAATTGACCCTTTCATCATTTGAGTTTTTTAATGGACGAAGTGAGCTTTTGTACACATAAACAAACAAACAACACTTGGAGCCACTTTTAAGTAATGACAAATGTATTAAAAATATCCAGTTTTCAAATCTATTTTTTTTCAGGTTTTTAAGCTGAACTTTAAATCTTGTAATTTTACTTACAAGTATATTATCCTGTTTTAACTTAAAGTAATTAAAAATATGATAGATTAAATTCCCTAAAGTTTATTAACTTGATTAAATTCTTAACATGTCAAACAACAATTATAAATTTAGTATATCTGATTCTATAAAGCACTTCACTCAACAAGCAAGCTTACAAATCTAATAAATTAATATTGCTAATAACTTAAGCTCTATTTACAAAGCTAACAACGTTTTTTTAATCTGCCCCTTGCGGCTTTTTGTGTGCTGTCTGCTCTCTGTCCATTCGCTGTACATTCTTCCGTGTCTGTATTTATTAATTTCCCCTCCCCCCCCCCCCCCCCTTGCGGCTTGTTTGCTGTCTGCTTTCTCTGTCCATTCACTGTGGGCTCCTCTGTGTTCTCGCTTGTCTCCCTTCTTTTTGTTGTGTCACCTTGCTGAGTCAGCGCTCCGTGGCATCTGTGGGCCGCTGGTGCTCTGCAGCGAGCGTGTGGTAGACGGGAATCATCTGATTGAGACAGCCGCTTCCCCAAAGCTAATAACTTTTTAAAGTTATAGATCTAGTACCTTGGATTCTCTGAAGAGTTCAAGCACAGTTTACAAACGTAATCAATTCAACGTTTGAACATTTCAAATTTAAATTTAAATCCCCAATTAAATTCTTTTGAACATTTCTAATTAAAATCACCAGTGTAAATCCAACTCAAACAAAATACACTTAAATTGACAAGATCATTTTTAAAAAGTGTATTTCTAGATGCAACACAAAAGCGTTAAATCCTAGGCATGAGTTGTTTCTATACTCTTAATTGGAGATTATTTGAGCTTGCATTAGATTATTTAGTAGGAAAAGTCAGCTATAGTGAGGAATCATAAGTACTACTTCACGCATAGTTTAATATTCTATTTTGGTTTAGAACATATAAATATGTATTCATGTGTCAATCCCTTTCTTTGAGTATAGGTCTGCTAATTGGAGTTACAAGATATCTTTGTTGCATAAACCACTCTCTTGTATCCACTACGATTTCTGGTTTGGGTTATTTTTAATTGGAGCAAACTTTAAGCCACTTGCAAAGCAATTTAAGTATAGATTCATTTTAGAATCTTTACATTTCCTTGTAATCTTTTATAGCTGTCTCACCCACTTTTCATTTGATAAGATTTTTTTAACAGGTTGCTTTTAGCTACTCTTTTCAAAGCATCTATCCTAATTCCCACATAATCTACAATACTTCCCTTCCATATGCAAATTTAATGGGCTTACATCATATTGAATTAAATCAGGTAATAATAATAACATGCACAAATGATATCTGTAGGTTTGGAAACAAGCACAACTGATTTGTTGTGTGCTCTCTGTGTCTGCTCGTCTTCTCTTTAGGAGGCACCAGGATCCGAACCTGGGATCTCCCATGTGGGAGAGAGGTGCTCAATTGCTTGAGCCACCTCAGCTCCCTGCTTTGTTGTGTCTCTCATTGTGTTTCATCTTTGTGTTTCCTCATTGTGTCATCTTATGCACCAGCTCTCCAGGCTAGCTTGTTGTGCCAGCTCACTGTCTTGCTCATCTTCTCCAGGAGGCACCAGGAACTGAATCCAGAACCTCCCACGTGGTATGCAGATGCCCAAATGCTTGACCTACATCCACTTCCCTAGTAGACAAGCAGACACAGAGAACACACAACGAATGGACATAGAAAGCAGATAACAAGCACAAACAAGGGGGGGGGGGGCGTTGGGGAATAAATAAAATAAATCTTAAAAAAAAAGAAACCATGGAAATCTGGATAAATTCTGGACTTTAGTTAATTATAATGTATCAATATTGGTTTGTTAGTTGTTAATGATTGGGGAAACTGGGTGCAGTGTATATGGGAACTCTACTATCTGCTAAATTTTTCTATAAATCTAAAACTGTTCTAAAAAATAAAGTTTGTTAAGAAAACTAGTTGGGCATATTTGCGTCTGGTCCTCTATTTTGTTCCATTGATCTATCCCACTGCCAATACCACACTGTTTTGATTACTGTAGCCTATAGTATGCCTTAATATTGGGTAGTTTTTGCCTATATTTGAGTTGTTGGTTTTCTTATTACTGAGTTTTGAGAAAGTGCCAGTGTACTATATGTGGGAAAGGGTTAAGTTTAATTTTCACAAACGGGTAGCTGGAGCCGGCTCTGCTGTTCCAGCAGGTAGGGTAGGGGTTCTAGCCGCTTTGGTGCACCAAGTATTTGAAAAGTAGCTCCCAAACAAGGGAGGGCAGATGGTGAGTGCTGGGGGCGGGCCTAGAGCAGGGAAAGCCAATGAGGAGTGCTGGGGGCGGGGCCAGTAGTGGAAGCAGGTGCCAAATTTGAAAACCCCACCAGGGGGTAACCCCTGAAGCACCTAATCAATGGGGAACAGGTTATAAATATCACTGTTCCTTGTTGTTTGGCCAGCAGGCCACTTTGTTCAGGTGGAGCCCCTGTTCTTGCCAGATCGTTAATAAATTTCTTTTCTCCTCGGCAATCAGGTGAGCTTTTGTTCTGTCACAGGGGCAGTTTTCTTTCTAACAAACTTAGGGGCTCGTCCAGGATCCAAAGCTTCAGAGGGGGACCCCTGGAGCCGTGGAGGGGAAGGCGCTCCCTGTGATTGAGCGGTCTCAGACTCCCCCGCTGGGGGACCGACTCTGACAGCTGGAAGGACCCAAGACCAGATGCTTGGATCTGCTGATTGTGGACAAGAAAAGGGGAAGGGGAAACCTACCTCTCACTGACCCAGTAACCCTGTGGAGTGGCCAAGGTAAAAAAAAAAAGGGACTGTTAAGTATTACCTTGGTGGTGGGGAAATTCTGATGAGTCTGGGCTTGAAAGACACCCAGACAAGACTCAGAATGGGGAATAGAGGCAGTCGATCAACTGGGGAAGGGGTATCTGTGAGCTCCCCCAGGGACATTCCTCTGGATAGTCTATTAGTGAGGATGTTGAAACATTGGACCGATAATGATCGGAACAAGGGAAAGAAAATAACCGCCAGATGTATTCTGGCCAAAATACCAGGCAGATGAGAATTAGCTCGTGCCAACCTTGTTTTCATAATTCTTTTTGGGTTTTTCTGTTTGTTCAGTGTATGTTTTAATACATCTGGGTGACAATATTAAGTTGACAATGAAAATTCTTAAAAGAGCTCTATTCAAATGGCTAAAAAATTTTAAAAAAGGAACTTATATTAATAAAGTATGGAAATCTTGAAATGCCTAAATTGAGAATAGTTTATTATTTTTTCACAGAACAGAATGAGGGATATGAGACTCAAGTAGATATAGAGAGATGTAAAAGGTTTATGGGAGTACTGACTAAAATTTTAATAAGGTTGTTTAAAAGAATGTGTTTTTTTCCTAAGGTAAAACAGTGGTTTTCATAAAATCAGGGTGGAAGCATGTAGGACAAAACTTGAATGCATATGATAAGTTGTAGAAGGTATTGCAAAGGAAGCATTAAGTAAGGGAATGTGTTTTGTGAAGGCGGAATTTGTCTTGAGATGAAGCAACTATTGTCCCTGTGGTTATGGATAGTTATAAGAAGTTTGTAAAGCAATGTTTAATTGAAATATTTGAATGGCTAATTACAGTAAGTCATTACTAAACAGAAACTGAATTGATTTTAATAACAAAAAGTAGTTTCATCACAGGAAAAACTGTCAGAGGCCACCTCAATCTGCATGTTAAAGTGGTGGTAAAGGAAAATAATCTTGATTCCATTGGACATCTGTATTGCTGAAGTAAAATACTTGTTAATTAATATCATCATGGTGTAGGTGTAGAAGTAAAACGCTCCATGGTGCTGAAGGACGTTATGCATCGGGCCAGTGGAATATTGGACCCTGGCGTCCTAGCTTTTCTCTAGGGTCAACAGTGCTGTAGCGTGCTGGCTGTGTGAAGGACATGCTAAGTGGAGCAATGATTGCCGTAGTTCTGTGAGTAGAACTTAAACATAATTGGCATTATGGCCTGCTCCCATGTAGAGACAACTTATAAGGTATTGCAAGCCTGGAGCTTAGATCTATTAATTGCAACTCAAAAAGAAACATGCACTCATTAGTGCATTGATTGGTATTAAGTACTGTACCTATATCTCTCCTATTCTAGATATATGCTTGATGATTATGATATCTTTTCTAAGCATATACAGAGGGATATTAAACATGGTAACTTCATTTTCTAAATAGTTAATGAACATGCTTAATCCAAGTGTCCCTCCTAGCCCTTATTCTAAAACCTGTCCCACTCATATCCTGGGGAGGACTGGCAAACCCACATGCCATCCTGCCAGGGCTAAGCATTTTCCCACCAGGAAGGAAACAGTAAACAAGGTGGCTGGGATCCACTTCAGCTTAATGCCTTTAAGATAGTCTATGGGTAACCTTTCCTCACCCAGGACCTAGAAACCAGTTTCTGAAGAAAACCTGCAAAATAAAGCCCCATCAACTTTGAGAGGTTGCAGCCTTTAGGCTCCTGGCCTTTTCTATTTTTGTGGCCCAGTATACTTTCAATGATACCTTATATCCTTAAAATTCTAATTAAGTTTATTTCTTCCATATTCTTAGCCACACAGGGATTTCAGCCAGTTTCATCCAGGGTGCCACAGTTTTCTTCCTCCAACCATGATAGAAATGCAAGAGGGTTTCACACCTTGTCAGGATGACTGGAGACCTCTCTTCACTAGAGTTGAAGGATCTCCTCCTTAAGAATTATGTACTGGTTTTGTCCTCTACTTTGTTATCCCTCAGGCATTGTGGTTTGCTGGTCCAGACCCTGCCTCTCAAATTCACCGTCCATCAACACCAACCCGGTAGTTGGGTCCTAATCAAATCGTGGAAAGAGTCCAAACTTCAGTCTACCTGGGAAGGACTCTATCAAGTTTTGTTAACAATCGAGACTGCAGTCCAGACAGCAGAAAAAGGCTGGACCTACTGCTCTCGAGTAAAAGGACCAGTACCCAACTGGGATGATAAGTACCCAACAACACCATCCAAGTCCTGGGAAATAGCTCCACCTCCGGATCCCTTAAGGAGCACTCTGAGAAGGCAGTCGTTGGGAGGGCATATCAGAAAGGGGGAGGGATTGCTTGGACTCCATATCAGTGAACTGTACGGGAAGATATCCCTCCAACTAGAGGGAAGGCTGTTACCTGTATCCACCTTGTCCAGTGCCTTAATAGACTAGCAGATGAGGGATTTAAAGTTTCTGAAAATGAGAATAATTATACTGACTATGATGTTTCAGAGTCAGGTCATGACAAATCCCATTAAATTGATAGTAAATGTAACCGAAGCCCTGGAGTCCCAGGCTGTGCAGTTTGATGCCTGCCAAGTGATAAGGTGTGGAGATTTAGGGCAGCAGCGGTGCCTGAGTGGGTGAAATAAATATCTATGCCCCAAGTCACCAAGAGTCTCTCAAACTCCTCCCCCCATCTCGACTGGGGCTTGGTGTGGTGGACTACCGAGCACAAGGGGTGGATCGCCGGGAAGGGAGGAGGCCATACTCACTCGAAACCGTTAGAGGAAAAGACAGCCTTTTATAAAGGCAATCCCCCACCAGACTGCAAAAACCTCCAGTGTAACCCGGTAGTAATAACCATTAGAAAGGCAGACAGATTCAGCAGAAACAAACTTTATTCTTCCCCTGAGAGAGTCTATGGGATGGGGGTGGACGTTACAGGTGAAGATCTTCTGGGGAGGTTCTGTATTCGAGTCCTTCCACCCCCTGTGGATATGATGTCAACAACGTCCCCTCCAGCTAACCCTTCAGAGATACCAAGGGGAAACCCACCAAAGGCCAGTTCCCCGATGCAGAATGATCCTAAAGCAGTCAGGATACATAAGGCAGAGGATTTAGAGCAGACCATAAAAATAGAGACAGAATATGGAGACACAAATGCCTGGGTAGAATGGGGCAAATATACAGTCCAGAGTCTAAACAAAAGCAACTGCTATGCTTGTTCAACAGGCTGACCCACTCCTCATATCGTACCCTTTCCCCTAGGTATGGAAAAACACGAAAGGGGGTTTAAGTGCATGATACTTCTCTTCTAGAGTGCTACTCCTGGTGAAAATTGTAGTATGTTGTCCTCTGTCTTCCCTCCTGTCAAAAAGAGAAACACCAAAGCCGCACTGGCTTCCCGCCTTGGTCCAGGAAGTCACTCTGTCTCTCTAGATGGGGAAAAGGGCTCCAGGCCCTTGGGACCATGGCCCTGTGTACACGAGTATGAAACGTGAGTGAGGATAGTACTGGCAAGTTCTCCAGTTTGGCCACACCCCGAGCAGCCCTTTGGTGGTCCTGTGGAAAGGGCATCCGCTGACCAGTGTTACCTGAGAAGTGGGAGGAAACTGTGCTCTGGTTCAATTGGCCATCCATTTACCCTGGCATTTGAAAAAGAGGAAGAAACACAAAGTCAGGGAAGGAGAAAGGAAAGGAGTTTACTTAGTTGCTTTGATGACCGAATTTATCTAGATAATATAAGAGTTCCCTGGGAAGTCCCAACGAATTTAAAGCTAGAAATCAGGTAGGTGCAGGATTTGTCATTCTTGTTCTGGTGGGCCACTGTTAACAAAAATGTGTATTCGATTAACTATATATATTATAATCAACAAAAATGTATCAGTTATACTAGGGATGTAGTTAAGGGAATAGCAGAACAGTGGGATGCTACTAGCTGAATGGCCTGAGAAAATAGGATAGCCCTAGACAAGATGCTGGCAGAAAAAGGAGGCGTCTGTGTCATGATTGGAGGGAGTTGCTGTACCTTCATCCCCAATAATACAGCCCCAGATGGGACTATCACAAGGCCTTGCAAGGCTTAACAGCCTTATCTGAAGAGTTAGCGGAAAATTCTGGCATTGACATCCCACTCAGAGGATGGTTAGAGCTGGTTTGGAACGTGGAAAGGAGTGGCAACGTCTGTCCTGACTTCCCTTACCATCGTAGCTGGGGTACTCACAGCAGATGGATGTTGCCTCATCCCATGTGCCCAAGCGTTAGCTCAAAACTCACTGAAACGGCCCTAACCAGATGCCTACACAGCACAAGAAAACAACTTGTACCCCCTTGAAGAGGAAGATCTCCATGATGAAGAGTGAGGAGGCTCTTAGCAGATTTGAGAAACTAAATTGTGCAAACTGAAAGAGCCTAAGGAAAGGAGGGGATTTGCGGGAAAGGATTAAGTTTAATTTTCACAAAAGGGCAGCCGGAGCCAGCTGTGCAGTTGGAGCAGGTAGGGTAGAGGTTCCAGCGGCTTCGGCGCGCCAAGAATTTGAAAAGTGGCGCTGCAATAAGGGAGGGCCAATGGTGAGTGCTGGAGGCGAGGCCAAAGTGAGAGGGCCAATGAGGCGTGCTGGGGGCGGGGCTAGAGCAGGGAAAGCCAATGAGGAGTGCTGGGGGCGGGGCCAGTAGTGGAAACAGTGCCAAATTTGAAAAGCCCGCCAGCTGGTGGGAGGGTAGGGAAGGCCAGTGGCTGGAATCAGAGCGGGATCCGGGTAAATTAGTTAGATCTCTCAGATAGGCTGTAATCCCTGAAGTACCCAATCAATGGGGAACAGGGGAGGGACCCACGTGTTAGGTTTAAATTATAAATATCGCTGTTACTTGTTGTTTGGCCAGCCAGACATTTTGTCCAGGTGGAGCCCCGGTTCTTGCAAGATTGTTAATAAATTTCTTTTCTCCTCCACAATCGGGTGAGTTTTTGTTCTGTTACAGGTGCAGCTTTCTTTCTAACGCTAGAAAGAGGCCCCCTGACTGCAAATATTCACCATGCCCTAGGACCAACCTGAAAGGTTTTTTAGAAAGAATGGAGTGTTATTAATTTAATACTTTGATTAAATGAAGGTTGGTTATAAAAGCTTCTATTATATTCATTGTTTCCTTCCCAGGGTTAAAAGAATGCTTACCCACCTGAATTAACATTAATTACTTGGAGAAGATGTGAGTGCCCTATATTTACAGATTTGAGTTTGGGGAACTGGACACTGGATCCAGGCTCACCTTGCAGAATGAGTCCTCCTGAGCCACCATTTGACAAGTCAGATGGCTTATGTAGTTGTGCTCTGTATCAAAAGGACTCCCAAGCCCATGCCTCTCAGCTAGAACGTAACTTAAGAATATGGTAAATCGCATGGTCCCTAGGCATACCTGAAGTTATACCTTTATCCCCACCCTCTTCTGAAATCTCTTACACAGCAATTTTGGATTCGGGTTGATGGGATTCTGCAACCCCTAATAAGTCTGTAACTGCCTAATGACAGGGCTCTGAACTTTTTTTCCCCCACAAACCCCTTTGACAGTCCGGTGAAGCCTATGGACCTCTTCTTAGAATAACGTTTTAGGGAAGCGGGCTTGGCCCAGTGGTTAGGGCATCTGTCTACCACATGGGAGGTCCGCAGTTCAAACCCCGGGCCTTCTTGACCGTGTGGAGCTGGCCCATGCGCAGTGCTGATACGCAGGGAGTGCCGTGCCACGCAGGGGTGTCCCCCACATAAGGGTGCCCCAGACGCAAGGAGTGCGCCCCGTAAGGAGAGCCGCCCAGCGCGAAAGAAAGTGCAGCCTGCCCAGGAATGGTGCCGCACACACGGAGAGCTGACAAAACAAGATGATGCAATGGAGAGAAACACAGAAGCAGTCACAGAAGAACACACACAGAGCAGACAACTGGGGGGGAGAAAAAATAAATTAATTAAAAAAAAAGAATGTTTTAAGACACATTACATAAAATACATAGGATCACAAAGGAAACCAATGATTGAAATGCAGTTATCAGAATATTAAAACTAATGTGTAGTAAATAAATATGCTTCTTTGTTGATAAATTAATAGCAAGACCTAGTAGATTTTTTTGTCTTTTTTTTAATATTACATTTTAATATTATTTTTTAAATAATAGAAATATGAGGTCCCCATATACTCCCCACCCCCCTCACCCTACTCCTCCCCCCATAACAACGTTCTCCTCCATCATCATGAGACATTCATTGCACTTGGTGAATACATCTCTGAGCACTGCTGTACCTCATGGTCAATGGTCCACATCATAGCCCACACTCTCCCACAGTCCACCCAGTGGGCCACGGGAGGACATTCAATGTCCGGAAACCGTCCCTGCAGCACAACCCAGGACAACTCCAAGTCCTGAAAATGCCCTCACATCTCATCTCTTCCTCCCACTCCCTACCCCCAGCAGCCACCATGGCCACTTTCTCCACACCAATGCCACATTTTCTTCGATTACTAATCACAATAGTTCATGAATAGAATATCAGTAAGTCCACTCTAATCCATACTCTATTCCTCCATCCTGTGGACCTTGGAATGGTTGTGTCCACTCCACAGCTATATCAAGAGGGGGCTTAGATTCCACATGGATGCTGGATGCAATTCTCCTGCTTTCAGTTGTAGGCACTCTTGGCTCCCTGGTGTGGTGGTTGACCTTCTTCACCTCCATGTTAGCTGAGTGGGTAAGTCCAATAAACCAGAGTGTAGGAGTTGCAAGTGTGTTGAGGCTCAGGGCCTGGCTATCACATGGTCAGTCTAGAGATTCAGGTCCCCTGGGTATACATTAAACCCCAGCACCAACTACAGCTCCGGTAAAAGTAACAGGAGAGGCTTGTGGACAAAGATCACATCTGAGTCCAGCTCCATCACACAGAAACACAAACTCCAAAGTAGGGCCAACTGACATGGCACTGAACTCCATCTGCCATGACCATAGAACCTGTGGGTCTCTGTAGCCCTCAGAAGAACCAATACCTGGGGCTGTACCTACTTTATCTGTCTCTGGGACTCTGCTCAGGTGTGCATAAGGGCAACCCCTCTGATAACCTCCCGGCTCTTTTTGGAGACTCATAGCCATATAAAGTCATTTGTCCTTTCCATTTCCCCCTTTTATTCAGGTCAAAAAGCATTTTTAACTCCTGATATTATATGTAGATTGAGATATTCTGCTGGTCCGAGTTGACCCTTTTATTCAAGGTCATTTTCTAGTTACATCATCAGCTAAGACCTAGTAGATTTAATAATTCCTATAATTTCAGTCCTGATGAGCAAAAATTATATTTCAAGATATTTGCAGCAATGATAAAGTTAATCGAAACAATCTATGAATTCTATTGGTGACAAAATCACAGGTCCTATTAATACTGCTCCAGTATATTGCCCACATTCATAATTGAATGTTACAGGTTAGTGAAAATTTCAGTTACAGGTTGGTGAAAATAAAGATGCAATTTATTTCCCTATCTGCGTTTATGGACTCCTGTCTTAATGGTGTGAGATTCTGTACTTCTTTCCATATCTTATATTTTTGTTGTCTCATCTACCATGATTCCCTGGTTATCTTATTTAACTCCTTTGTACAGGCTTCAGAAAGATTCTAAGGGGAGTACAGCACCTCAGCCTGTGAGACTCGACTCTTAGAACCTGTGCCTGTTATCCTACCCTCCGTCCTTCTCTCATCCCCACTCTTTATGCTCTGCCCCCCACCCGCACCCCCAGGCTCAGCCCGCTCTAGTGGGCAACTCCCCGACGGTGAGAACCGTCACCGAGGGCTTGGGCTCTGTTGGTTTCCCTCTGTGCTTGCTGATTTATCTAAAAGAGCCACCGCAACTAATTGTTCTCTCTTCCTTATGATCCTGAAACTTGTCATGTTGGAAAAATGTTTTAGTTCCAACATCTTGAATCGGGCAGGTGCTTTAGAATGTCTGAGTATTCACATTGTTTTTCAGTTAAATCCAACCTCTATCAATCCTAGAACACAAGCTAGAACCACGCATTTAAATACACTGATAAAGCAAAATATTAAAAGACCTTCCTGTGGGAAAGGAGCATTCTAGCATATAAGCAGTATCTTGAGTTGGTATTGTGAAGCTGAACAGTGAAGGCAGTCTTCAAGTGGAGACAGTTGTTTAGCCTCTGCAACACTCTTCTCTCTCTTCCATTCCAAAACTGGAAACAGTATAATGTAACTCTCCTTGGTGAAAACAAGACGTGTTTCCTGCCTTCAGGTGAGGCTGCTGTTTGTCCAGTGTAGTGTTTTTCTTGCTCTGCGACTCTTGTTGATTTCTGCCCTGGCAGTTGAGGGCAGAGAAGTTCCAGTTCTCTTGACGACGTCCCAGGAGACTGGGAGTGGACCGGACTCTGGCCAGGGCCATTTATCCTTGAAATTAGACACCAGCGGGGTATTACTCTGCTTATTCAGAAGGAGTAAGAAATAAACTAGCACGTGACAGGGCAAGGAAGTTCATCTCAATCTAGACAAACTTATTTTTATAGGTCAATGAAGGTGATAAAAATGAACACCAGGAAGAGCAGAAGTGGCTGACAGTAAAAGAGAAAGGGAGTGCAAATTTCCACCCAGCAAAAGTTGTTTTCAGGTCGTTAGGATTCTCACCCCACCCGTGTTGTTTCCTATCACAGTTTTTTTTTTTAGAAATTCAGAAATTTCAGAGCATATAAAACATACAGAAAAATACAGTAAATTGTATAATAAATGTCCATGTACCCACCACCCAGTTGGGACAAACATTGCAGCCCTTTGTAGGGGAGAAGGCCCCGCAGGGAAGCTCTCATGAGCCAATGAAGGTGCCCATGAGAGAAAGACGCCCCTTTAACCATCTTTCCTGCCCAGGGAATGTGAAGACACCACACCGTGTAAGAACTGGTCTATCCCCTGCCAAGCCCGTATCATTTTGGGGAAGAGCAAACAGCAGGTATCAACTGGGAGAGGAAGACGGCTTGGGAGACTAGAGAACAGAAGGACCTACCTCTCTTTTCCACGGCAGGTGTCCAGGCTGGAGCTGAGGAAGGAGAGAAGATTTACCACTCGGTGAAAGGGTGAGTTTGGATTATTTCAGGGGATTATACATTCTAATTGCTCAACTGAGCCTGTATTTGTGACTTAAAGTGACTGTGAGACTTCTCCATTATTTAAGAGTGAGCAGAAAAGCAATGGGACTCAGAATTTTCATTTGGGAGCAGGAAAGGTGATTTTTACTGAATAAGTAATTAAAGAAACAGTGGGAGACAAAGTCAAGTTGGGTTTTGATGGCCAGGAGTTTGGCTTGTTCAACATATCACATGGAGAGCATTTAACCGAATTTAACTTGTCATCAGTAGTAAAGCAAACTATAATTTTAGGCGCTAAGAAAGAAAAAAATTGCTACCTAGATGATACAGGAAAATTAGGGCAAAAATCCATGGTGAACAAAATATCAAAATTTTAAAGAGATGGTCAGGATTAGTGGTTTTTCCTTCTGCTCAGGGTTCAATATGTCTCTGCAGGGCCCTGTTACTGATCTTTATTTAAATTTTTGATATTTTGCTCATTATGGTTTCTTGGCATTCATTTTTTAAAAAGTATTACATTGATTTTATTCATCTTGATTAATCAATTTTTTGGCACTCCCTTAAATTTTGCACTTGAGGCAAGTGCCTGGCTCACCTCACACTCCATCCCCCCCCCCCCCCCCCACCTCACTAGCCCTGGTTTTCCTGGGAAACAGAGCTGGGAATAAGGGAGAAAAAAAAAAGAAGAAATTTTAAAAAGAAAGGGAAAAAAGACCTTCTTGCTTATTTTCCTGTAGAAATAGTTGCATAGATTTTCCAAACAGGGTCTCTTTAAAGCTTTCTGTGGACAATATCAGAGATGGCCTAACTGACAGCCCCAGATAACACCAAAGAGTACAGCTCTAATCTTTTCTTTAAAAGACTCCAACTTAATGCACGGGATGACAAAAGTCCATAATAACTGCCTAAATTGGTTCTTTCAATGCTGTTGATATGAAAGTATGAGAAACAAAATTCCTGGGTTAATTTCCTCATTCCTGCCATTTAAAGAAATTCCCTCCAGTACCAATGAAAGTCTAGAGGGAGTTTTATGATACTTATGTGTAATAGTATTAGCGGGTATATCGATTTCTATCACTGGCATCATTTCACTTAATTTTCGTATTTCTCATCTGCTTCCCCAAAACCACTACAGGGGTTGGCAAGGAAGGCACTGTCTCATTTTATGCTCAAGGCGTCAGCTTCATTTTTCAGACAAGACTGAAAATCACACAGCAAACTGCTACAGAGCGGTAACCAGAATCTTGATCTTTTGACTTCAAGGATGGTCCCTTTCCTGGCCACAGCGTTGTGTGCCACTGAAGACAACTTTAAGCGGCCACGTTCGAGGTATTCCAGCTATAATCTGAGCTGGTTAGCAGCTGATCTCCCCGAGGCTATATCCAGCCTCCTAAGGCTGTTTCATATTAAGCAGGTTTGGGAGTGAGTCATTAGGCTGGCACACACCAGCACGGTGATTGCTTCAGCCCTGCTTGGAAACTCTAGGTCCTCCCTTTGCCTAGGGCTAGCAAACGCAGTGCAGACCTCAGCTATAATGTTGCACAGGCTCTGAGGCTGACTCCGTGTTTCTCTTACATTATTTCAGGCTTCATTTAGCATCCACTCATTCCCCCCTTCCTCGCTTACGTGATAAGGTACAGAGTTCTTCAGTCTACACACGTTTCCCTTTGTTTAGGTGAAGCTGAAGCAGAAACGCAGACACACCCTGCTCTGGAAGTGCTTAGTCGGAAAAGGAAACCGAGCCCTTAATCAAGCGGGCTGTTGCCTGACACCCAGGTGAGTCTTACAGATGACAGTATTTTGACCAATTTGAGGAGGGAATTTGGGTTTTCTAGTGCTTCCTGTCCAGGATGGAGGCATTGGCTGCTTCTGGTAATTGGTTTGAAAGCTTTAAGAGCCCCCCTTCTGAATTCTACTGGGCTTAATGCTGAGAGAACATCTGGTTATCCTTGACTTAGAGATGGATTAGGTGACCTGTCCCTCATTTGCCCACCCCACGCCCCGTACGGATTCCTGTCACAGCACTTGCAATGCTTTCTTGTATTATTTTATGTTGAATGTCTGTTTTTCCCATTTGATTCTGGGTGCCAAGAGGGCAGGGGCCATGTCTTCTTTTGTAATCCCTGAAGAGCTGGGCTACCTTGTGGTCAGTGTATACCACTGTGTGACGTCCAGAAGTAAAGCAATTCCAGAGAAGCTCAACGGGCTCCCAGGAATGCCGGGCGGGCACCACAGCGCAGCACACAGACAGCTAGTGCTGTTCCGGCCCCTTCGCTGGCCTGTCCCCAGGTCCACTTGCTGACCCACCTGCTCCCAATTTCTCATAGCCTGAAATCCCGGCCTTACTCACCTGTTCTCATTCTCCTTTTCTTCCTCCTCCTCTTCCGCCTTGTCCTCCTCCTCCGCTTTTTCCCCCTCTCCTTCTTCCTCTCCACCTCCACACCTCCTCATCTTCCCCTCTCCTCCTGATCTTGGTTTTCCACTCCTCCTTCCACCTCTGGCTCAATTTTTTGTTATATGGTCTCACCTGAAATCTTTCAGTATTCTTTCCCACCCTCTCCCGATCAGCACAACCAAGCCCCAGAAGTGGAGGACGCAAACAGAAACCTCCTTTAAAGGGCTGGAGGGAAGCGGATATGGGTCAAGCAACTGAGCTCCTGCCTACCACATGGGAGGTCCCGGGTTCAGTTCCTGGTGTCTCCTAAAGAAGACGAGCAAGCGGTGAACTGATGCGATGGGCTGGTACCGTGAGCTGATGCAACGAGATGATGCAGCAAGAGACACAAGGAGGAAAAACATGAGAGACTCAGCAAAGCAGGGAGCAGAGGTGGCTCAAGCAATTAGATACTTCCTTCCCACATGGGAGGTCCCGGTTCGGTTCCTGGTGCCTCCTAAAAGTAAGATGAACAGACACAGCATATGCAAACAACAACAATGAGGGGGTGGGGAGAAATAAACAAATAAAATAAATATTTTTTTAAAAAAAGGGTTGGGGAATGTTGAGGCTATAAGGGGCAGAGGAGCTCTGTGATCCATACATATTGTTGTTTTTGTCCTTGTCACTTTTATCTTTGTTTCCTCAGCACCTGGCCCTGCGTTTAGCACTTAACTGGATTTTCAGTAAATGGTTGACAAATGCATGAATGAAGTATATTAGCTCTGACCCCATCTGTGCCATCAAAGCTGTTCCTATGAATGCTCAGTTCCCTGCACTTTATTCTGTCCCTTTCAAAGATAGAATGACTAATCAGGAGTTTTTGTCCTACCAATCAGTGGCACTTGGAAATAAAATTTTTGCTAGCTTTTAAGGCCGTGTGTGTGGGGAGGTGTTCCAGGCTCCTTGTAGTCATCCACCATATGGGAGAAGGCGTCTCCCCACAGACCCTCTTGTATCTGGGTGCTGGACCACTGGCACCCCAGATGATGTGTGGGAGTGAAAAGTCTTACCCTGTATGTCAGCCCGATGGATGGAGCCTGCCCTGTGCCTCGATCCTGCCTGTTCCGCTTCTGGAGCCTGGGCCCATGCTTCTGTTCCCCTAGGCCTCAATGAACAGAAGGAACCAATGAACTCCTTGCTCTGTTTACCCCAGTTCTATGAGTGGGCTCTTCCTGTGGCCCCTCCATCCCTGGCCTGTAACTGGATGGAGTATGTTGCACATGGCTCAAATTTTTGGCCCTTAATGTTGATTCCATTCTGTGCCCACTCATCTCGGGACTTTTTTAAGCTACATTCCTATTTCCTTCTCCCTATCTCCAAATAATCATTTTTCTAAACCTTTGCTGGACACAGACTTTGATAGTTTTCTATATATGAGATCCTGGGCCTCAACTCTAAAGAGCCACAGCTTGAATGGGAGAAGGAAGGGGAAGATGGCGCCTGCTGTCCAAAGGGTAGGGCCTGCTCGTGATGGCCAGGGCTTCCTGCAGAGATTTGATTTGAAGGTTAGTATTAATATACTTTGGCAAAAATATTAGATATTGAATATTGAACTTTTTATAGTTTGACATTAAGATATTGTAGCAGTTTGATATTGTTTATGAATTCCAAAAACAGATATCAGATTGTGTTTGTGAACTGGTCTCTTCCTCTGGGCATTATTAGATTGGTTTGGATTCAGAGGTTTCACTTTTGCTTGATTATATTATGATTAAGGCTTTGATTGGGCCACATCAGTAGGACGTTGAGTCCCTGCCCACTAAGAGAAAACGACTCACAGAGAAAATGACTTGACAGAGGAGACAGTTGGAGTTTTGTGATACTGGAAACATGGGAAGTAAACACAGAGGAGAAGAACACAGAGGAATAGAGATGACTCTGTAGGCACGGCAGAGGCTCAGAGAAGAGAGAGTGCCTGAGAGTCTACAACTGACCTTGTGGAGAGAACAGAGCAGCAGAGCTCAGAGAGAAACGAGCTCTCGGAGAGAAACTGGACTTATCCCAGCCTACAGCTGAGGAAGAAGCTGGGACCCTGGAGCCTTAAGAGGAAGAGGAAGTCTGGATCCTTGCAGACATCGGCAGCCATCTTGCTCCAACATGTGGCAACAGACTTTGGTGAGGAAAGTAACCCATGCTTTATGACCTGGTAACGGTAAGCTTCTACCCCAAATAAATACCCTTTATAAAAGCCAACAGATTTCTAGTATTTTGCATCAGCACTCCTTTGGCTGACTAATACAGACATATTTCTGCATTATGATAAAAATGAAAAGTGATACAAGATGGCTAGAGATTTAGATTGAAATGGATATAAGACAATTTTCTGAAGATGATATGATGGTTCCTGAAACAACAAGTCATCAGGACAGTGCTGAGAGAAGAAACATTTGCTGGATAATAAAGCTTTAAATTATTCCTGGAAAGGATCCTCTAATTTCCAATGCTCCAATACTGCTGAAAATACAACTTGGAGGTCATGTTAGCATCTTTGGGTCTACCTAAATCCAAGCAGAATTTACCTGTGGGCATCTGATATGCTTTTGTTCAGACTGATAGAATCAATAACATTAGTCAGGACCTAGTGGAACATCTTAAACTTATCTAGATAATGTCAACACTAGTAGGAGAGTTTTTTATTAATGCTTCTTTTACAGAGAGCACTGGTAATGGTTTTAGTGTTCTGCTTATAGATATACTCGCCAATTCTCAGATGTTTCTAACTCCAAATGGATCAATAGAGGATAACGATGAAATAATGGTTTAATGGATAGCACACAGGACCTAAGTATGTGAGACAGTGAAGGCAGAAGGGAGATGGATTAGGAAAAAACCCAGTCATCCATGGACTAGTGCTTTCAGTGTGGTCAAAGAGTCATTATTTTGTTTGTTTTCCTTAAAAGAGAGAACTGGAAAATAGACTGATCTTGGTTTTGGGTAGGATATTAGAGTTTAAGTTTGCAGACTTGAATAGTTCTGGGTAAGGATAAGGTCCAGAGCAAAGCCACAGGAATGGCTAGTGGTGTGGGGCGGAGGCTGAGGTTGCCCATAACCTTGGCCGGATTTGGAAGAGAGTTAGCCTGACACTTAATGAATGTAGGGCCAGTGGCCAAAGGCGAGCCCTGACAGTGGCCACAAAAGAAGAGTAGAGGGTTTTTATAAGAGAATGAAGAATAAGAGTTTAGATGTGGTAATGTGTAGCCTGAAGAATAAATATGTTCCTTTTCCCAAATAGCCCTGGGGTGTGTGGAGAGTCAAAGAAGAATAAACATCCTCACTCCTTGTCAGAGGACAAGGGCCATGTTTAGTTAAGACAAAAGGGGAAAGGAGCCCAACTGGAAGAGTCTTATGATGTAGGGGAGGGACTTTACTGAGGAAGGAAGGTTCCCAAGAGTCAGCCGAAAGGGTGGGTGGAGGGGGAGGAAGAAGTAGAAAGGTGAGCTGGGGTGGGTATGGAGGTGATGGCAACAGAAACAAGAGGCCATCAGAGCAATTAGCACGTAGGGTATATGCAAACATGCCAATGGTGGAGAGGTAGGTGTAGCAGTTTGATATAGTTATGAATTCCAAAAATAGATTTTGGATTATGTTTGTAAACTGGTCTGTACCTGGTCATGATTAAATTATGATTAGGGCTTTGATTAGGCCATGTCAGTAGGTCCACCAAGGGGTGGGGCCTCAGATAAAAGGCATGGCAAGGTACAGAGTTGGAAGCATTTTGATGTTGGAATTTTGATTTGGAGTTTGATGCTGGAGTCTTGAGCTGGAGCCCCGGGAAATAAGCACTTCCCAAGAAGCAAGCCCTGGGAAGAGAGGACCTGAGCCAGGAAAAGAACGCAGAGGATTAGAGACAGCTCCTTAGACATGGTAGAAACCCCGGGGAGAGAGGCAGAGATAGTCTATAGCTGACCTTGTGGAGAGAGACAAAGCCTAGAGAGCCTCACAGTCTACAGCTGACCTTGTGGAGGAAACAGAGGAGCTGAGCCCAGAAGAACCCAGGAAGCCTGAACCCTCGCAGACGTCGGCAGCCATTTTGCTCCAAGACGTAAAAATAGACTTTGGTGAGGGAAGTAACTTATGCTTTATGGCCTGGTATCTGTAAGCTCCTATCCCAAATAAACACCCTTTATAAAAACCAACCTGTTTCTGGTATTCTGCACCAGCACCCCTTTGGCTGACTGATACAGTAGATAAGGTGGTATCAACTAGCGTGGCGTCCGTCTGGGCCTCTGGGGCACTGGGGCAAGGGAGGGGCTCTTCAGTCGATGCAGAGAGGATTCCCAGTGGTGCCGGAGGCTGGGTGCAGCAGACCCATTTTGGTCCTGTCCGCAATGACAGACCTCTGCCCAGGGCTCCAAAGTGGTGACACTTTGTAAGATTGTTTTGTGCTTCTGCATGAGCCAGCCTCAAGTAGAGAGGGAAGAACTGTTGCTCCTAAATCAAAAGGGAGAGACTTACCCATCTAAGTCTGGGTTCTGAGAAATTGGACAAACTTTGCCTCATGTTGGTGAATGGCCTCTTCTTCAGTGTCCCCCTGGAAGCACCGGGCCTCAGTCACAGAGTCCTCAGGTCCAAAAGAGATGAGAATTCAGTAACTAAACTCCTTGTCCAAACCAGCCTAGCCTCATGACTGTGAAATAAAGCAGCTCCCAAAAGCCTTCATCATCAGAGCAATCGATCTTCCCAGACTCGCCTCCCATCACGGGGGGGGGGGGGGGGGGGGGTGTGGGGGGGTGGGGTGTGACCACACCTCAGCCACGTACTGGGCAGGAGGCCAGTTACCGGGGATTTAGATACAAAGATGGGGACATGGTTCGAGAGGTAAAAAAGGTAAACTCAGGTTTTGGGAAAACTGCGATACTAAATCAAGACAAGGTAAATGCAATGCTGAATCAATGAATGGCTAGTCTAATCTTCTTTATGTAACTTAGGTTTTAGCTGTGGTCATCCTGTCCCTTAATATCTGCTAAGGTTGGCTCAGGCCCCATCCTGGGGGAAGTACAGTGCTCTGGCCAGGTTTATGGAAAACCCTATGGATTGGCAGTTTTCCTAGTCACCCCTGCTCTGATTCCCAACTTTGACTGAGTTCTTCTCCACCTCAAGGTGAACCTAATCACAGGGCCCAGTTTCTTCTGGGTTTCCTCCTAAAGCAGCACTCACAGGAGACCACAGCATATTGTAGAACTCTTACTGCTGGAGGGCTGGGGGGCTACGCACCAGCACCAGACAGATGAAGTTCATATCATATGGCCCTGTTCTTTAAAAAAAAAAAAAAAAAAAATATATATATATATATATATATATATATATATATATATATAAAATTGGAGAAGTTGTGAATTTACAAAACAACCATGCATAACATGCAGAATTCCCATACTTCATTCCTCCACCAACACCTTGATATGGTACCGTTCTTAAAATACCCCTTTGCTATTTCTACCGACTCCTACCATGTTACCTAACTCTCTTTCCTGCTCTCCTCTTGTCTTCCTCTTCCCTTCACTCTTCCCCCCTCCATGCCCCTTGTCAATTTTTTAAGCAGAGAAGTTTAGCGGCCTCTTTGTTAACCCCTGCCAACCCTGGTCCAGGGCTCAATTTCTACTCCCACCTGGTTTAATAAGGAATTTTCCTAAACAAGATGGTTCCTTCTGTAGGAGAAAGTTTGGAGCCAGCTGGGTAAAAGTCTTTCCTTACCTCTCCATGTTTTTAATGCCCCTGTCAAAAGACAGCTGGGGGAAGCAGATGTGGCTCAAGCAACTGGGCACCCACCTATCGCATGGGAGATCCTGGGTTAGGTTCCTGATGCCTCCTAAAGAAAACGAGCAAGATGGCAAGCTGATACCATGGGCTGGCACGATGGGTTGATGCAACAAGATGATACAATGAGGAGACACAATGAGGGACACAATGAGAGACACAACAAGCAGGGAGCAGAGGTGGCTCAAGTGATTGGGTGCTTCCCTTCTACCTGGTAAGTCCTGGGGTCAGTTCCCAGTGCCTCCTGAAAAGAAGATGAACAGACACAGAGCACACAACGAACAGATACAGAGAACAGACAGGGAGCGCAAACAAGGAAGAGGGGAGAAAAAAATGAATATTAAAAAATTGAAAAAAGACAGCTGGGTCCCAGAGCCTGGGATGGGGCTTAACTGACAGGGAAGTGGTTCCTGATACAATGCACAGAGGAAGGGGAGGGAGCCAAACAGCCACAGGCAGTCCTGGAGATGCAGGGTAACCTTCCCACCCTAGATGTTGGTTCTCACAGTTCCTCAACATTGTGGTCTCTGAGCTGACTTCTTCTCTCAGGACACCTTCCCAGACCACTTACTTGCATGCTTATTCTTGGAAAATGATGCATTGGAAAACAACCTGGAGCTCCCTCAGTTCTTTCACTCTGAACTCATTTCTTCTTCAAAAGAGCTCTTCCCTCTAAGAGGACAGACACAAAACAGCTCTTTGTTAGGACTTGAAAACTCAAGTTTCTTTTTTTCAGCGAATTAGAAGGAAGTATTTTTCCATTCACTTCATTCTCTTACTGGGATTTGCTAACTGGAGCTGAGTAGCTTAGTTTGCTCACAAGGCTTGTTCACTAATTAACAGCCTCCAGGCCAGCTTGTCCTTATCAGGACTTAATATCTCACTCAGGCCTGGCTAAACCCCAACTGAGTGCTGGAAATTGCTGATAGGTTCTTCTAAGATGGGCAGGTATCTCCAAACACAGTAAGCAAGCTGCCTTTCCTGTGCTGGAGTGACCCTGAAGGCTAAGACGCTCGGGGGCCTGCCTATTTTTTGTAATGATGAAATGAGGCAAAGGACTCAGGACTCGAAGAGATAGAAAGTAGTCAGAAGAGTTATTTCTAAAATAAAATTTTTCAACAAACTTTTTTATTTTCTACTCAAGAACACTAAATTACCAGCTATTGCCTCAGGGATTTCTCCCGCACAGTGGGTTGGCTTAAACAATGGGAATTAATTGAATCACAGTGTTGAGGCTAGAAGCCCAAAATCAAGATTTTGAAATCAAGCAAAGCTTGCTTTCTCCCCAAAGACTGCTTTTTTTGATGTTGGCTGCTGGCAATCCTAGGGCTTCATTGACTCGCCTCACTGCCTTCCATCACATGGCAATAGTCTCTCCATTCTAGCTTCTGTGACCCCCAGGTCCTCTTGATAAATGCAGATTACAAAGAGAATGGATTAAGGCACACCCTGATTCGGTTGGTCATACCTTAACTAAAAATAACACTCCACAAGGTCCTATTTATAAATGAGACACATTCTCAAGAATGGGGGTTAAGCACACGTTTTTGCTGAGGTGCATGACTCAATCTACAGGGTGTGACAGGTGGAATTTTGGCCCCCCGTGACTTCTGCCCTCAGTGTGACTCCTGAGTTATGTTATGTCACATGGCAAAAGGGACTTGGCAGGTGTAATTAAGGTTACTGATCGACTGACTACAAAATAGGGAGACTACCTGAGCCCTTCAAAGCAGAGCTTTCTCCTGGCTGAGGGCAGAAGTGGCAGTCCTGCGTGAGAAGGATCCCATGTGCTCTTGCTGGCCCTGAGACTCAGGCCACGTGCGAGGACCGGATAGAGGCTTCTAGGAGTGAAAGGTGGCCCCAGCCGACAGTCAGCAAGAAGCGGAGACCCGGTCCTGCCACGGCAAGACACTGGACTCTGCCAACAACCTGAATAAATTTGAAAGCAGATTCTTCACAGGAGCCCCCAGAAAGGAATGCGGTCTGCGGATACCTTGATTTGGACCTTGTGAACAAAAAGCAGAGAACTTGGTTGAGCTACAAAGTTCTGTTGGTTTCAGCTTTCAAGTTTGTGGTAATTTGTGGGAACGATAGAGAACGAATACAGGGGGTTTCTGTCTTTTGTTTGAACATCAGGCAGGAGCGGTGGAGATCCTCTTTTCCGAGGAGGAGCTAACCAAGCAAGGATCTTCATGGCGAAGCTCTGTGGACAAAGTAGGTGACTGTGTCCAAAAGGGTGGGGTGCCCGCGCCTCCTCTTTTATAATGTAGAGCTACGATGCCCAATATGGTAGCCGCTTGTCATGTATGGCTTAAGGATTTTAAGTGTTCAACAGCCCTAAGTAGCTAATGGCTACTGTGTTGTAAGACATAGAACACTTCCTTTTTTGTAGGAAGTTCTATTGGACAGCCCTGTCTAGCTAATTAACAGTGATGATATCACCCAATGGCAACTGTTCTTTTTCTCATTTGGGTCACTGAGAGGTGGAATTCCTCTGTCTGTAGTAGGAACATTTCAAAGCAGAAAGCAAGCAGATTTCTCCGCACTGTAACAAGTGATACATGAATTTTATAGAAACTCTCTTATTTTTCCATTATTTTTTTAAAACTTTATTTTGTACATTTAATAATTGAAAACATAAACAATGATTAAAAAGAAAAAGAAAATACGGTTGAATAAAAACATACATTTCTCAATTAAATGTACTGGATACATATAAATTTTTTTTTTTCAATCATACAATATGTCACACAATCTATTTGGGTCATAGTTACAGAATCGTATAGTATTTGTCCTTTTGTTCTGGCTTGCTTTGCTCAACATAATGTCCTCCAAGTTCATCCATGTTGTCATATGCTTCATGGCTTCATTTCTTCTTACAGCTGCATAATATTCCATCGTGTGAATACACTACAGTTTGTTTATCCATTCATTGGTTGGTGGACACCTGGGTTGTTTCCACCTTTTGGCAATTGCGAATAATGCCACTATGAACATTGGAGTTCAGATGTCTATTCGTGTCCCTGCTCTCATTTCTTCCGGGCATATACCCAGTAGTGGTATTGCAGGGTCACATGGTAAATCTATATCTGACTTCCTTAGGAAATGCCATCAGTCCTCCACAGTGGCTGTTCCATTCTGCATTCCCACCAACAGTGAATAAGCATTCCTGTCTCTCCACATCCTCTCCAACACTTGTCGTGCTCTGTCTTTTTAATAAGGGCCATTCTGATAGGTATGAAATGAGGTATCATTGTAGTTTTGATTTGCATTTCCCTAATCCTTAGTGATGTTGAGCACTTCTTTTTTTTTTTTTTTTGCCATTTATATTTATGGACACTTTCTTCCCTTATAAGTTGTATAAATTATCTTCGGGGGATAGAAAGTCCTGACGTTGAAGTATAACACTCTAGGAACTTCAGTCACCGGGTACCAGGCCTCACTTTTCCCCCTGGATGAAGGAGGGGCTCCCACGTGGTGGATGGCCTAAAGGTCCCTGGCCTGGCCTGCAGGACTTTCCAAGGGTCTTCTGTTGCCCTCCTGTGGCGATAGGTCAAGAGGTCACTCCAGAAGCAAACCCAAACAGGCTATGGCTATTAGATTTGCCTCCGTATTGTGGTGTCCATAACCCAGAAGGGGAAATGGAGGCTTATTCTTGCAGAAGGTCGAAGTATCCAGCCTCAGAATCAAGCTTCTATCTTGGACTTGGTGTTGAAGCATCAGACTTCGGGGCCAAACTTGCTCGTAGGTGGTGGCCATGCTCTAAAGCTTGCAGGTAATGCAGTTGGAGTGTTGTGTATCAGTCAGGGTCTCCAGAGGAACAGGACCAAGAGGCTCGATGTATCTCTACGTATATGTATAAAGAGATTTATCATAAGGAATTGGCTCATGTGATTGTGGGAGCTGGCAAGTCTGAATTCCGTGTGTCAGGTTGGAGGCTGGAAATTCCGAGAAGGGTGATGTTGAAGTGTTTTGAGTCTGTTGGGAAGGCCAGGGAGAGGTGAAGGACGTAGTCTCGAGGCAGAATTCCTTCTCATTCTTGAAACCCTCTCTTCTAGCTTTTAAGAATTACAGTGGGGGAGCGGGTGTAGCTCAGTGGTTGAGCACCCGCTTCCCATGTACGAGGTCCTGGGTTCAACCCCAGTACCTCCTAAAAAAAAAGAAGACAGCAGATTGGATGAGGCCCACCCACATTAAGGAGAGTGATAACCTTTACTTCAGGCTAACTGATGGTAGATGCTGATCCTGTCTATGCAATTCCTTGGCTGTAACGATTAGGTCAGTATTTGACCAAAAACTGGACACCATAACCTATCCAGGTTGAAAAATAAAATTAACCATAAGAGATCAGTATGGTGTAAGCCAAGAGAAAGAGCTCAGCTTTGGGTCAGAAGACCTGCGTTTGAATCCTGCATCCATATTGCATATCCTGGGGGAGGTGAGTGTCACTTTTTTTCATCTGCGATGCAGAGGAAACACTTGGAGGGTGACAACCTTCAATTCTTGGTGTAGGGTTGTTGTGAGGATTAAAGGAAAGAATTGCACAGATTGTCTAGCATATGAAGGACACTCAGGGAACAGTAACTGTTATATACTAATATAGAGTACCTATTATAATAGTTATTCACACAGGTGTCAGCTGCAGGTTACGTGAGGAAAGACCGCGCATCCAGTATCCTGTGTGGCCTTGTCTCCATTCCCATCTTAATCACCATTCTCACGGCCATACCCTCCTCCCAGGCAGTCAATGACTCCCCCACAATATCCTACCATTTTAAACACCATGCTCTTTTACCGCTGTTCATCATATTTCTTTGGCCACCTTCCCAGTGATTCTCCCACCTCACTCACCTCTGATCCATTATTTCACTGAGAAAATAGAGGCAACCAGAAAAGAACGTCCACAAGCTCCTACCACCACATCCACCACCTCCTGTGTCTGCACCCGTGGATCCTGCTTTCTCTCCTCTTGCAGTGGGCGAACGGGTTGTGCCTCTGTCTCATGTCAGGTCCACCTCCTTTGTACTGGATCCAGCCCCTCTTGCTTTCTCCAGGACTTCGCTCCTGCCACTGCTCTTCTCTCCTGCATCATTAATGTTTTCCTTTCCACTGAATCATTTCTTTTGCATCAAATACTCTATAATATCCTCCAAAAAATCCTCCCTAGACTCCTATCCTCCTTTGACTACTCCCCCTTTCTCTGATCCCCTCATAGTGTCCTTCTCCCTGAGTGTTTTCTCATCTGTCTGGATTCCAGTTGCTGGAGTTCCCCAGGGCTTAGTTCTCAAATCTCTACTCTTCTCTTCACACTCACCCTCAGGTGACTTCAAATAGTTCCATGAGTTCTCCTATATGCTGCCAAATTGTATACTCTTCCTGGACTTCTCCCCTGAGCTATAGACTCCTATCTCCAATTGCCTACTCAAATCCCCACCTATCCAATAAGTATCTTTGACTTAATGTGTCCAAAAAAGTGGACTGGTGATTTCCAACTCCCAGTCCCCAAATCTCCTCCCATAGTTTTCCCTGTCTCAATAAATGGAACTCCGTTCTGTCATTGGCGCATGCCTCAAATTGGTTTCACCTCAGTCCCTCTATTTCTTTCACACACTTCATCTAGTCCATCAGAAAGCAAAGGGAGATCAACAGTCTTGCAAGGCTATTTCATCCAGGCCGGGGAAAAGTCTTGAGTCACCAAAGAACACTCCCTTCTTTTGACCAGAATTACTACATAACCTAGATGTATTCACCCCTAATTCAACAAACATACATGAAGCATTTACTATGTTCTAGGCAATGCTCTAGGTGCTGGAGATATAGTGAACAAAAATAGATGAAATTTTATGGAACTTATCTTCTATTGAGGGAAACAGAAAATATGTCAGATGGTTAAAGGAAAATACATCTGGCTGAGGAAAATATATCTGGCTGGAGTGGAGTGAGTAAAGTGGATAGTGGTGGGAAATGAGACCAGAGGGATAGTTGGGGTGATATTATATAGGCTTTGCAACCCAAGAGAGGAATTTGAGCTTTTATTCTATTAGCAAGGAAGCCAACGGAGGGTTTTGAGCAGAGGTACAAAATGATCTGACATGTATAAAAATGATCAGTCTGGCTACTCGGTGAAGACTGGGCTGTAGGGGTGAGAGTGGAAACATGGAGAGCAGTTGGGGGCTATTTCCTTAATCTGTGGCTTGAACTGGATGGGTACTGTGGAGATGGCCTGCAGTACTGGAGTTTGAATGGAGCACTGATGGGGTTTGCCGAGTGCTTGGCCAATGCATAATTTACATTTGTTGAGTGAATGGATACGCAGAGAGAATTCTGGGGTGAAATACCCCTGCTATTGATTCCTGTCCCAGCCTTTGCTTCCTTTCCTTGCTCACCTACAGCCATCTGATGACTAATATTTTGCTCCATATACCCTGACTCTGGGGCTGGATGTCCTGGAGATTGAACACTGAGATATTGCCCCTGGAAAATATCCATAACTGTACATTAATAAATTGTGATTCTGGATTATTAGTATTTGTAATTATCTTGTTCATTTTTCCTGAACATATCTCTCTTTGTTTTATTTTCAATTTTTACTTTTATTTAAAATTTATCTATTTATTTTAACTACCTCTCTGTTCTGATAAAATTGAGCTTCTGAAAATTTAAGGAACATGGTGGTACCACAGCATCCTTTTATACTGTCGGGTCTATTCTGAGTCATTAATTGGGCCTCTTTTTTTTTTAGACTGGGAATTGAATCCCGGACCTTGTATGTGGGAAGCCGGCACTCAACCACAGAGTCACATGGGCTCCCCGGAGTTGGTTTTTTCGTTTGTTTGTTTGATTTTTAGGAGGTTCTGGGGATCAAACTGGGACCTTCCATGTGGGAAGCAGGGGCTCAACTGCTCCCCAGTTAGGCCTCTTTTTGAGGAGTTTCTCTCATCTTAGCAATATAAGCTCCTTATTATTGGTTTTAAAAAAAAATTTATACCCCCCCCTCCAGGTGGCTCTCTCATCCGTCTGCTCACTGTTTGCTCCCTTCTCCAGAGGCACTGGGAACCTAACCCAGGACCTCCTGCACGGGAGGTGCCTGTACAAGGCCTGAGCCACACTCACTCCCCGTGGCCTGTGGCATCTGCTGGCTTGTGGCATCTGCTATTGCGGCAGGTGTGGTGTCTGCTTGTCTTCTCTGGGGGCACTGGGACCTGAACCCAATACCTCCTATGTCAGAGGTGGGTGCTCAACTGGGCGAGCCACATCAGCTTCCTACCTTATTACTCTTTATATTCGTGTTGTAGAATTTCTAATATGTGGAGTTAATATGACTGGATAGGGAACCAGTGACCATTGCCAGGAGAGTCAGACTCAGACTTCTTCTTGGCTGCCTAATAAGTACTTTTCTCCGGTCAGGGGCAGCAACGACACCTCCCTGGGCTGGGACCAGGGGCCCTAGGGCGGTACTGAAGGAGGCCGTCACCCCTGCACATGCAGCGCCTATGGGCACCCGAGAGCCGTGCCTCCTTAATGCTGTGCTCTAGGTGCCTGCCTTGCCCTCTCCCTCCCCTGGCCCCGGTGCCTACAGAGGCGCCTTTTTGGTTTATTAACCAGACAACTTGTAGCATCCAGAGCAGGACCCGTTCCCCACTGTTCGGCTGTGGCTGTGCAACAGAAAGCTGCTTTCAGAGAAAGCAAGTGGCATGGAGAGGAGCCGCGTTCTGGGAAACCCTGCCAATTTAGAAATGAAAACCAGGGAGCAAACGGGGAGAACATAATAGAGTTTTGTTTCACAACCAACTCAACAAGCCACTGGCATTCATTTGTTGAGGGCTACCTGGACCTTGCAATAATATCCATAGCATTTCTATCTTGTCTGCAATTCCTCAGATACCAGCATTTTGTTTTCTTGTTGTTTATTGTCTACTATCTTCTGTGCCTTCATTATACATATTACAAAAGTTAACAGAACAAGTGATGGCTGCAGTGTAATTGCTTTGGATAATTAGGCTTACTTTTTAATTTTGGAGGTCGGGGGGATTGAACCAGGACCTTGAACGTGCAAAACAGGCACTCAACTGCTAAGCTACACGTGCTCTGCAATCAGGCTTATTTTTAAGGTTGAGTTAACCATTCTCACTTTCAAAATGAGCTGAAATTGACTGAGTGATTCTGAATTAGCTCTTTAGTTTTCCCCCTTAACCACTGATAATGCCGCTATTAATTTCAATTATTTAGAGGCACCATTAATACAGAAACAAGAACAGCGATAAAGACAGAAAGGAATAAATTGCTTGCTGCAAGACACTGTGACATTTTGACTGGCACAGAGATTTTTTTCTTTCACACACTTTGTGCTTTGACATTTCACTTGGCACAAACATTTCACAAATTCTTGACCTAATCTACTGTATTGTTGTTTAGCAATTGCTGACATGACATGTTTTAACCTCAAGCTCACTGGATTCCAAATGCAACTTTTCCTTCAATCAGGGTTGGATGACCTCCAAAAAACAGTCCAGGCAAAAGTCTGTGTCTCTAGGAGGTAAAGTGTATTTACCCAGGATGGAAATACACAAAAACTAGTTTGAAGTAGGAGGTGGGAGGAGGAGGGAAGGGGTGCTCAGGGAAATATGTGGGGTGAGAGGGGAGCAGGGAACAGATCCTAGGAACCCTGGGCATTTTAAGAAGGACAACAGCACCAAGCATAAAGATACCTAGGAATAAACCTCACAGGAAAGGGCGGGAGGGGGGATTTGACAAAAAAAAATCAAATTTAGGGATAGAAAAGGTTTGAACAATGGAGAAATACATTATCTTCCTAAAAAGAAAGACTACTGGGTAAAAATGCTGCTTTAAAAAAATAAGATTTATTTATGTATTTTTATTAACCCTATCCCCCCCTCACGATTCTTCTCCTCTGTCTGCTCACTTTCTCCAGGAGGCACAGGGAACCAAACCCGGGACCTCCCGTGTGGTAGGTGGGCACCCAACTGGTTGAGCCACATCTACGTCCTCACTTCTTAAATTAAATTTGTAGGTATCACTTGACTGTCTTCGGGCCTCACTGCTTGTGGGAATGAAAGAGGTCACATTCATATTAATATCTAGCTTTTGCCAGCTCATTAGGTTCTGTTGCTATCTTCTGCCTCCCAAGTCTTTACCCAGGAATAAACCAACTCATGTTACGCTCCTTTGATCTCCTTCCAAAAGGCTACAGGGAAAGCAGATGTGGCTCAAGTGATAAAGCCTCCACCTACCACATGGGAGGATCTGGGTTCATTTTCTGGGGCCTCCTAGTGAGAAAGAAGAAGAGAAAGTGTGACGTGTGCCTGCCTATTGAGCCAGTGCCTGAGTGGCGAGCTGAGTGCCTGCGCAGTGAGCTGAGGGCCCACGCGGCGAGCCAGTGCATGTGCAAGTGAGTCATGCAGTAAGGTGATGACGCAACAAAAGAGAGATGAAGGGGAGAGCCAAGGTGAAGCTCAGCACAAACCAGGAATTGAGGTAGTGCAATTGCCCAGGTAACTCTTTTTACATCAGAGATCCCCAGGATCGAATCCTAGAGGAGAAAGATGAGAAGAGAAGACAAAAAGAGAAACAGATACAGAAGATCACACAGCAAAGGGACACAGACAGCAAAAACAGCAGGGTGGGGGCAGAGAGGGGGAGGGGAAGAAAAAAATTAATAAATAGTTGAGAATTAGTAAACAATAAATTTAGAAAACCAGATTATTGGTTAGAAATGCTTTCAGCTAATAATAATAATAAATCCACTAACAGTGGCTTATAAAAAAAAATCATCATTGGTCCAGAGGTAGGCAGTTCCAGGTATGACATGTTGACTTACTCAACAAAACCTAGGTTCTTTCTCTATTTCCATTCTGCCCACCTGGGAAAATTCGCCTTTTTTCCTTAGGCTTGTTGCCTCATGGATGCAGTTAGGGACCACAGCTTCAAGCATAAGGTCCTCACACAACCATGTTGAAGGCAGGAAGATTGGCAGAAGATTGCTTTCTTCTCACCAGGTCCCATCTTTTTAGCACGGAACACTCTTTTTTTCTAGAACCACACCGGCATCCTTCCTCTTCTATCTCCTTGGCCAAAGCTGCGTTCTTTGCCCATCTCTAGTCCACTCGCTGGCTAAGGGGTATGGGACGGCCGTGTTGGTCTTAGACCAAATGTGAATCACCCGAGGAGGCGGAGGCGACGGCCAGGACAGAGCCGTGAGCTTGTGAGCTGGGAATGAGGAAACACGGCTGTTGGGCAGGCCGCCAACTGCATTTGCCCAAAGACCTGACACCCATGGTCATCTGAGAGTGGCACTTCCCACTTCAGGTGCACTCCACAAGATTCTTCTTCGATCTGCAAGGTACATTCTCCCTAATGGTTGCCCAAGTCCTCAGAGGGCCAAAGCTGCTTGGTGGCCTGCAGCAAGGAGGGGCAGAGAGAGGCCTTCTCAGCAACATGCATTGCGTTGCCCGGATCCTGCGCAAAACTGCTCACGACAGTCTCACAAAGGTGCCCAGTGAAGCAGCGCTTGAAGCCCCTGCCGCTGACTCCTCTTCCAAGAGGTCTTTGTGGCTGAATGTGGGGTTACTCAGCAGCCACTGTTCCCTTCTTCCTTTTCCGTCTCCGCTCTAGAGGCTGGAAGCGACACATCCTTTTTTGTAGCTTCCTTTGCAGGGAAGAGTAGTCATGTGGTATTTCTGGGCAAGGAGATTTGCTAGGGGCTTCTGAAAAACCTTGTCTTTTGCTGATAAAGGCCTCAGCTTCCCCTTGGACCACCTTGCTATGTAAATTTAACACAATCCTAGCCAAAGTAGTTTTTTAGGAGGTGGATTTTTAGGGTGGGGAAGTTTACCTGAAAGAACAGACAAATGAGAATAGCTGGAGTATAAGCTTTATTAAGGTAGTTATTTAAAATAATGCCCCTTTTGTTTCTTCCATTGCTCTCAGGCTTTGATAATACTACCCCATTCTGAACCCTATGATGTGTTTATCTTAATTTTTCTGGTTTCATTTTTTTATATGAAAATAAATATGGTATCAAAACCACCATAAACAAAATTAAGAGGCAAGCACCAAATTGGGAAGAGACTCCCTGGTGACGCAGGAGCATGATGTCACGGGGTAAGGGTGACAGCCATTGCTACTTGAGCATCACAGGCTGGTGATACATTATTATTAATCCCATTTTGCCAACGGGGAAGCTAAGAAGTTAGGTGGTTTACCCAGAGTCAAGTGGGGTGAACTGGAATCCAAATCCAGGTGTTAATGAAAATAGAGAGCCAACCTCTGTGCTCATTCTATTAAATCTCGCTGCCAACCAGACCATGAGAAGAGTTAACTTTTCCACTGAATTAGAAATAATGAAAGGAGTGGGATAGACTAGGGCAATTGAGAGATGTTGTGTAGGACAGGAGGAATATATATATATTAAAGGGGAAAGATGGAAATTAAAGTTATCTACACACATAGTCCAAATTGGGTCTAGGGTCGTTGGGGGTGGGCAAGCAGGAAGGAGGACCTCCAATCTGTGTGGCTTGAGACCTGACCTGGACTCTTGGTCACCCCTAACCAAGCGCACAGACCGTTTCTATCCAACAGGTCTTCGTTGATCTCCTTTCATCACTTACTAGCCACATGTCAAAATGAGCATAAGACCGAATCCTTCCGTACTCCAAGCACAGCCTCCATCACTTTACAATTTTCTCTCCTAAAGGGGGCTCTTCCTCCAGGGTGGGCTGATTCCTGACAGATTGCACCCCCAGACATCAATGGCACAGTCCCAGAGTTACATCTAAAGATGTAGATAAAGCGGTGAAACTTGTTTGTTGGCAACAAATACCCAATAAGCACAATTTCATTCTGGTTGCAAGTATTTACTCAAGCTCCACAGATTAAAATACTGCAGTTGTTTTTCCTGGCTTGACATTGCACAAAGTTTGCAGGAGTACACCCATCGCCACTCAGAGAATAGTGTTTTGTATAGGTATATTATATTTAAACGGGAGTGGTCATTGTGTATTGACAGAGATAAAATATAATTAAATAAAAATGATTATGTTTGCCACTCATTTCTCTCAGTACCATTCAAATGGCTAAACAATGAAATGCACAATGGAATAGTTCCATTTAAAACTAATGTTGCTGAATTTATGGTCAGCTTTTCAAAAATCTTAACTGCAATCACTTTCTTACTCAACACAATTACAGTCGTAAAGAATTCAAATTGATAAAGCTTGAAAATGAAAAATTCAATTTATGAAAGGTTACAAAGCACAGTGAAATCTGGCAAACTTCTCTTTATAAATACAGATCAAATAGCACATGGAAATAGGGTAACATTGTTTGCAAAGAAATTCTTAATACAAGTAACTGATAATAAAACACCAGTTTATCAAACTGATCAATAGACAGAAGTAATGATTAGCCCAATCATTTTTTTCCTTAAGTAAAAATGACTGATAGGAGGATTTGCCTTTTTTTATCCTCTGTTTATATTTAATAATGAACAAGAACACTCAATTAAAAATGGCCATATTGTTTTTCCAGTTTAGTCTTTTTGCTTATTATTTTACAATCGCTTTGATCTATTGCTTTGAAGTCTGTACAAGCTAAAATTTTGCTACAAACCTTGAAATTAATTTAGGAACAATTTGATGCCCTATGTTTCTTTCTTTCTTTTTTTTTTTTAAAGATTTATTTATTTATTTATTTATTTCTCTCCCCTTCCCCCCCGCCCTGGTTGTCTGTTCTCTGTGTCTATTCGTTGTGTGTTCTTTGTCCGCTTCTGTTGTTGTCAGTGGCACGGGAATCTGTGTTTCTTTTTGTTGTGTCATCTTGTTGTGTCAGCTCTCTGTGTGTGCGGCACCATTCCTGGGCAGGCTCCACTTTCTTTCACGCTGGGCGGCTCTCCTTACGGGGTGCACTCCTTGTGCGTGGGGCTCCCCTATGCAGGGACACCCCTGTGTGGCATGGCACTCCTTGCGCGCATCAGCACTGCACATGGGCCAGCTGCACATGGGTCAAGGAGGCCCGGGGTTTGAACCGCGGACCTCCCATGTGGTAGATGGATGCCCTAGCCTGGGCCAAGTCCACTTCCCCCTATTTTTCAGTAAACAATTAAACAAACAGGTAAAACTAACCACAATGTAATGGTATGAACGTACTTAAAGAATGGGTGGAAAAAGATGGTTATGGTTCTTAAATATTAATAAAGCCATAATTATATATGAGACATACACATACAAAGGCAGTTCCTAGTACACAGGTAGATATTTAGGGAGTATATGTTGAATAAATGATTAACATACTCTTCCAAATACAGAGAAGTGCAGCACATCATGATGTCAGAACACACTCTCTAAAAATTAACAGAATTCTGAACATTAAAAAAGTCTATTCAAATGATGTATGGTATGTTTGCCAGAAGGGGTAAGGCACAAAATCCCTCAGACAAATGTAACCTCACATTTGTTTTGTTTGCTGCACAGCATGCAATTTTAACTACCTTTTCCAGATCCCCTTCAATTTCTGCACCTGTGAGCTTAAACTCAAATATTATTAGAAGGGTTCCATCCTTCCCCTGGGGAAGCCACATTTTTTGCTTCTTATTTTAGAAACACTCTCTGTTGGATTAGAGGCACTTGTACAATTTTCTCTGGCTTTTCAAAACTTCTTATAAGAATTCTTTTCTTGTGCGCCCCTAGACTTGAATGAATACTATGTATCAAATTCTATTTTCATTATCCAGTTTATTCTGCTATTTCTAAGCATATTGGTTTCCTTCATGCGTGTCTCTCCCAAATCCTTGTCATTTTGTCTGATGCCTCATTCCAAGTGTTTAGTATATATCCAGCCAATCCCACGGCAAGGTTAGAGTTTAAAGGGTGCCCTTGATCAGCCGTATGAGCCTGACAGGTGTTCTGATTTGAGGACATGGAGGGCAACGTTCCTGCAGGGAGTGTCATCAGGATCAGCAGGGATACATGAACGAAGTAGGCTCCATGGTGGCTGGAGTAGGAAAGGAGTCCAAAGAGCAGGGCCTAGAGCATCTGAGGATGCAGCCATCCCCAGTTTATACCTATGGGCTGAGTTAAAATTTACTCAAGACTTGCTTTGATTGGAGGTGGGAGTGGTGGTGGTCACAGGAGGTGGCACCTACGGAGTACTTGGCTTTGGCCTCTCAGCTTCTCTCCATCCTCTCTTTTCTCTCCCTTCTGAGTGTCTCGGGAGCCCCAAAGTAAGCTCTAGGCAATGCAGTTCTGCTCTACGCAGCCCACCAAGCTCTGGATGCTGAGAGGGTCTACCCAGGGCATCCATTTCCCCTTTCTAACAGAGCCCCATTTTATTTAGCCTCCTCTCCTTCACCTCTCTGGCAACACCCACCCCTCCAAGAGAAGGGACCCTGCTTCCTTGCCGGAGACTGATTGGTCCCCTGAATTCTCAGACCCTTTATCAGGGACTGGGTCAGGAATGGCCCTGTAACCCAATTTGAGCCAGGAATGTGTGAGGACAGCTTTGCTGGGGAAGGACTTCAGTTTCTAGGAGGGCTCCAGGTAGCAGCTGGCTCTCTCTTCCTACAGTGTTGTTATGCTAGGTCAGGAGACCAGACTGGCTGCAGCCCTCTCGCCTCCAGGCTGAGGACGCAGCCTAAGCACAGAGGAGAGCGTGCTGGTGGGTAGAGGAGGTGATTGCATCCTAACTAATATAACCAAGAATAACCATACAGTCTCCAAGTGTTGACAACATTCCTACCTTTTAATCCATATTTTGTATCGTCTGCTCCCTCCCAACCTTCCCTCCACGAAGAGGGACATTTAATCGGGTTGGATTCCAGTGGGTAGACTCAGCCCCTGCTTCCTAGAAAAGGAGGTCGCACTGAGTTTGAAGGTCATACACACACCAGTATCTGTCCCTCTGGGTTTTCTAGTCACCCATATCAGAGGACGAGGGACCTGGGTCAAGGCCTGCCTCCTCGGGGAGGCCTGGGGGTCTTGATTCCTCTACTTTTGCTTTCTTGAGAAATTACTGAGAGTGGGCTGGTGGTTGGTTATACAAAAAGCCATTTGTAGGGAAGCAGATTTGGCTCAACTGATAGAGTGTCCACCTACCACACGGGAGGTCCGCAGTTCAAACCCTGGGCCTCCTTGACTCGTGTGGAGCTGGCCCATGCGCAGTGCTGATGCGTGCAAGGAGTGCCGTGCCACGCAGGGGTGTCCCCCGCATAGGGTTAGCCCCACGCGCAAGGAGTGCACCCCGTAAGGAGAGCCGCCCAGCGCGAAAGAAAGTGCAGCCTGCCCAGGAATGGCGCCCCCACACGGAGAGCTGATGCAACAAGATGACGCGACAAAGAGAAACACAGATTCCCGATGGTGCTGACAAAAAATGCAAGCAGACACAGAAGAACACACAGTGAATGGACACAGAAAGCAGACACCCAGGAGGGCAGGAAAGGGCAGAGGAAAAAAAAAGCCATTTGTTGAAGTATTAAAATATACCTGGACATCCTGTATTTTTGTTTGCTAAGTCTGGTATCTCTGTGCCAGCCTGTGTGATGGCAGGCCTTGGAAGGACTCCTGACAGTAGCAGTGGACAGCAGTCAGTGCCTGATGATGAGGAACGAGCAAGAGCTACCTTAGCAGAGATGAGCATGGAGAGACCATGATTGTGTACCCAACTGACACCCTGTTTTCCCATTGCCAGGATGCCGTGTAAGTTGCACCTTATATGCACTGCACATTAAATTATATTGTGGGTGGGAGCAGGAGAACAGAGGGTGAGTCCTGAACTGGTTTTATATTAACTCACAAGGATCTGAGAGAAAAAAATCTGAAAGTGACTGAGTTACTCTGCAATGGCAAGGCTAAGCAGAAATGAGAACTTCAGAACTAAGTTCAGTTACAGGGTAATAAATTCACCTTTCCCCCATCTGCGTCTGTGACTGAAAATTTGCACCTGCTGCAGATAAAAACGGGACTGATGAGCTTGTCTCCAAGGTCCCTTCCGTAGGGACAGTTCCATAGCTGAAGACATGAGACTGGAGATCCTTGAAGGAAAAAGTGGGACTTGGGTCGAGAGAGGGTGGGAGCATTTGCGCTACCTGAATGGAGTGCCTGGTTACAGGGTCCCCGGCAAACGGGAGTGGGCGCCAAGAGGCGAGAGGAAAACACTGCAAGTGTAAGGTGTCCCCTGTGTGTTCTGTGTTTGCTGTTTCTTATACATTGCAAGTAGTGAACTTGCTAGAGCTAATTAATTATCATAAACAGTGAGAGGCAGCTGATTTAAGCTGATTAAGCTGACATAGGAGCTGTTTTCACCGAATTGTGAACAGGCTTTCCTGAGAGCCAAATGGTGAATAAGCACTTTTTATTTTATTTATTTTTTTAAACAAGGGGAGCCACAGAGGACTTTAGACCCGGGGAGTCTGAACGTTGAGGCACCCTCGCAAACGGCAGCGTTTCCTCGCGGTCTGAGAGGCCGCCGCGTGCAGCAAACGTTCTCGGTGCCGGCTCCAGCCAGGGCGTGGGGCGGCGCCTTCCCCACCGTCACCGCGGGGGAGAAGCCAGGCAGGGGGCGACCGGGGAGAAAGCCGTTCTACAAGGGGGGGGGGGGGGGCGGTGAGCGACTCCAAGGGGCTTGAGGAGGAAGAAGTAATCCAGCCGCCGAGGGGCTGCCGGGTGGGGGTGGGGGCGCCACGTGGTCCCCGCGCGGCCCCGGGCGCGGCGCGCGGGCGCTGGCGGGGACGTTCCCGCCCGGTGGGAAGAGCTGAGTCACCGGGGCTGGTGACCCACTCCCTTCGGAGGAAGCCCGTGGCGGTCACGGGAGAAGGGGTGAGCTGTCGTGCTGGAGGCCAGGGCGGGCGGGACGGGCCGAGCGCCCGGGAGGCGAGCCCTGCCCTGTCGATCATTCCCCACGCCCGGGGTTCGCGCGCCGCCCGAGACCCCGGCCGCTCTCTCCGGTGGCTTGGGAGGCCAGTGCATGAAAACAGGCAGGCTGGAAGTCGGGGGGACGCAGGGCGTAAACATGCCGCTCTGTTTTAAAGCTTGCCACGTGGGAAGAGTAATGAGGCCTGAAAACTGAAGTGTTGGTTATCTGTCCTGTGAACCAGCAGACTTTGGCTTTCTAGATTGTGGCCTCTGATACCAGCACTCTGGCAGAGAATACTGAAGGCTTTGCACTGAATCTGGGAGGACCTGTTTGACAGGAAACACCTACCTGAGAGATTCTACCCAAAATTCGAAGGTGTGGGAGAAATTGGTTTTATAAAATAGTGGAACCAGGTATTATGGAAGCTAACTTTCGCACAAGAGAAATATGAAAACAGAAATTTTCAGGTGGAAGCATCTAGTAAATGAGCTAAACACAGTGTGCACAATTTTGCATAGAATGTACAAGGCACGAGACTGTCTAAAAAGTGAACCATGAGGCGGAAGATGGACTGTGGTTAACAGTACAAGCATGAGAGTTCTTTCGTGAACTATTACAGATGTACAATACTAGGGGGTGCACGGAAAAAATATAACAAGTGTAGGCTACAGACCATAGTTAGTGGAAATAGTCTGATGATGATCTTTCATAATCTGTAACATATTCCACAACAATGTAAGGTTTTGGTGGAGGGGTGATATGTGGGAATTCTGCATATTATGCACAACTTCTTTAATAAACAAAAACAAAGCAAAACAAAAAAAACACCAAAACAATATGCAGCGCCTGAGAGAGATACACAGAACCGTGCAGAACCTTGGGGAAAAATATGTACTTAACGTTTTACACAGTGAGATGTACATAATCCCATGCCATAACCATGAAAAGAGTGTTAGGAAGGCTACAGCTCAGAACAAGCCAAAACTTGGAGGGGGAGGGCAGGGAGATGCTAAAGACAACCAAAAGATTTTTTAAAAAGCTGTGCTTCGAGCAGAAAGACTATGGACGGTGTACTACTGTTTAGGAAATTTGGTGCAATGCGTGGGGGTGACAAAGACGGAAGGGAAAATTACATTGCTCCAGCATTGCTCTGTCTGCTCAAAGGAGAGAATGCTTTTCAAGTCCAGAGAGACCAATAAATACACGAGGGGAAGGAAGGGAAGACAGGGCAAGTGATGCAGGCTCCAAAAACTTACCTGCCAGGGATGCGCTTGCTGGAAAAGTTATTGGTAATTGGTGAAAAAAAGTGGAAGATGGTAAGGAGATAAAACAGACCCTGACACAAAGGGACCTGAGTGCTTGCTTTAAAAGATTGCTTTTATGTAGACTCCTCTCCGAGCACTTCTGGGAGTATCAGCTAAGCTTGAAGGGCTGGCTTTGCCCTCCTGCCCGCAAGCCCTCTTAATGCCAGGTTGCAGAGAAAGGGCATAACAGAGTTAAACCCGCATATTACAGACCAAGGGCAGAAGCCCTGCCATCTCCCCGTTCTCAAGGCTGGGTCCCCGGAGAGAAAAAGAGGAAGGGCAATAGGAGGTCCTCTGGTCCTGAGCGCAGGGGAGGGAGCCACAGTGTCATTCTGTGCTAAACAGACACCTGTTCCCAGCAGGCTCCTTAATCACTCAACCCTTAAAATAGCGACTTGTTCCCTAAGCATTCTGGGTTCCTAGTAAAAAAAAAGAGACTTTTTTGCTTTCTTTTAATAAGCAATACCTAGTTAAAGTACGAGATTTGGAAAAATACTTAGAAAATTATAAATAATTTTAAAATGTTAATTTTAGTCTTACTTCTTAGATTCAACTTCTACTATTTTCTTTTACAATGCTTAGTATTTTTTCCTCTGGTAATAGTAGGGCATATATAGGATCAAACTTTGGAATATAGAGAAAGACTCAAAAGAACAAAACAAAAACCCACCTGTAATTCTACCAGGGTTGATAATTTGATGTTTTTCCTTCCAGTCTTTTCTCTTTGCATATACACACACACATGCATATACAAACATATATAGATAAATTTTAAATAGTATTTGAGTCATATTGTTATTCAGTTTCATCTCCTATGTTTTGTACTTAATATTATATCATGAACATTTTCCTTATCATTAAATGCTGTTCAAGAACAAAATTGTAATTGGCCATCTGGTATTTGACTGCGCCACAGTTCATTTAACTGTTACCTCACGTTGAACTTTGGCTTGTTTCCAGTTCTCCATTTAAAAATAACATCATTATAAACATCCTTGGGTGAATATCTTCGCTGAGGATAAATTTCTCAAGGTTGAATGACTAGATCAAAGAACACGAACATTTTTAAGGCTTTTGATACATACTACTGCATTGTCTTCTAGGAAGTTTGTGCCAATTCACTCCCCCAGTGGAACAAGGGAGGACTCATTTCTTGTCAACCTCTGTCACGATTTGCAGGTTCTGCCCGATGCTTCAGGGCCTCCCTGCCTTGTGCAATCCCATTGCACCACTGCCATCTTGTGTTCTCCCTCTGTGGCTCGTGTAGGAGGCGAGAGAGGACGCTCTGGTCCTCCGGCTATTTGAAATGCTCTCGCTCTGTTCCTCTAAAAGCTTTTCCTGTGCTCTTTGGCTATTTTTATGTCACTGCTTTGAGGTGGGTACTATGGCTTGCTCTCAGCTCTGATCAGCCGGGTAACACCGACTTTGTCTTTCAGGACTTAGCTGAATCTGGTCTAAGAGCTGCTCTTTTATTCTCCCGCGGGCACATTCCTTCCCTTTCTTAGCACTCATCACCCTGTAGTGCCCGCTCATCTGTCTCCCCTGCAGAGGTGAGCTCCCCGAGGGCAGGGATGTGTCTTTTTTTCACTGTCTTCAGTGCCTGAAACTGTACCTGGCATGACATGGATACTCAGTAGGTGCTGAAGAAGTGTTTACTCTATTCAAAAACCCAAGAGTTTGTCTCTATTTCCATGCCCAATGTTTCATCCCATTCTCCCTAAATATTTACTGGGAATTTTTCTGATATAAGTATCCTGTAGTTCTTAGTCCTTGTTTGATAACCTAGAGTTGATCTTGGGGCACATACACAAAAAGAAATAAGGGAAGGAGAAGGGATGGGGACAACAAAGAGAGAAGCAGAAATAGATCAGAATAGAAATTATTATACTTTACATTTCCATAGGATTTTACAGTTTGCAACGTGCTTTCACACACTTTTTAATTTTACTGTTGCAATTCTAAGCCCCCCGGATGGGACAGGCTCTCATGCCATGGACCATGATCACCTTCTGTGCCAACCTCCTTCGCGCCTCTCGTGATTGTTGGCATATAGCTATTAGTGTTCACTAGTGTATTGGCGGAAAACAAGAAAGGACAGAGGGAAGGAGGAAGTCAGAGAGATGAAAAGAATGGAGAGGAGTGAAATTGCAACCTTGATGATGAAGGAGGACCAATAGAACCAACTTGTAAGATATGGCATTTTGTTGTGCCATCAAATTTTGTAAACCAAGATTCCACCTAGAAGTGATGTACTTCTTAAAAAAGATTTATTTTTATTTATTTCTCCTCCCCCTTTGTTGTTTTGTGCTTGCTCTCTGCTCGCTGTGTCCATGTGCTGTGTGCTTTCTGTGTCTGCTCGTCTTCTTTTTAGGTGGGAGCAGGAACCAAATATGGGACCTCCCATGTGGGAGAAAGGTGCTCAATCACTTGAACCACCTCCACTCCCTGCCTTGTTGTGTCTTTCCTTTTGTTTCCTCTTTCTGTCTCCTTGTGGCATCATGTTGCATCAGCTTACCAAGCCAGCCCGTCACGCCAGCCTGTCATGCCAGTCCATTGGGTCAGCTTGCCTCTTCGTCTTCTCTAGGAGGCACAGGGAACCGAACGTGGGACCACCCATGTGGTAGAGTGCACAAATGCTTGTGCCACATCCAATTCCCGAACTGACGTGTTTTTAAAACCAGTCAAACTCCTCTTCTCAGGCCAATTAAAGACTCCATTGCCACAGCTTTGAGGCTACACTGAGGGGCAGTGGGAGAAAAGGTTCCTCTGGTGACAGTCTTCAGTGTCCATGGGCAGTGTTTGGATACATCTTGCTGGCTGCATGCCTCCAAGTGCAGAGTGGGAAGGTCAAACTTTTCTGCATTCAGGGAGATGTGCTTTCTGGGGTGGTACAGATGAAGATCAACCAATGCTGTGACATAGCTGTCACTGCTTTCCCTTTTGTAGCAGTGACCATGGTAGCATTTTTGAAATCTTGAGAGGCAGGAAGGTATAGATGGTAAGTGTGTCACCTTTGGAGCCAGACTACCTGGAATCCTGGTTCAGTCACTTGTTTGTTGTGTGACCTTGGCAAGTTCCTTAACCTCCCTGTGATTTATGTTCCTCATTTGTGAAGTGGGAATAATAAAAGTACCTAGCTCGTTGGGCTAGGATATAATGGGGTAATGCATGCAAAGAGCATAGAACAGAGTCTATGGTTGGCACTCAAGAAATGTTGGCTATCTTTCTTAGGATTGCATTAGATTTCCAGACATGGGGGAAAGTGTCTGCAGTTCTGTTCTGTAAACATTGGGCATGGGGCCATTTTCCATTGCCTGAGATCTACTAAGAACTCCTGGGCACCTGGAGGGCACCCACAAGGCCATGCCTCACAACAGCTTGCCCTTGGCAAAAGCTTCTGGGCAAGTTGATGGACTCTTCAGGATTCCTTCAATTTGCCATCGACGTGCACTTTAAGATGGCGACAGACACAAGGCACCCAGAGAACCGCTCCAGACATCCCCAAACCTCAGTCCTGGAAAACTTAGCAAATGAGGTTCAGTAATCTCAGCCAGCAAATGTGGTTTGTTTGGCCAGCATGATGTCTATCTGGTGTCATTTATTTGAATACCTTTACTCAGGGCCGGTCCTCCCCACTTCATTGACATTTATGTCATTGGCCAGAACAGAAAGATGCTCCCTAGGCTAGAGATCCAACTAAACAGTGTCGTTGCCTATGAGTGGCATTTCTCTGTCGTTGGTGAATTCTCCTCTGCAAATCCTCCCTTACTCCAGGTCTGCGTTGTACACCCAAGACTGTCCAGACTCCTCACCGGGGCTGACCCGGCCCTCCGTGACGTGACCTCTGATCACATCTTCCTCTTCATCTCTTGCCCTTGTCCTTCCTCCTCCTCCTCCATACAGCTCCAACACTTTAAGCTCCAGCCACATGAGCTGGAGTGGTTCTTGGAACACTTGGTGCATATTTTCACCTCCTTGCCTTTGCTCCTACTGCCTCTCCCCTCATCACCTCCCTAATCCTTCCTAATCTTTTTAGACTCATTTTAAGACTCACATCCCTCTGGAAGCTTCTCTGTTCCCCTTGAGCTGGGTCAAATTCTCTCCTCAGTTTTCCCTTAACATTCTGACCTTAGTCCTTACACGTTGTGTCATAATTTATGTACTGTGCTTTTCTCTTGTACTAAACTTATACCTCCTTGACAAGAGAACTGATGTCTTGCCAACTTTCTAATGTCCAGAGTAGCCCATATAGATTCTCAGTAAGTGTTTGCTGAATGAATTCTGAGATGACTAAGATGAAAGATTTGAAAGAAGCAAGAAAAAATGTGAGAAATGGAGTGGGTGTAGCTGAGTAGTTGAGCACCTGCTTTGCACATACGAGGTCCAAGTTCCTGGTACATTCTAAACAAACAAATACACCATGAAAAATGTAGTAGACACTGTTAAAAAAGACAGGCAGAGCCAAAAGAAAAAATCAAATATACTTTCTAGAAATGACATTATAGTTATTGAAATTAAAATCTTAATGAATGGGGAAGCGGCTATGGCTCAATCAGTTGGGCTCCTGCCTACCATATGGGAGGCCCTGGGTTCGCGTCCCGGGACATCCCTGTGAAGGCAGGCTCGCTCACACACTGTGGAGAGCTGCTGGCCTGGGCGCTATGGAGTGCCACTGGCCCGCAAGCACTGTGGAGAGCCGACTCAGCAAAAAATGGAGACAAGTAAAAACACAGAAAAGCGTGCAGTGAATGGACACAGAGAGCAGACAACAAGCAAGCTGCAAGAGAGGGGGAAATAAATAAAAATAGATACAGACACAGAAGAATGCACAGCAAATGGACACAAAGAGCAGACAGCAAGCAAGCCACAAGGCGGGGGGGGGGGGCGAGGAATAAGAAAAAATCTTAGTGAATGGGTTAAACCACAAATTATACAGAACTGGAAATTGTTGAACTGCAGCACAGAGAAATTAAGATATGGAAAATATGAAGAAGTTAATGCACATGCATGTGTGTGCATATATATCTTTATATATATTGAGAGATAGAGTTCTAAAGGTTAAAGTAAAAGGAGTGGTAGAAAAATAATTTTTGAAGAGACAATGGCTGAGAATTTTCTAGTGTTGATGAAAGACAGGAATGATCTGGTTCAGGAAGCAATTGTCTTTTCTTTTTCTTTATTAGATAAGTTGTGGGTTTACAGACAATCCAGGATTCCCATATACCATTCCACCACCAACACCTTGCATTGGTGTGGAACATTTGTTACAAACCATGTAGCATATTTTTGTAATTGTGTTTTAATTAAGGCCTATTGTTTAACTTAGGGTTTACTATTTGTGTAGTGTAGTTCCATGGATTAAAAAAAATTTATTCTGTTACCATATACACAATCTAACATCTCCCCTTTAATCATATTCAGATACATATTTCAGTGGTGTTCACTGTGTTCACAATGTTGTGCTACCATCACCACTATCTGTTACCAAAATATTTCTGTCATTCCAAATGGGACCCTGTATATTTTAAGCCTTAACTTCCCATTCGCTATCCTTACAATCCCCTAGTAATCTATATTCTAGATTCTGACTTTATGAGTTTGCTTATTTTAATTGTTTCAAATCAGTGAGATCATACAATATTTGTACTTTTGTGTCTGGCTTCTATCACTCAACATAATGTCTTCAAAGTTCATCCATATTGTTGCATCTATCAGGATTCATTCCTTTTTACAGCTGAATTATATTCCATTGTATGTATATACCACATTTTACTTATCCATTCATTGATTGATGGACACCTGTGTTGATTCCATCTTTGGCAATTGTGAATAATGCTGCTATGAACATTGATGTGCAAATACTGTTTGAGTTCCCGCTTTCAATTCTTTTGGGTATATACTCAGTAGTGGGGTTGCCAGGTCATATAAGGAACTGCCAAGTTGTCTTCCATAGCAGCTGCACCATTTTATTATTTCTTTGAATCCTCTCTAACACTCATTATTTTCTTTTTCTTTTTTTTCTTTTAAATAGCAGTAATTCTAATAGATGTGAAATGGTATCTTGTTGTGGTTTTGATTTGCCCTTCCTTGATAGCTAATGATGTTGAGCATCTTTTCATGTGTTTTGGTCATTTATATGTCTCCTTTACAAAGGTGCCTGTTCAAATCTTTTGCCAATTTTAAAATTAGATTGTCTTTTTTGTTAAATTGAAGGAATTCCTTATATATTCTGGATATTAAATATTTAACAGTTTTCAAATATTTCCTCCCCTTGCTGTTGTTTTACTTTCATGATAAAGTCCCCTTGGGCACAAGTGTTTTTAATTTTAATGAGGTTCCATTTATCTGTTTTTTCTTTTGTTGCTTGTGCTTTGGATATAAAGTCTAAGAAACCATTGCCTAACACAAGGTTCTTAAATATGCTTTCCTATTTTTCTTCTAGTAATTTGTTACTTCTGGCTCTTATATATAAAGGTCTTTGATCCATTTTGAGTTGACATTTGTATAAGGTATGAGGTAGGTGTCCTTTTTTTTTTTTTTTTTTTCCCAAATGGAGATCCAGTTTTCTCAGAACCATTTGTTGAAGAGACTGTTCTTCCCTAATTGAGTGGTCTTTGCTACCTTGTCAAAACTCAGTTTGCCATAAACGTGAGGGTTGCTTTCTGATCTGTAGTTCTATATGTCTGTCCTGTGCCTGTTCCATGCTGTTTTGATTACTGTGGCTTTGTAATAAATTTTACATCAGGAGGTTGTGAGTCCTTCAACTTCATTCTTCTTTTTCAAGATAGCTTTAGCTACTCAAGGCCCCTTACCCTTCCACATAAATTTGATGATTGGATTTTCCATTTCTGCAGGAATGTTGTTGGAATTTTGATTGGGATTTCATTGAATCTATAAATAGGAAGTCTAAGTCTGAGTAGGATAAACAAAAAAGAAAATCTACACCTAGACACATAGTGACAGTGCATAACATCAAAGGAAAGAGAATATCCTAAAAGCAACCAGGGAGAATAAGTTGTACCTACAAAGGAATGATAATTAGACCAACAACGAACTTCTCAACTATTACAGTGGAGAAATAAGTTAAAACTGCTGAAAGACAGTAAAAGCTAATTTAGAATTATTTTTCCAGATAAATTATGATACAAGAATGAGGGCAAAATGAAGACATTTTAAGACAAAAATGTTGAATGAGTTACCACTAACAGAGCTTTGATGAAAGAACTACAAATAGAGGAAGTTAAGGAAGAAGAATCCAAAAGGGAGGTATAAAGTACAAGAGGAATGATAAGCAAGATATTGGTAAACATGTGACTAAATTCAAACAAAAATAATAGCCTTATGAAATAATACTGACTATATTTGAGGGTAAAAAGCAATAGGGATTAAAATACTGGCTAAATTTAACATTATAGAGTTGATCAGAATTAAAGAATTGTAGGGTCTTTATTGTTTGGTATGAGGCTTGGGATAATTTAAGCGTGAATATTTAAAATTTAAGGGAAATAGCAACAATAGAAAATAGAGTTAGAAATTATAAAGTTGTTGAGGGGGAAATAAGGAATGAATGATACTCAATCCATTAAAAGGCGGGAAAGGAGAAAATTTTGTTTAGTAAAAGTAAGAAGTAGAAAGTACAAAATAAGATGATAAAAATAAAGGCAACTATATAAATAATCACAATAAATGTAAATGGACCAAATTTGTTGGTAAAGACGTTGTCAATTATTAAAATAAAATCATAAATAAATTTAGCTATAACTATTTACAAGAGACAAACCTTAAACATAAGAATGAAGAAAGGTTGAAAGTAAAGGAATAAAAAAAAGAGTAAAAGAAAATAATTAAAAAAGGAAGAAAAACAGTCTAGCATATCTAGACATGCTAGATTAAACAATTAATCAAAATAGATTTAAAGAAAAACATAGTATTCAGGATCCCTATAAAATGATAAATGAAAAATTCACAAGGAAGATATAACAATTCCAAATTTGTATGCACCGTATAACCTCTAATTTTATAAAATACGTAATGTCACAATAAGAAAATAACAGTACAATCACAATAGATTTGAACAGTATTTGATAGATCAAATAGACCATGAGTTAGTAAAGGATATGAAAGATTTGAACAACAGAATTTATATCTTGATTAAACTATTTTTTGCTTTTTAAAATTTTTAATTTTTAAAAATTATATTTTTTATTTACTTTTAAAAGATACATAGATCACACAAAATGTTACATTAAAAAATATAGGAGGTCCCCATATGCCCTACTCCCCACACCCCCTGCTTTTCCCACATCAACAAATTCTTTCATTAGTGTGGTACATTCATTGCATGGACTTCTAATATATATACATCAATTGACCTCATAGTGAGTTATCATTGTAAAAGACCAAAACTTTACTGGCTGATGGACAGCACTCTATGATCACAATACAATTAAATTATAAATCTGTAAAAATGTGACTGATATGTCTCATACTTGTGGGAATTAAAAAATATACTTCTAAGTAACTCATGGATGATAGAAGAAATTATAAGAATATCCTAGAGATGAATAATAATGCAAATATGTGTCAATAATGATTTAACAATGGACTGGCTGGAAGGCAGTGTGATGCCATCTTCTATGTGAGGCTTTGCCAGGCCCAAAGTCATTAAGATGGATTTTTTTTTTTCCTGTACTCAGGCTGGGGGCTGACCATAAGTGGGAATCTGGCGCTCAACCACTGAGCCACATTGGCTCCTCTGAGTTGTTTTTTTTTTTTGTTTGCTTGTTGTTTTTGTCCTTGTTTTTAGGAGGTACCAGGAACTGAACCTGGGACCTCCCACATAGGGAAGCAGGTGCTCAACTGCTTGAGTCATATCTACTCCCCTTAAGATGGACTTTTTCTTTTAAAAGATTTATTTATTTATTTATTTCTCTCCCCTCTCTCCGCCCCCCCCATTTGCTGCATGTTCTTCTTTTTGTCCATTTCTGTTGTTGTCAGCGGTACCAGGAATCTGTGTTTCTTTTTGTTGTGTCATTTTGCTGCATCAACTCTCTGTGTATGCAGCACTGTTCCTGGGTAGGCTGCACTTTCTTTCGCGTTGGGTGGCTCTCCTATGGGGAGCACTTTTTGCACATGGGGCTCCCCTACGTGGGGCACTCCTTGCGCACATCAGCACTGTGCATGGTCCAGCTAAGATGGACTTTTGAGGTGAGACTGCCCTTCTGCACTGGAATGTAAGCATGGCAAGGTGGACCACAACTGTGATTTCCATGCTGGATTGATGAACATGCACCAGTGATCAGAAAGTGTGCTCTGCTTTTGTGCTCCTTTTGGAATAAGTACTGCAGCAATCAGTCTGCTAAGTGCCAAAAGAACTTGGGAGTGTGGGATTCAGTCAGGAAAAACAACATTGGATTTCATCGCTAGCTTGAAAGCTCACCCCAGTTCTTCCTGTTGGGTAAACAGTATTTCTGCTAAGGGAAAGGGAAGACATACTAGCAGTTAACAAGAAGCAGGATTAAGTGACAAAGTACAGACCTGAGATTACGGAGCTGGCTTTGGAAGTAGAAAGTGATGTGGGTGTGCCTTCACCCTAACCCTAGAAGAAATCCTCAACTGAGCTCACATTTGGGGGAAAGAAGCAGATTATAATATCCACATCCAAGGACTCCCTCTCTCCCATCTCAGAAGCAGCTTAAATCTCTTAAAGCTTGAATCTGGAGGCTTCATTCTTCTAATTTGATTCTAATATGGCAGAGTTGGTCACCAGCAGGAGTGAGAGGCAGCAATTTAGCCTCTCACTCTTGGTGTTTCACAGACTGCAGTGTGAGTGAGCTAAAACCCGGTGTTTGGGTGTTAGGAGATGGTCTCATGCTTGCTTCCTGCAAACAGGGAAATCTTGGGCTGTTTATTCCCAGGTATGCTTTCCTCCCCATAGTCCAGAATGGTCTGATAGCTCTGGTGGAGATCACCTGTTTACCCTAGCGTACCTCCAAATTCTCTGGTTTTTCTTGTGAACCATGATGTGGAAGAGGTTGCAGGGAACTGCTGTAGCCAAGACTCTTGATCTGTAGAAAGAGGGGATTAAGGGTGAATGTTGACAAGCCTCTGCCTGGAAAACCTCCCATTACCCAGACCCAAGATTTATTAGATGGGCAGATGGATCCAGTTAGGGTTACCCACTAGCACCCCCACAGGCACAAGTGAGTAATAACTCTCAATTCTGTTAGAATGAGTGATTCTTAAAATTTTCTGTGGAAGTGTCACCAGAAGGGCACATTAAAAGTTTCCTGGGCCCTTTCCCCAGGGATTGTAATTCAGTAGGTTGGGGTGGGACTCATGGATTTGCATTTCTGAGGTGCTCCCAAGTGATGCAATGCTGCTGGTCTGAGGAAACTACTTTGAGAATTACTGTAGAAAAAGATGGGAAAGAAGCAGGGGGAGAAGAGTGGTATCAGTGGAATGCTCTGCTTCTGGACTTCTAGGTTCTTGGCTTATGTTGCACAGAAGTATTAAGGACATGCCATAGGGTAGGCAAGGGAGTAAAGAGTTTATAAAAGGGGAGTGGCTGTGGCTCAAGCAGTTGAGTGCCTGCTTCCCATATGGGAGGTTCCGGGTTGAATTCCTGGTGCCCCCTAAAAAACAAAAAAACAAACAAGCAAACAAATGAAAAAACCAGCTCAAGGGAGCTGATGTGGCCCAGTGGTTGGTCACTGGCTTCCCACGTATGAGGTCCTGGGTTCAATCCCTGTCCCCAGTACCTCAAGAAAAAAAAAAGTTTATTAAGAAACAAGAAGATGAGAAAAGTACCTGGTCCTAGGCATGGACTGCAGGCATGTTGCTGAGTGAGACATGCACGTGGAGCCCCAGGTCAGGCCTTTTAAAAATCTTTCCTCCTTCCCCTTCATAATGTTGGGGTGAGGCCCCAGCTGTTTGCAGTTCTGATTGGTCACCCCACCTGTTAGCTCTCAGGGGGCCAATGGCTGAGGCATGTTGTTTGAAAGTATGTGGGCCTTTCCCCTTAACCCCGAACAGGATTCTCGTCCCAGATAGGATTCTAATTCCAAATGGATTCTCATGGCTGGGGTCTCATGGGGCCTTTCTGGCAGCCTTCCCCTCAGGAGGATTCCAGGTGGGGTTTCACGGCTCTGTGGTCTGCCCGCCATGTTGTCTGGCGGCCATGTTGTCTGGCGGCCATGTTGTCTGCCGAGCCTCAGTCACCTTCCCCCTTTCACTATACTAACCTGCTCAGTGGGAGAAAATGAACTACTGAAGTAGCAGAGGGAAGAGAAAGGGGTCCATGTGATTATGGGACAGCCCTTTTTTGGGTGAGAGACAATCTATTAAAATTCCCAGCTTTAACTCTTCTCTGCCACCTAAAGATTAATTTGTCTTTGCCTACACTGTTTCCTACTCTCCTTTACATGAAGAGGAAGCCAGTTCCTTAGAGTTTAGAGGGACAGAAAATGAAGACTGGGGATAAAGAGAGATTTGGGAAGGTGAGAGGAAAGAAGGGAGGAAGGATAGGAGGTTCAGAGCCTTTTGATGGGGTTTTCCAGGCACTTTTGGAGAAAGGTATGGGAATGGCCGCGGGGCACAAGGGAAATGGATGGGAGAAGAAAGAGACTTTCTTTGGACACCATGGCCCTCGGGAGGCAGTACTTCCAAGGCAGCATAAGGGTGTTTGAGATATGCAAAAAAGAACGCAAAGTTAATTTGAAATTGCTTTTTGATTGTTGGATGATGTGTCCTGGGGGTATGACAGTGCTTTGAGACTGTGATCTTTGGCTACCAGGGTTACGCTAGCATGACAGTTCTGATGCATCAAGTACAGGAGCCTGGGGGTACCTAGTTCCCCATCCTCATTAAGGCCCCCACTATTTCTCACTGACCCAAGTATTGCATACTACTGTAGCTATGGATACTCTGCCCGAGGTCCTCCTCTTTCAGTCCCTCCACACACAGCCATCAGGCTAATTAGCCTAAACCAACTCTGATGACAATAACTACCCGACATGCTATTGTGGTGCACAGCACAGATAGAGAACATTTCAGTCATCATAGAAAGTTCTACTGAATAGAGCTGGGGCCATATAGTCTTTACCCCTCTCTTATGTCTATTTAGTTGTATTGACTTAATTGGAATTTTATGGGTTGTTCTGTCCTGATTTCTCACCCATTACTGGAGCTTGATATTTTTAGCTTTTTTACAGATATCGTAATACCTATTTCTTGATCTCTTTTTCAGTGATGAATTATGCTCTGCTGCGGTGAAACTCCATCTCTGTGGGTTGTCTTCACTAGAGGGCTTTTCTGAGACTTGTCTGGGCCATCATCTTCCTTCCAAGGTGTGTCCCAGGCCATGACCTCACCCTGGAACAGCATTTCTTATTAACAAAGCCTCTGTCTGGAAAGAGCAGAGGCCCTGTAACCCTCGAGGGTTATACTGCCACCCAGGAGAGGGTGTCAGTCCTTCTAGATAGATCTTCATGTCTGTAGGGAACAAAAAATACGGATGCAAGGGCACCATGACAAGTACCAATGGCATTTTGAGATATCCTTTCTCATTAGTCACTTGCACCATCAGTCGTCTAGGCGGTTTCTGGGAAGGAAACCACAAGCCAGAGGGACCACAAGAGGGCACCAGCGCACCTTAAACAGCCTTTTACCTCGAAAGCTCAGGGAGGTTCCCCAGAGTTGCAAGGGTAGGACAGAAGGAATACACATTGGAGAGGAACGGAAAAAAAAATCTTATTGTTATATCTAACTGGAAGGCCTGCTTACCATATATTTATGATTCCAGAACCTCTTTGAATATAGGAATCACAAGAACATTAGACAATAACAGTTAGACAAGGGATTAGATTGAAAATACTTCATATCGGGATGTGAATAGGTCAGTAGACTTTAAAACAGAATAAACCTCACTGCGAAGCAATGTAGCTATGGAAACATTACCAAAATCATTCTGTTACTTCACGGCTGCAGTGGTTTCTGCAGCCAGGAAATGCTGTCAAGGGAGGGCAGAGCATTATTTTCTTATAAATAATACAACACGGGATCCTATATGGAAAGTTGCAAGAAATTAGATTTCAGACGTAGAGATGTTTCAACAAAAATACCCAACAGCTTTAATTTGGTTTCCGATAACTTAGCTCCAGGTTTGCAGTTGTTAAGATTTCCTCTATTTCTGTTTTCCATTGCAGAAAGGGAGCTGGTGAGAGATTTTTAATCCCGGTTCTGGATATATTACACACACACACACACATGCGTACACATTTAGCATGGCTGACAGAAGGCACCTATCTGCCCTAGCATTACCCACACGAGGGGAGGTGACTTCTATTTGGCCCTTGGATGAGGGGCTTAGTGTCTTGTGGGGGATAGGTCTGGAGCAATACTGCCTAAGGCTATCACTGACTCTCAGAGTCCCTAAGCCAACTGCAGCTTTCCTGAAAATCACAATCCTACCACATGGGAGGTCCCAGGTTTGGTTCCTGGTGCCTCCTTGAGACACCAGGCACAACAGGCAGGTGTGGTGAGTTGGTGCAACAAGATGACGCAACAAGGAGACACAAAGAGGAAAGACAATGAGACACCCAAAAAAGTAGGGAGCTGGGATGGCTCAAGCGATCGAGTGCCTCTTTCCCACATGGGAGGTCCCAGGTTCAGATCCTGGTGTCTCCTAAAGAGAAGATGAGCAGACACAGCACACAGCAAATGGACACTGAGAACAGACAGCGAGTGCAAACAACAAGGGGGTGGGGAATAAATAAGTAAAATAAATCTTTAAAAACAAAGAAGAAAATCACAATGAGCACATGAAGACTGTCTCACGTGGCTGGCTGTCCGCTCACCAGGCTGATCATGTAGATGGAGGTATGAGTAAACAAAGCAGGTTGATGTAAGAGGGGTGGACATTGTGCAAGCAGGGTAAATGTGGCATAAGTCTTGGAGATACTGAAAATGTCATGCTGGTGGGTGCTAGGGGTTAGGGATGAGATTTTGTTGTTATTATGAGATCATTCATCCTAAAATGGCCTCATCCTGACACACACACAGGCCTTCTCCCCACAGAGTTTCACAGGGGCTGTATCCCAATAACAAATTGTGAAACACATACATGCTACACCGGGTGGCATGCTCTGGTAAGAGACTGTGTTGTCCATAAGCCTGAGGTCTCAAGGCTAAGAAGAGGACCTCTTAGCTCCCCTTGACCTAGGTATTGAGATATTACTTTTACCAGCCTGGCCACATGGAAAACGCAAGTTCGAGAGGTGAGGTTGGGTAGCAATATACAGAGCAGACTGCGCCTAACTGCATGTGCAGAGCAAGAGGAAAGAAGAGTCCAGTGACTTTGCAGAGTAGTTGCAAAAAGTGAAAGGGACACATTGACTATCCTGGTGGGGAGGGTACGGTGGGAATTTGGTGCAGTCATACTTGTCCCAGGGAAAAAAACTTAATTTCTCCTTGTCCAGAGGAGTGGACCTAACACGTTAGTGAGTATCGAACCGCCTGGAGGGCTCTACTGAGACCTCCGTGGCCGGGCCCCACCCCAGAATGTCTGGTTCAGAGGTCTGGAGTGGTGCCTGAGAATGTGCATTTCTAATAAGTTCCTGGATCTGCTGCTGCTGGTCCAGGGACCGCACTTAGAGAACCCCCGCTCTGGAATGTTGTGAGAGGTAGAGGTGAAGTACGAACAAATGTATGTGTGGTATGGATTTAAATTCTGTCCCCCCAACAGAAACCTAGCAAAGGGACCATCGCTCTTCAGATATAATTCACCTTACAATTTACCCACTTAAAGTTTATAATTCATTGGGTTTTAGTATGTTCACAGAGTTGTGCAACTCTGTTGTACAAATTTTACCACCCTGAAAAGATATCCTGTGCCCATGAATAGTTACTCTCTACTTGCTCCCAAACTCTTCCAGCCCTAAGCAGCCATTAATCTGTTTTCTGATGCTCTTGATTTGCCTATTCTGGAAAACTCATGTAAATGGATTCATATAACATGTGGTCTTTGGTGACTGGCTTCTTTCAATTAGCATAATGTTTTCAAGGTTCATCCATATTGTAGCATGTATTAGTATCTCATTCCTTTGTTTTTTTTGGGCGTGGGGCTGGGGATTGAATCTGGGACCTCTTCTGTGGGGAGCCGGTGCTCAACCACTGAGCCATATTGGCTCCCCTGAGTTGATTTTTCATTTGTTTACTTTTTTTTTTTTTTTAGGAGGCACTGGGGACCAAACCCAGGACCTCCCATGGGGGAAGCAGGGGCTCAACCACTTGAGCCACATCCACTCCCCTCATTCCTTTTTATTGCCTAATACCAGCCCATTGCATGGATATACCACATTTTATTTATCCATTCATCAGTTGATGAATGTTTGTTAGCATTTTGAGGAATTATCAAGCTATTTTCCAAAGAGGCTGCACCATTTTATTTTCTTACCATCCATGAAAACTCCAATTTCCCCACATGCCAGCCAACACTTGTCTTTTGATTATAGCTTTTCTAGAGGGTGTAAAATGGCATCATGCGATTTTTAAAATTTAATTTAATTTAATTTAATTTAATTTAATTTATTTCTCTTCTCTCCCCCGCCCCGCCCCAGTTGTCTGTTCTCTGTGTCCATTTGCTGCGTGTTCTTCTTTGTCCACTTCTGTTGTTGTCAGCGGCATGGAAATCTGTGTTTCTTTTTGTTGCGTCACCTTGCTGCGTCAGCTCTCCGTGTGGGCGGCGCCATTCCTGGGCAGGCTGAACTTTCTTTCTCACTGGGCGGCTCTCCTTACGGGGTGCACTCCTTGCGCGTGGGGGCTCCCCTATGCGGGGGACACCCCTGTGTGGCACGGCACTCCTTGCGCGCATTAGAACTGCGCGTGGACCAGCTCCACACAGGTCATGGAGGCCCGGGGTTTGAACCGTGGACCTCCCATGTGGTAGGCGGACGCCCTAACCACTGGGCCAAGTCCGCTCCCCGCTGTGTTCTTTAACTTCCCACTAATTGTATGCAGAGGATGATGCAGTCCTAGAGGATGAAGTAGCCACAAACTGGAAGGCAACTGGATCCCCAAATTACTCTGTGAGGGAGAACTTCCTGCTGACCTAGAGGTGCTTACCTTGGACTATGTTATGAATAAGCTCATATTTCTCTTTTTTTTTTTTTTTGAGAGAGAAGCGAGAATATTACTTTAATTTAACATGAACAATGACACTGTGTGACAGCTGAGGAAAGAGGTAGTGGAAGACGAGAGATGGCCAGGCTGCCTGTTCCCTAACCAGCCTTGATTTTAACGGCAGAGCCCCAGCAACCCACAGTACTTCACCTAGCCTCTCAACGGGGTGGGAAGGGGCAGGAAGGTGGAACTCAGAGGCTCAAAATGCAAAATGCAGAGAAGGGCTGATGGCAAGACGGGTGAGGCCTGGAGACGAGGGAGAGGCTGGAAGGCGGAGAGGAGCCCCTAGCGCAGGTCTTCAGCAGTAAACATGCCCCTGGCCCGGCGCAGGATGGAGTCCTTGGCGGCGTCATAGGGGTGTTCCTTGGATGGGATCTCCAGGATGGCGGGAATGGAGCGCTGGTGGGCATCTAGTGCATGTCGCACCATCTCGGCGATGTACTGGTTGATGAGGATGATGCCGATGTCATCCCGGTTTAGAAACTGCCGGAAAGTGTCTTCGATCTCATTGATGGTTGTGTCCTTCTCCACCACCAGGAAATTAGGTTGGCGGTTCTTGTTAAGCTCCCCTATGCCGCCCAGGAGAAAACCAGTCACCGTGTCCTCGTCTCCGATCACAGCGATTAGCTTCCCTCGCCCCGCCATCCTCGCACCCGGGCAGAGCTCACCCGGTCTGCCAGCATATTTCTCTTGTGTTTGAGTTTTTACATTTGTGGATATGTTTCTTATAACAATTAGCTTACAATAACGAGTACAAGCTCAACTTGGACTGAAAGACAGAATGTAGACTATTTGAAAGGCTGAAGGAAAGTAAACTTGAGAACATTGCTAGACTGGGCGCTGGGAAGGGGCCCCTGACTGAAGATGTTTGGGCTGGAATGGCTCCCCTCTGCGGACACGGGCATTGCTCTCGTGCAGGTTTCCTCTTTTCTGTACCTTTGACGGTGGAGATGAAGAGGTGAATGTGGTTGGTAGTGGCAGTGTGACGATGGTGATGGGGGCGGGGATGGTCCTTTGAACGGGTCTCTAGAGCACCTGGACAAGGAGGCAGAGCTGACCTCTGACCCAGGGAGGACTGGACGTTTCACTGGGTCCTCAGGATATCTTACTTACATCAGCTGCATTCTGCCAATGAGCTGAGGACCGGAGGGCTCTCCATAGACCACCCAAAGGAGTCTATTGGTTAAATAGCATGCTGACTTTTTTTTCTTTAATGGAAAGAATGAAGATTTTTATTAAGCGCTCTAGGTAGTGTTCAATAATCTTCAAATGCACCTCATCACAATCAGCGAAGTTCAACAATCATCATTCTTGCACTATCCATGCGTTTGGGCCAAACTCCCTTTGATTTTCCTTAGGACACTTAGCTCTTGTGGGCAGGGAATGGGAAACTATACTTCATTTCTGATCATGGGTCAGTACACTGACTTTTAATAGAAATAGATTGTTTGTAGGTAGCAGAGAGCATTCTGGGCTGATGGCATCTGCCATTAAGCTCATATGGTCAAATCTGGGCCCAAACTTGGCTGACAAAAGTAGGTGATGATCATAAAGTTAGAAAGGAGAATACAGGTTATCCAGGGTTAGATGGGGCTGGGGGGTGGTGGTGGAGGGCAGTGATGTTTAATTGGTATAGGGCTTCTTTCTGAGGTGATGGGAAAATTTTGGCAAGGGATGATAGGATGGAAGCACAGCTTTGGGTCTATAATGAACACCACTGAATTATGTATTTGAAAAGGGATAAAAAGGGAAATTTTAGGTTGTATATAAGTTAATACACGCACACACAAACTATAGAAATGGATAACACAAGGAATAAACCCTGGTGTAAACAGTGGGCTAACCCCCTCTCTCTTAGAGGTGGATGTCACCATCCCAGAATCCTCAGGATTGGGGAATGGACTTAGTGGTGTTCTCCTACAGACTTGCTGTGACTCTAGCAATGGAAGAAATTACAGCAATGATGTGGAGGCAGTGGCCCCTGGAGGCTCCGGGGGCAGGGAGAGGGAGAAACAGGTGTAATACGGGGGGGCCTTTCTGAGACTTGGAAATCTTCCTGAATGACAGACACAGGCCACTTTGTGTCTTCCCCATAACATGCCGAATCGTGTGGGAGAGGGTGTAAGCTACAATGTGAACTCGGTCTATGCTCAGTGGCAATGCCCCAGTATGTGTATATCAATTGCAAGTCAGCTGCAGTGAACGTACCACACTAATGAAGGATGTTGCTTGTGTGGGAGGGTGTGCGAGGTGTGGGGAGTGGGCCATATGGCAATTCCTATATTTTTCGTGTGGCATTTGTGTAATCTAAGTATCTTTCAGAAACAATAAAAAATACATATGTTATTTAAAAAAAAAACAAAAAAAGCCCAATAACAATAACAACAACAAAAAACCCAGTGAGCTAAAGTTAATAGCATAATTATAATAATATTGTTTCATGAACTGTAATAAAGGTACTACACTAATGCAAAATGTTAATAGGGAAAACTGCTTGTGTGAGAGGGTGGTGTATGGAAACTCGGTACTTTCTGCACGATGTTTCTGTAAATCTACAACTGCTCTAATAAAAAAACAGTGATGACACATTCATTTTGGGCAAGGCACATAAGTCAGTGAGTCGGGGTGAGTTGAATTTGAGTGCGTTTAGGTGAGGGCAGCAAAAGATGGCAGCCAAATAATTCCTGTCAAGTGTTTGGTAATTGAAGGATGAGAAGTGTGCCTATATACTCTCCTGTGTTTACCCTTTTATTTTCTATTCTTTTTGTTTCTTTCTCCTGTTTTTTCTTCCAAGAAAAAAAATTAAAAACATTTCGCTCTTGTATGGGCTGGACCAAGGGAAAAAAGATACTTATTAAAATGTAGGCCAACTGAGGGAAGTGGAACAAGGTGCACTGGCACCAGTCCTGCGGGCGCCGCGCTCACCTGACCTGAGGTGGGGGCTGGGGTACCGGAGGGAGGGCTAACCACGGGGAGAGGGCTGAGGACAGAGGCCCCTGGTCTTCCTTCCTTACTGGGCTCTTCTCCCCCAAGCTTCTTCTCTTTCCGTGTTTGTGTGTGTGTCGATGTTGGTAATTTTTGTTGGGAAATAATTTCAAACTTGTAGAAAAGTTGCAAGAATAAGAATACAGCACAGAATACCCATCTACTTTTTTCCTATGTTCATTGATTATTACCATTGTTCTTGATTTGCTTCATCGTTTGCATACTTACTCTCTCTGACACATACATATTTTGTTTTCCTGAACAATTTGAGGGAAGTTTGCACACATCATGGCCCTTTACCGCTAAATACCTCTGTGTGTATTTCCTAAGAATGAGGATCTTAATCATAGTAAATTTCAGTAAATTTAACATTGGCACAATACTTGGCTCTTATTCCAATTCTGTCAGTTAATCAATAGTGTCCTTTATAGATAACCTCCTCTCAGTGCAGAGTCCATTCTAGGATCAGGCATTGTACTTGGTTGTTATGCCTCTTTAGTTTCCTTTAATCTGGAACATTTCTATAGCCTTTCTTTCTCTTTGAAGACGTTGATATTTTTGAAGGTTTGTGTCCTTTTTTTTTTTTTAAGTAGAATTTCGTCGTTTTGGGTTTGTCTGATGTCTCCGTCTGGTTAGGTTCCTGCTATGCATTCCAGACATAACCTTTATTTTTTTTTTTTATTTTTTTAAATTTTTTTTAATTTTTTATTTTTTTATTGACTTTGTAATAATATTACATTAAAAATATATATGTGAGGTCCCATTCAACCCCACCCCCCCACCCCACCTCTCCCCCCCCCCAACAACACTCGTTCCCATCATCATGACACATCCATTGCATTTGGTAAGTACATCTTTGGGCCCCTCTGCACCTCATGGTCAATGGTCCACATCATGGCCCATACTCTCCTCCGTTCCATCCAGTGGGCCCTGTGAGGCTTTACAACAGACATAACCTTTAGACAGCACCACCTCTGAGGTTGCACAGAGTCCCCCTGCCTCTCGTTGGCGAGGTTTATTCTGAACTTCCACCGTTAAGGAGACTCTTTAAGATGGTGCAGATATTCTGCTTCTCCTTATCATTTCCCTCTAGATTTAGCAACTATTGAGGATTCTCGCCTGAACCCATCTTTACCCTGGGGGTGGCAAAATGATTTTCCAACTCTAGCATTCCATCCACGTTTACCAGTTGGCATTTGATATTCCCCGTGGTGTTTAAAAAATTTCAACTTCTTTATTTTTTATCTCCCCTCATTGTTTGCACTCACTGTCTGCTCTCTGTGTCTGTTCGTTGGGTGCTTGTCTTCCTTTTAGGAGGCACTGGGAACCGAACCTTGGACCTCCCATGTGGGAGGGGGATGCCCAATCACTTGAACCACCTCTGCTCTTTGCTTATTGTGTCTCTCATTGTGTTTCCTTGTGTCTCCTCATTGTGTCATCTTGTGTCAGCTTGCCACCTTGCTCATCTTCTTCAGGAGGCAATGGGAACTGAACCCAGGACCTCCCAGGTGGTAGGTAGGTACCCAACTGCTTGAGCTATATCCACTTCCTCCCTGTGGTTTTGATTCTGCTATAAGAACAGCTCTCCTCATAGAACTCAGGAAGAACTGATTCCCATGATTTACAAATTTGGACTTTATTTTTGTCCACAAAAATAGAATATTTTACCCTTATATCTGACTGACCTGGTGACAAGCTACCAAAATAAGGTATTATAGAAGGACTTCTTTCACACTTAGGAGTATTATGTTCTGTGTAAATATTGTGATGAGTTAGAATGAGGAGTTGAGTCGGCTCAAGGTCTTCAGCCATTATTAAACAAACAAACAAATTGACTGTCACGAGTGGAAGGTCTGTGTCCTTAGAACAGGCCTTCCCCTTGGTGAAGCCAAATCACCCTCTTACTAGAAAAGCAGAAAGCCAGTCTGTGTGTGCCTGTGCGTGCATGTGCACGTGTCCACACGAGTGTTTCATGCCACGGATCTGTGGCTTGGCTGCAATCGCTTTCTCTTCGTGGATGCTGGCAAATGGTGTGGAGTAGAAGGTCAGTTTCTCTCATCGAATAGCAGAGTGATTAGACAGCAAGACTGTTAATTAGAATGCTAGGACTGCAGCAGGGCTCCTTCTCGCTGGTAAGCTGTGTGATGGCAGCTGGAATTGTGAAAATCTGGAGAGAAACCATGTGGAAGAGTTGTTGTTGCCAAAATCTCTAGAGCCCTGGAGAAAAAGAACCAGCTATAAACCCTGCGCAGGATTTTAACTCCCAGGGAAGACATAGGGTGAATTCTAGTTTAAGCTTTGAGCAACTGCCCAGATTAGATTTAGCAGTGAATGATTACTGTTAAAGGTAGTAATGAGATATATGTATTTCTTTAAATCTTGCTCTAATTGCTGTAATCAAATTTTTTTTTTTAGGAGGCACTGGGGATTGAAATTGTGACCTCATACATGGGAAGCAGGAGCTCAACCACTGAGCTACATCTGCTCCCCTGTACTCAATTTTTATCTCTAATAATTTGAGACAAATTGTTAGCTTAATATAGTATTCTGTTTCTCCAGAAAAAGCACAGGGTTGTGGATAAGCATGTTAACACCGGCTCTCTTCCTGTGGGCAGCCTTTTGTTCCACAGCCAAGGCCAGCTCTGCCCCAGGAGTAAACAGCTCGATTGGCAGTCATGGTTAGAAGGGGCAAGAGTCCATATGTGCAATCTCCAAAACCCAAACCTACAAAAGACGATCCTAAGCAGGCTTCTTGGAGAAACGGGCGGCAGTGAGAGGGACCACAAAAGCACCAGGAGCCTGTGGGGGGCAGGAACCCTGCCTTGTACAGGCAGGCAGGTGGGACTCTGAAGTCAGGGAGAAGACTTTCAGGATACACATCAGGTGAAAAATGGGTGAGGCCTTGAGTACACCGGCCTCCTTTTCTAGATGCTTCCTATTCACACTGCAGGGCCAATCTCTGTTGTGCACCAAACCTGTCCTGCTATGTTCCTGCGTTTGCCAATGCCACACATTCTAAATTAGTAAAGAGCTAGGGCCCTGTTCAGAGAGTGTTTTTCCAAAAGCATCAGAAAAAATGGTAAAGGGAATTCCAGAAGATATGCCTTGGAACCGCAAATCGTGGAGGCAAAAGATCTTCCTAATTTAAAAAGTTGTTTGGAGGGCAGGTGTATTAGTCAGCCAAAGGGATGCTGATGCAAAGTACCAGCAATCTCTTGGTTTTTATAAAGGGTATTTATTTGGGGTAGAAGCTTACAGTTACCAGGCCATGAAGCATAAGTCACTTCCCTCACCAAAGTCTGTTGCCACGTGTTGGAGCAAGATGGCTGCTGGCATCTTCAAGTGTTCAGCCTTCCTCTTCCTCTTAAGGCTCTGTGGTCCCAGCTTCTTCCAACCTCAGCTGGAGGCTGGGATAAGTCTCGTCTCCCTCCCAGGGCTCATTTCTCTCTGGTCTCAACTGCTCTGGTCTCTCCACAAGGTCAGCTGTAGACTCTCAGGCTTGCTTTCTCCCTGGGGCCTCTGCCGTGTCTATGGAGCCGTCTCTATTCCTCTGTGTTCTTCTCCTGTGTGTTTACTTCCCAGGGCTCCAGCTCTAAAACTCCAACTTTCTCCTCTGCCATGTTGTTTTCTCTGTGAGTCCCCATCCACCAAGGGGGTCCTACTGATGTGGACCAATCAAAGCCTTTATCATTATTTAATCAAGTAAACGTGAAACCTCTGAATCCAATACACTCGAATATGCCCAGAGGAACAGACCAGTTCACACACATAGTCCAATCTCTGTTTTTGGAATTCATAAGCTGTAGCAGGAAAGGAGAGTGGAAGTGTAAAGGGAAGGCACTGGTGATGACAGTATTAGGTTTGAATCAGCCTCAGAGCCCGCCTTTTACAAGCAATGTGGCCTTGGGCATGCTATCTAAACTCTCCAGACATCAGTTTTGTCATGCTCATCGCAGAATTAGCAATACTCACCTTCCGGTTTTGTGCGGAGTAAATAACAAAGCTTGGAGCACAGTAAGCATTAAATAAGTGGTAGCCAGCATTAGTAGCTATTATTATTATTATTTTCTCCTCCCCTCCCCATTTTTGCTATCTGTGTGCATTCACTGTGTGATCTTCTGTATCTATTTCTTTCTGTCTTCTCTTCTCATCTTTCTCCTCTAGGATTCACTGGGATTCGATCTTGGGGACCTCTGATGTGGAGAGAGGTTCCCTGCCACCTGTGCCACCTCAGTTCCTGGTCTCTGCTGTGCTTCGCCTTAACTCTCCCTTTTGTCTCTTTCGTTGTGTCATCATCTTGTTGCATGACTCACTTGCGCAGGCACTGGCTCACCGCGCGGGCGCTCACGTGGGCACTCAGAGTAGCTATCATTGTTATGCCTACATTGCTGTGTTTGATATTGAAAGCCCTGTGCAATCTGCCTCCACTCTGCTTATTTTGTTTCCTATCATTGCTTCATTCCTGCAATAAACCCACACCAAGAACATGTGCCAGACTTTAGGTGGGCCATTTTCTTCTCTCTTTCTTACCTTTGTTCCTGTTTTGGCCTCTAGATGAAATGCCCCTTCCTATGCATCCATCGCAGCTCTTGAGGCTCCACTCAAATCCCATTTCTTCCATGAAGATCTCTGTGGTGAATTCAGCTCACTTAGGCCTCTTTATTTTTCTGAATAACTTCAGTAATTACAGTTAGCATCGTAGAGTTTAGTGCTGGATAATACAGAGAAGAACTTTCTGTAGTGATGGAAATATTCTACAGCCACATGTGGCTATTGAGTACTGGGAATGTGGAAATGTGGCTAGTGCAACTGAGATGAATTTTTAAAAAAATTTTTAATGAAAAAAAGATATTTAGATTATATAAATATTACATAAAAAGTATAGGGGATTCCCATATGTCCCACTCCCCGCTCCACACATATTTGCTCCCATTAACAACATCCTTCATTAGTGAGGTACATTCATTGCAATTGATGAATACATTTTGGAGCATTGCCGCTAAGCATGGATTGAAGTTTACATTGTAGTTTACACTCTCTCCCACACAATTCTGTAGGTTTTGGCAAGATATATAATGGTCTGTATCTGTCTTTGCAATATCATTCAGGACAATTCCCAAGTCCCGAAAATGCCCCTGTATTACACCTATTTTCCCTCTCCTTGCCCTATGGACTTTCAGTGGCCACTGCCTCCACATCAATGATACAATTTCTTCTATTGCTAGAATCACAATAAATCTATAGTAGAATACCACTCTAGTCCATTTTCTTGAGGGTTTTGGGATGGTAATGCTCACTCCACCTCTAATTGAGAAGGGGCTGAGATGAATTTTTAATTTAATTTAATTTTTATTAATTTAGCTTTGAATTTGACAAACCGCCTTGGCCCATGGTGTCAATTACCTACTCTGTCAAGAAACCTCTTGTGATTGGTAAGACTCAGGAGTTTCCGCGATGGCCACTTGGGCCCCACGCCCACCCCTCTTCCCCCAGTGTCCCCTCTGCCTGCAGAGAAATCAAGGGATGGGTTTGGGGGAAGAGGAAAGGCAGGACAGAGGGGTTGCGCTGAGTGAGGGAGGATTGGGTGTGAGCTAGGCAGAAACTGGGGTGAGCAGGACTCCCATGCCTTTGTGCGTGCCCCTGCAGAAATGGCTGCACCTTTAAGTGGAATTTGCAGGAGTTCTGCGCTGGTGACCTGGCAGCCCCTGCAGCTCCACAGGTAGGTGACACCTCTGTTGGGGGCCCTGGTGTCATTGTGGCTGACCAACTGACCTGTTTCTTGCAGGGATCCCTGGATCAGGATTAAAGCACCTCACCTGGCCCTGGTTGAGGCCCTGCTTGACCCTTCCTTCCTGACCCGACTTCAGAAGTTCCATGTTACTCCTTCCTCTGCCAGCACCAGCTCAGGTCTAATTTTGTGCTCAATGGACAAACTTTTGGTGATGGGCTCAGGGCTCCAGTTACCTTAATAACAGGAACAGGCACTCTGAACAGCTGTGGAGACGAGTCTAGTCACTATAAAGTCCCATCAGTAGGTCAATAGATTGGCATTCTGGCTTACAAATATTCCCCACGCCCACCCCATTGCAAGTTTCTATAGCCTGGCTGAAGCTAATGATAAGATTCATAAAATACTAGTATTGAGCCCCAGAATCTGGATTGAGAGCTCCCCCACTCCCTCACTTGCCACTATCTCCAGTTAATTAGAGGTCATCAGCTCTGCATCTGTCATGTGGTATCATTTATAATACGTCCTCAGTTGAACTTCGAATTTGCACTCCTCTAACTCGGCTGGGCTTTCCTCAGCTCTGACCTGATCCCCCATCTCCTAGAACACAGACATTTAGGGCTCGAGGAGATGCTGAGATCATTCCCTGCAGAGGCCCAGGAGAGAAGTGGCTGGCCCAAGGTCTCACAGATGCTGGGTGACATGGCAAGGCTCGAACCCAGCTACCTTCTGTTCCAACTCAGTCTCTCAATTCCCTTAGGCTCTACGATTTGTCCTTGAGTTTTGGATAAGATAACTGAGGAAGTAGAGCCTGGACCATCTGGCAGGGAGACTACCTTTTATGCTCAGGTATATTCTTGCAAATTTGATAATAATGTGAATTTCAGTAAATTATATACTTTATCATGTTTTTCAAAGATTAGAGATGTAGTCTTTCAGTAAAAGCTTTCAGCCTTGAGTATATATATTGGATAGAGAAGAAAATAGCGTGCTTAGAGGGAAAATAATTTTCTGATGAAATATTAAATTGATATTCAGAATAAACCAACAAATATTAAGTGTGGGACAAGACTCTTTTTATTTTAACAAATCAATTTTATTGATATATATTAATAAAGCATACAATTTATCCAAAGTGTACAATCAGTGGTATTTGATATAATCATATAGTTGTGTGTTCATCACTTTAATCATTATTAAAGCATTTTCATTATTTCAATAATAATAATAAACACAAAATAGACAAACAAGAAAATTCCTCACCTCTTGGTCTGTTTCCCCTGCTGTACATAGCTGCTACTTCTAGCTATACTTTTTAAAAAAAATTTATTATTATTTTAAAAGATTTATTTATTTATTTCTCTCCCCTTTTCCCCCACCCCGGTTGTCTGTTCTCTGTGTCTATTTGCTGCGTCTTCTTCTTTGTCCGCTTCTGTTGTTGTCAGCAGCACGGGAATCTGTGTTTCTTTTTGTTGCATCATTTTGTGTCGGTTCTCCGTGTGTGCGGCACCATTCCTGGGCAGGCTGCACTTTCTTTCACGCTGGACGGCTCTCCTTCCAGGGTGCACTCCTTGCACGTGGGGCTCTCCTACACGGGGGACACCCCTGTGTGTCACGGCACTCCTTGCGTGCATCAGCACTGCGCATGGGCCAGCTCCACACAGGTCAAGGAGGCCCGGGGTTTGAACTGTGGACCTCCCATGTGGTAGACGGACGACCCTAACCACTGGGCCAAGTCCACCGCCAAAAGTTATTTTTTAATTGTCTTTTTTTTAAAGATACATAGATCACAAAAAATGTTACATTAAAAAATATAAGAGGTTCCCATATACCCCCCACACCCCACACCACTCCTCCTGCATCAACAACCTCTTTCATCATTGTGGCACATCCATTGCATTTGGTGAATACATTTGGAGCACTGCTGAACTACATGGATTGTAGTTTACATTGTAGTTTACACTCTACCCCAATCCATCCAGTGGGTTATGGCAGGATATATAATGTCCTGCATCTGTCCCTGTAATGTCATTCAGAACAACTCCAAGTCTCAAAAATGGCCCCAAATCACACCTCTTTTTCCCTCTCCCTGTCCTCAGCAACTCCCATGGCCGCTGTCTCCACATCAATGATACAATTTCTTCCATTGCTAGAGTCACTACAGTTCTATAGTAGAATACCAGTAAGTCCACTCTAACCCATATTTAATTCTTGCACAATTATTTATTTGTTTACTAGCAGTTTTACTGAGATGTAGTCACATACCATATGATCTCCAAAGTATGTAACCAATGGCTTTTAGTATAATCACAATGTTGTACATTCATCATCTCAAAAATTTTAGAACAATTTCATTACTCCAAAAAGAAAGTCTCCATACCCCTTAGCATTCCTTCCTTGGCACTTCATAACCACTAATCTAATTTCATCTTATAAATTGATTTATATTTACATTTTACATAAATGGAATCATACAATATTTAGTACTCTGTGTCTGGTCTCCTTCACTTAGTATAATTTTTTTTTTGGACTGATATTAACATTTTGTAGCATCAACCTACATTTGTTCAGCTTCAAAGAAAAACAGACTCTTTTTTTCTAGAGGAAGATATTGCCTATTTCTTTAAAAATCCTTTATTTTTCTCTATCTCTGTTCCTTTTGAAAACTCAGACTTTGATTTCTTCTTTCTTCAGAGTTTGGTTTTCATGATCACTATTAATTGTTTATTTAGCAGCCTGGATTAGCTTGCTGCAATGGTTACTTAGTCTCTTGTGTAAATTATTTGCCATTAAGAGTGAGTTTTTCCTGGTATCATTATTAAGATTTATTATTTCTGTAGTGTGACTGGCTCTGTACTAGGATTCCTGTCAGCTAAATAGATAAACAAAGAAGCAGGTATTTTGGTTTTTACCAGGCATAAGATTTTCTATTATACAATTTAATTAAAAGATCTGGGAGGTTATAGGAGATAATATAAAGCTTGGGATTCTTTAGAAGGAAGGTCTGCTGCCAATTTTCTTTCCTCAGCAACCTGCATTTCCTGTGGCCATCAGGATCGTAGAGCCTGCTTTAGACTGGTCCCCAGGTCGGTACATTTTGTTCTATAAAAGATTTCCAGAGGATGGAGGAACTTAAATGAGCTGCAGAGACAGTCCTCAAACTTTATATTAATTAATCATTTCGGCCTGCTCCCCTACTAAACTTTTAACTCGAGCAACTAATAGGGAGCCAACAGATGGTTTGCATTTCATCTTTTGTTTTCCCTGCTCCTTTTCTGGAAAAGGGGCTAATGAGCAGTGAAATGGCCAGGCGAGAGATGCCAGAGAAGAGAAGAGGAGGACCTGCTGAGGGAGTCTGCCAGCTGTGTTAGCAGCGCCCGAATTACCACCAGGTGCCAACGAAGGGGTCTGAAAACACCCAAGATCAAGGTTGAGTGGAGTCGAGATAAGAAAAGATGGTATTTCAATCCACACGATGCCCACTCTGCCCTTTGGAGGACAAGTAAAAGAAGAAAGACAGTTTGCAAAGTGTGACAAACCCGTTCGCGTTTGCCCTACAGATGTTGGCACTCGTTGAGTTAATAGCAAGCTGTTGCCTAAGCTATTTTTCAGAGCATTTTAAAAGGCTTCTAGATGCACCGAAACCAATTATATTAATATTTATTTGTAGCCTCTTTGGTCCTGGCCACAGAAGGGAGATGAAGAAGGGAACATCGCTGTTTGGAAAGCGCCGCAAGGAGATGCTCGCCTTGTGCCCCTGCCGTGGCTCTAAGGACTAAAGCCTTCAGAAGGCGACCTGTGGCAAGCGTGGCTACCCTGCCCAGTGCAGGAGGAAGTACAAGTGGGTGCTGAAAGATGAAATACCACCGTACCGGTCGCATGAGGCACCTAAAGACTGTACTGGAGATTCAGGCACGGATTCTGAGAAGGAGCAACTCCTAAATCCAGAAGGACGGCTGGTATAGCATCCAGTTCATCTGAAGGATTTCACTGATCCGTTGTGCAATAAAATTTCTGGTTTAAAAAATAAATTTAGGGAAAAGGACTTTGGCCCAGTGGTTAGGGCGTCCGTCTACCATATGGGAGGTCCGCGGTTCAAGCCCCGGACCTCCTTGACCCGTGTGGAGCTGGCCATGCGCAGTGCTGATGCACGCAAGCAGTGCCGTGCCACGCAGGGGTGTCCCCGCGTAGGGGAGCCCCACGCGCAAGGAGTGCACCCGTAAGGAGAGCCGCCCAGCGCGAAGGAGGGAGCAGCCTGCCCAGGAATGGCGCCACCCACACTTCCCGTGCCGCTGACGACAACAGAAGCGGACCAAGAAACAAGACGCAGCAAAAAGACACAGAAAACAGACAACCGGGGGAGGGGAATTAAATAAATAAAAAAAATAAATCTTTAAAAAAAAATAATAATAAATTTAAATTTATACAAATATACCTATTTGTAGGGAGTGCTCAAGACTTAAGGTAAAAATTCAGAATGTGTGACCCCACCAAAGAAGTCTTTTTGCCACGGGCAACAGGGATGTGGAGGTAACGATGAGATAGCAGGGCGTGATTACGAAGGCACAGACCTGAACTCAGCTTTATCTGAACCAACCCCGTGCTATTTTAATGAGGGAAAGAAAAAGTTCACTGTTACAATATTATTAAATAGAAATTAAAAGAAAGAAATGGTTCTCCCTCTGGAAGCAAGACCAAAGAAATGGGGTGGGCCTGTCTGAAAAAGTTTCAGTAGCAGCAAGACTAGGGAAATCAGGGCTGCGCAGCCCCGGAGTTGATGCTGTACCTGAAGAGCTGCGTTCTGCTGGCGTAGTGCATGGTGATTGTGTTTGCTTTTGCATGTGTGCTGGTGAACAAAAAACCCAGCAGGTCTAGCTGGATGTCATGGCAGAATTCCAGAAGAGATACACCAGGGCAACTGGAGTCAGGAAATGCAGCTGCTCCTTCTGAGACTGCCACCGCCAGGCTGTGTGACCTCCGAAAAGTCACTTTCCTGCTCTGAGCATGAGTTTCCTAGGATCTCAAAGAGAAAGGAATACTTCCGGCTCTAAAACGGTCAGTCCTTCTGCTGTAGCAATACTTTCGATTGAGAAAATGCCTTCTCCCCTAACCTCAAGTAATTCGCAAAACACTGCCAGGCTGTAAAACCCCTCTGTAATTGACAGGTATTAGTTCCCTCTTATTGCAGTTGGAGTGACGGAGAGTCACGGAAGTGAAGTGGCAGGTGGAAGGTGACCTTGTCACCTCTTAGAGGAGGATGGAGACCTGGACTCTGACTTCAACCCAGAGCTTAATCCATTGAGGCCGGAATTTTAATGGAAAATGAAAAAGAGGCTGATGGAATTTGATGTCTGGGCGTTTCCTTAATAACTACAACAAATCCACTCAATTGTATGGTTTTTAAAATTTTCGTACCAGGCCTCTTCACCGTCTTGTTCTTTGACTGGAGTTTTATCACAGGGTGGTAGTGATGTTGTCTTTTTATTTCATCAAGCCTGTTCTTCTGTGGGATGGGCACTGAGCACCTGCACAGGTGGGGAGACTCAGACGGTCACAATATTTCTTCCCCGAGGGATGACTTGGCACCCTTTCTCCACATTCCCAGCCAGGGCTGCCTCCGATATCTGTGAGACGAGGCACACTTGGCTGAAAAATGGGAGCACTTCGCAGTGATGGACCTTCGGCTGGCAGTTATCGCCCATGTCTCAGCCGTGCCAGTGGTGAGCAGCCCCGAGTCAGCATTTGCTTCTCCAGCTCTTTAACCTTGCTCATTGGGCCCTCCAGACCTTCCTTCTAGGTGGCCCTGGGAAGTCCTGGGTGGGGTGGGGTGAGGTGGAGCTGGTGGGTGGGGCTTTAGCTCAGTTATGGTCTATGCCATGGCATTTGATACTTCCACCAGCTTCTGCTCTCCAGCCCTGCTTCACAGAATGCTGACTCTTGTCGCTGTGGCTCCAGGTCCTGGGCCAGGAACTGAGGACAGTTTGAATCCATCCCCTATGATTATAGCCCATTACTCTTGTCTCTTCCTCCATGCTCTCTTTTTTATCTTTATTTTCTTTTAAATGTTACATTAAAAAAATATGAGGTTCCCCATATACCCCCCACCCCCCTCACCCCACCCCTCCCACATCAACAACCTCTTCCATCATCGAGGCACAGTCACTGCACCTGGTGAATACATTTTGGAGCACCGCTGCACCACATGGACAATGCTCTACATTGTAGTCTACACTCTCCCCCAGTCTACCCAGTGGCCCGTGGCAGGACACACAGTGTCCAGCATCTGTCCCTGCAGCACCACCCAGGACAACTCCAAATCCTGAAAATGCCCCCACATCATATCTCTTCTTCCCTCTCCTGACCATCAGCAACTACCATGGCCATTTTCTCCACATCAATATTACAATTTCTTTCCTTACTAATCCCAATAGTTCTATAGTAGAATACCAGTAAGTCCACTCTAAAACATACTCTATTCCTCCATCCTGTGGACCCTGGGATGATTATGTCCAGTTCCCTTCTACATCAGGAGGGGGCTTAGATTCCACATGGATGGTGGATGCAATTTTCCTGCTTACTGTTGTAGGCACTCTTGGCTCCCTGGTGTGGTGGTTGACCTTCTTCACCTCCCTTGTTAGCTGGCCAGTGTAAGTCCAGTAAACCAGAGGGTAGGAGTTGCAAGTATTCTGAGGCTCAGGGCCTGGCTGTCACATGGACAGTCCAGAGATTCAGGTCCCCTGGGTATACACTAAACCCCAGCGCCAACTACAGGTCCTGTAAAAGTAACAGAAGAGGCATGTGTAGAAAGGTCATATCTGAGTCCAACTCCATCACACTCAGGAACACAAACTCCAAAGTAGGGCCAATTGCCATAGACTGAAATGTAAACCATAATGTAAAACATTAGATAACTAAAATTTAGAAAATTGTATAGTCTAAAATGTAAACCATAATGTAAACCCAAATGGAACCATGTTTGAAAGCTATTGTTTCAATATCTGTATTATCAGCTGCAGCAAATATAATATGAACATGTAAAAAAGATCATTGCTGGGAAAGGGACAAAGGGTTTGATGTTGGATTTGTGGGAGTACCTTATATTGTATATGTGAATTACTGTGATCTAAAACTTATGTGAAGACAAACTTAATAATTAGGAAAAAAGAAAATAAAGAAAGGTGTAGACACTGAGGAAGAAATGGAAGAAATTGCTTTGTCACTGTACACACAGGGCAACACTTATAGCAGTGATGAAAGGCAAAATGTAAAGCTTTTTCATTTTTTGATACCCTAATTTATTTTTCCTTTATTTAATTTTTCTAAATTACTATGTATTCTATATCTAACCTTTAAACCCATCACTATATTCCATTTTACTATTAATGGAACCTGGCAGTATATTAGGCTTCCTTGTTAAAGAAGTTTTGGGTCACAGAGAGATTCAACTATGGCAGGGGAGGAGCACTCTTGTGGGGTGTTTTTGATGGGGGACACATGGTGCGGAGGGAGTTCTCCAGGGCATGTATATAGGTACATAAAAATGTTTGGATATTTTCAGAGTGGTTTCAGTTAAAAACGACAACTGAGGGAGTGCTGAGTTCCTAACCAGCTCTATCACATTCCCCAATGGAACAGCAACAATCCCCCAAGTGCAATGGCAAAGACCAATAAAGACGGATGGTCCAGCAATGAGCCCTTGATACTGATGGCTCCGATTATGAGCCTGTGTGCCTGAAATATGAACTAGGCTAGAGATGCAGGGTGCCTAAGAGTTACTCCCTAGAGCCTCCATGTTGCTCAAATGTGGCCACTCCCTAAGCCAAACTCAGCATGTAAATGCATGTTCTCTTTTTTCAGGCCAGGGCTGACTCCAGAGGGTTCTTAGTCCCTCATGGGAATAGTCCCCTCACATCTGAGTATGTGGACTCTAGCTGAAGCCTCCGTCTCCGTGAATTTCAGAGGTGGGCTCAGAGCTGGCCTAAACGCCTCTGACCTGGGGGTCCATAAAGCCAAAAGGCAGGAGGGGGATCCCTCAGCTCACTGCTTGCCATGAGGTTTCCCATGACGTGACAGTGGAAGAGGAGGGCAATTGCTTCCCAAGGCCTGCGGCCCTGCTGCTCTCCCATTACACACTCAGGACTCCCTTGAATCACAGTAAAACTGGGAAGCCTTCCTCCTTGTGGGCCGCTGGCCTGTCTCTGCCTCGACAGCCCTGCAGTGCCTCTTCCGGGAGCTGTGCTGCATCTGTGGCTCCCCCTGCCTGCTGAGGCTCCACCTGGCTCGCCACACCGCCACGGACACGGCTTGTACCCTGGGTCTCTCCTCTTTCTTTCCCAGCAAAGATGACCTGTCCCGGGTGCCATTCCATCAAGAGGCGATCATTTCTGAGAAACAACAAACCACTTTTATCAGAGATGTTGGACAATAACGAGGACTGTGTCCTACCTCTTAAGCTGGCTGTTCTGACAGAGGGTGATTGGACCTGAGAGGTGGTACCTACCTTTTGGCTTTCAGGACTGAAGACCAAGAGCCTCGCCAAGGTTAAGGTCACCGTTAGAAACAAGGACGAGGGCAGCGGACACCCCGTGGATGCTCCAGATGCTCATACCACAGCAGTCGTGCTGAGCGGATGCAAGAACAGGGTGAATGAAAGAATGAATGAATCCTGCAGCTGCACTCATTTGTCTCTAAGCTTAAGCCTTGTTGGGTGAATCAGAGTTATTAATATAAATAGCTCTAGTGGCAACAATATGTCCCAGTGAGAGTCCTATTTTAAAAATTAACTTTAAGACCTATTTTAAAATGTTTTTCTATATCCTGTGTACATTCTCTCTTGCACTCATTTGAAGACCCAAATCTGTTGTTTATAGTGTTTATTACTTTTAAACATAAGGGAGTACATATGATGTCTGTCCATTTTCTTCTAGAGCTAGTAAACAGACTGGGAACAGAACCAATGTGATCAAATTCACTCTGCCATTGACCTTGTGTGAGCCCTCCAAGGTCAGTGATGGTAGTTGGATTTTTGTCAGGATTGACTTGTTTGTAGCTGGAGTCGGGTCTCCCGCCTACTAACGTTTGTAATCTTTCCTTACTATCTAGCCTGCTGTAAAATTACTAGTACATTTTCCCCAGGCAATGACTTTGTGATTTTCTACTTTTTTATTGATCAATAAACAGTTTTAAACCAAAAAACCCCACAGTGAAAATAGAAACTTATTTGGTACTTTGTAACTACCTGCCTTGGAGAAGGAAGAGGGATTGGAAAGATAAGAGCCTCAGGCACCTGCTGCCTTCTTGACGCCATCTAGAAGAAAATAGAAAAATGCAGCCATAGGTTAACAAAACAACATTTGTCTACACTATGCTAAATAACTGATTGCTTTCCATGGAATTAACCCATTGTTTGTTTTCTTTGAAAATTTAGTCTTCCTTATTAGAGAAGTTTTGGGTTTACAGAACACTCCTGCATAAAATACAGGATTCCCATATGTCACATCACTGACATCTTGCATTAGTGTGGAACAGTTGTTACAACTGATGATAGCACATTTTTATAATTGTACTCTTAATTAATGGTTTAACTTAAGGCACACTGTGTAGTGTAGTTCCACGGAATTTTTAAAATATTTTTTATTCTGTTACCATATATGCAATCTAACATTTACCTTTTTAATCACGTTTAGATATATATTTCAGTGCTGTTAATTATATTCACAATGTTGTGCTACCATTACTATCACGCATTAACAAAATATTTCCATCATTCCAAACAGGTACCATCTACATTTTAAGCCTTAACTTCCCATTCTCTATCCCCACACCGTCCCCTGGTAATTTATATTCTAGATTCTGACTCTACGAGTTTGCTTATTCTAATTGTTTCGAATCAGCGAGCTCATACTCTATTTGTCCTTTTGTACCTAGCTTCTTTCACTCAACATGATGTCTTCAAGGTTTATCCATATCAGAAGTTTATTCCTTTGTACGGCTAAATATTATTCCATTGTATGTATATATCATGTTATTTATCCATGCATCAGTTGATGGACACTTGGGTTGCTTCTATCTTTTGTGAATAATGCTGCTATTTACACTGATGTGTAAATATCTTTTCAAGTCTCTGCTTTCAATTCTTCTAGGTATATAACTAGTGGTGGGATTGCTGGGTCGTAACTTTCTGAGGAACCCCCAAGCTGTCTGCCACAGTAGCTGCACCATTTTACATTGCCACCAGGAATGAATGAGCGGTCCTGTGTCTACATATCCTCTCTGACACTTATTTTCCTTTTTTTTTTTTTTTTCAGTAGCAGCCATTCTACTGGGTGTAAAATGGTATCCCATTGTAGCTTTTATTTGCATTTCCATGATGGCTTATGATGCTGAACACATTTTCAAAGTGCTTTCTGGCCATTTGTGTAAACCACTGTTTTCACGACCTGGGTGAAAACAGGCCTTACAGACCATCATGCTCTGTAAACATGGAGAGAGCAGGCCATGGCACTCAGGGTCACTTATGTTTCCCCAGTGCCAAGAACAGTGCCTGGCATAGAGTTCATGTCCAATAAACATTTGTAGAATAAACGTTTGGTTAAATGACATAGCTACCAGGCTTGAGACTAAAGTGAATTTATTCATATTTTACCCTGAGACTGGTTTCCAGCTATTTCTTTGCATAAGTCTGATTTCTCCAACTAGACTTAAGGACCTATGTGTCTTCTGTTTCCTGTGGCAGTAAATTTAGTTTATGGCCATGGAAATTCCTGTAGGTAGTACTGACGAAGCTTCCAATGGCTATGGCTTACCATCATCCTGTTTTTTTCCTTTGGCTATATATAAGTTTAGAAAATAAAACAATATTTTAAGCAAAATTAAGTCAAAAGGTAGTTAAGGATAACAGACAATTTGTAATTTGAATTCAAAACTGTCCACATGGACATATTTTTGAATGCTGGGAGAGGTTTTTTTCTCACATTTGCTGATAGGATTACGCCTTTTATCCACGGAGTGTTTGGAGGTAGGATGAAGTGGAAGAGTGTTTTAGTTTCCTAGGCGGCTCAAAGCAAATGCCATGAAATGGTTTGGCTTGAACAATGGGAATTTATTTGCTTATGGTTAAAATCTGCGAAAATGTCCAGACTGAGGCATCATTGAGGTGACGCTTTCTTCCCGAAGACCAGCTGCGGGCAATCCTGGGCTCCTCTGCACATGGCAAGGCACAGGGAGCCGTGAGCCGGGCTCTCCCTTCTCTTCTGGGTTTCATTGATTTCAGCATCTTGCTTCCATGGCTTTCTCTCTCTCTGTATTCATTCCATTTATAAAGAACTCTAGTGACAGGATTAAGTCCCATTCTGAATGAGGTGGGTCACACTTTAACTGAAGTAGCCTCATCAAAATACTCCACTTAGGATGGGTTCACACCACAGGAGTGGGTTAGATTTAAGAACACGCTTTTACGGGGTACATACAGTTTCAAGTCACTACCAAGACTGTGTGTGTGTGTTGTGTACTTGTTTGAGCAATGTTGTTCCATTTTGCTTTCCTGATAATAAATGTTGAGAAAGAGTGAAGTTTTGATTTTTGTTTTCCATAATGGCATCTACTGACCAACATCTGTTGTTTGATAACGTTCAAGACTCAGAGATGGCAAATTCAGTGAAGATATGGGCAGGATACATGGAAAAAAGGAAGAACAGAAGTGCTAACTTCTATGTCATAAAAGTAAGGATACAATTTTCACTAATTTTTATCACGTAAAAAATTGTGTTTTTCTTCACGTAAAAAATTGTGCTTTTCTTCACCAAACATGGAAACACAGGCATTTGGACCTGGAAGGACGTTGTCAGCTTCTACTTCTGTCTGTCCGTTTTTCACAAGGAAAACGAGGTCCAGTACAGCTTGTGACTGTCTGAAGTCATGCAGCAGGTTAGTGGCAAAGCCCCCAACTCTGGACACCGCCACGGAGTCTTACGCCCTGCACCCCTGCCTCTAGGGGTCCCAGGCTGTGAACAGCGACCATAACCCCTTGATTGCTGGAGGTGGGGGGGTGGGGGGGGGGGAGAGGGTCCCTGCCACGAAGCATTTGACCCACTCTCCACACCAGGAAAGTTGTCCAGTGCTCATGAAGCTCCAGCTTCAGTCCAGCAGACTTCTGTAACAGGGAGGCACAAGGCCTTTCGCTCAGCCAACTGATGAAAACTGTTCTTTTCAAAATGTCCCAGAAAACCACAATAACTCATATTTCATGAAATGCTAGGGCCGATTTATGTCCCTTCAGGAACACATGTGGTATAAAAAGATGAAGGGAGAGAGGACCTAAAGTTTTACATATGGCACCAAGATAATCCCAGCTGAGTTGGCTTCTCCCTGGAGAGTGCCTGCAGGCTATAATTAGAACAGAGGTAGTCATCCCAACAGATCTGTAATTAAGCAAATCTTGGCTAAGACAAAATTGGAACCAAGGCTAAATTAATCAATAATGGGGTCTTGAGAAAAGGAAAAGAAGGATTCAGTAAAGTGGTGGGGTACAAAAGCAGTATAACCAAATTTGTAGTGTTTCTATACACTAGTAATGAACAATTGGAAGAAGAAATCAAGAAAAAAATTCCATTTACAATAACAACTAAAATAAACAAATATCTAAGAATAAATCTAACTAAGGATGTAAAGGACTTGTGCACCGAAAACTGCAAAACATTGCTAAAAGAAATCAAAGTAGACCTGAATAAATGGAAGGACATTCTATATTCAGAGATTGGAAGACTAAATATTGTTAAGATGTCAATTCTACTCCAAGTGTTTTACAGAGCCAACACAATCCTAATCAAAATTCCAACTGTCTTCTTTGCAGAAATGGAAAAGCCAATCATTGAAATGATATGGAAGGGGAAGTACACTCAAATAGCCCAACCCATGTTGAAGGAAGTTGGAGGGCTCCCACTTCCTGCTCTTAATCAAAACAGCATGGTACTAGCACAAGGAGAGACATATAGAGCAATAGAATTGAGTTGAGAGTTCAGAAATCAACCTTCACATTTATGACCAACAGATTTTTGACAAGGGAACAAAGACCACTCAATTGATAAAGAAGTCTCTTTAACAAATGGTGCTGGGAAAACTGGATCTTCATTTGCAGAAGAATGAAGGTGGACTCCTACCTCACACCATATTAAAAAATCAACTCCAAATGGATCAAGGACCTAAATACAGAGCCAGATCTGTCAAACTCCTGGAAGAAAACAAAGGAAAGTATGTTTAAGACCTTGTGTCAGGCAGTGGTTTCTTAGGCTGTTCACCCCAAGCACTGACAACAGAAGAAGAAATAGATAAATGGGACCTCATCAAAACTAGAAACCTTTGTTCTTCAAAGGACTTTATTGTGAAAGTAAAATGACAACCTACACAATGAGAGAAAATATTTGGGAATCACATATCTGATAAGGGCTTAATATCTATAATATATAAAGAATGCTTACAACTCAACAATGAAAAGGGAAACAATCAATTAGAGAATAGGCAAAACACTTGATTAGACATTTCCCCAATGAAGTTATACAAAAGGTCAAAACTCACATGAAAAGATGCTCAACATCATCTTCCAGCAGAGAAATGCAAATCGAAACTACAATGAGATACCACTTCACACTGGCTAGAATGGCTACTACTAAAAAATCAGAAAATTACAAGTGTTGAAGAGGATGTGCAGACGAGGAACACTCATTCATTGCAGGTGGGAATATAAAATGGTGCAACAGTTTTATAGACAAAGGCAGTTGGGTGGTTTCTTGGTTAGCTATGTATAGACCTACCATCTGACCCAGTAATCCCTCTACTAGGCATACACCCAAAAGAATTGAGAGCAGGGACTCAGATAGATATTTGCACACAGATGTTCAGAGTGCCATTTTTTATAATTGCCAAAAGATGGAAGCAACCCCAGTGTCATCAACCAGTGGGTGAATGGAAAAACACAATGTGGTATACATGCAGTGGAACATTATTCAGCTGTAAAAAGGAATGAAATTCTGATACATGCAACAACTTTGAGGACATTGTGTTGTATGAAATAAGCCAGACACAAAAGGGCAAATATTTTATGATCATGCTTATATGAGAAAATTAGAATAAGCAAATTCATAGGGCTAGAAACTAGAATACAGTTTACCAGGAACTGGGGTGGATGTAGAGGATGGGGAGTCTGTGCTTAATGGTACAGAATTTCTTTTTGGGATAAAGGAAATGTTTTGTTAATGGATGCTGGTGATGGTAAAAACAACATTGTGAATGTAATTAACAGCTTGAACTATTTTAATATATCTCAATGTGGTTAAAAGGAGAACTGTTAGATGGTATATATGTTACTAGAATAAAATAAAATAAACAAATCCAAGAAACAGCACAACACAGTGAACCCTAAGTTAAATCATGGGCTATAGTTAATTGTACAATTATAAAAATGTGCTTTCATCATTTGTAACAAATATACCACACCAATGCAAGGTGTTAATAATAAGGTGGTATATGGCAAACCCTGGGGAAGAAAAAAAGGAAGAAAGGCAAATGAAGATGAAATTTCCCCTTGTTTATTTTAATGGGCAGAACATTTTCTAACTGATTTATGCCACAGCTTCAGTGTATTTTTCATTTTTAAATTTATTTTGAAGTTAATTGGATTTTCAGGCTTTGAAGCTAGTCACTGCAATTGATCCCTGAAAAGATGAATTTATTGCTTAGACAGGCAAAATTCTGACAATCTTCAGAGGATGGAAAATGAAAGAAAACAGCCCATACATAGAGCACTATGGGTCATCTTTGGGTCAGTTCAGCAAGATATGTTACAGCTGGCATGTTTATGGCAGAACCTCAGCACAAGTCATCTTCTTGCAAAATGGGCAGGACCCAGTGAAGTCTTTTGTAAGATAATGCCAGTGATCCAAGCTTAGGAGGAAATGTAGCCCAGGATGAAGACCCTGGGGTTCCAGGCTGGTTTGACTCAAGGGCAGAGAATTGCCTAGATTTGAACAAATTCACACCTTTGCTGTCCCAAGCTGGTCTGGGACCTTCCTGGGGTCAGGTGAATGGCTCTGTTGGAATGCAAGGATGACTCAGGCAAAGAACCAATATGGAACTCATGCCTTCAGCTTCTTTTTGCAGAAGGTCCTGGAAACTTGGCAGTTGCGAAGCAGCATAATGCTCTCCTCACCTCTGCAAAAGTCTGACATCCAGCCAACCTCTCCTCCCTCCACCCATCTGCCCATCATGTAATAACTGAGCCCTTTCTACCTGACAAGCATTTTACCTGAATGAATAATAAGAAAAATAGTTCCTATCCTTATGGAGCATTCCATCCATTGCACAAGTTTGCTGAGAGTTAGAAAAGAGAAGTGCAGGGAACTGCAGGAACATATCAGGTGGGTCTACCCTGGTCTGGGGGTTGGGGAAGGGTTCCAGGAGGAACTGCTGTGAGCTGAGACCTGAAAAATGAGCACGTGTGGGACAGAGAGTCCCACACCTAGACCGATGAAACAGCTTGTACAAAGGCCCCGAGATAAGAAAGACTCAACCACGCTCTTCAGACTGAAAAGAATCCAACACGACTGAAATGTGGAGAGGGAAGGAGTGCCTGCCTGGCATGAGGTCTAGCTGGGGACTGGGAAGGGGGTTCAGGATCACGCAGCGCCGTGTGAGGTATGTTGGTGCTTCGGGCTTCTTTAGGCCAGGTCCCACCTCTCTCTGAGGGCACTCCGGCTTAGAGACGAATGCCTTCTGTGGGCATTGTTTTGGGAGGCAGATGGACAGCCCAAGACAAAGGTGGAGGGGGAAGGGCGAGTGGCCGAGACAGGGCATTGTCTCTGCATCTGTAATCACCTTCCAAATGATAAAGTGCGCGGTCAACCAGATTAAAGATATGAGCCAGTCCCCTGTGTACGGAGGTGTAGACTTTTCTTTAAGATTGGGCCAATGGATGTGAGAGAAAGTGATGCAACTTGTGGGATGTGTGTGTAAAGGGACAGGGCGTGCCTCTGCCCGCGGCTGGAGCGTAGAGGTGCTCCTGGGGACCCTCAGGGACCATGTGCACCAGGGATGGTAGGGCACAGGACGGCTCCCTCCACTTTTTAAAAAATATATTTTAAAATTTATTTTTAAAAGATACTTAGATTACATACAATGTTACATGAAAAATATGAGGGATTCCCCTATGCCCTACTCCCCACACCCCCACTTTTCCCCACATTAACAACTTCTTTCATTAGTGTGGTACATTCATTGCAATTGATGAACACATTTTGGAACATTGCCACTAAGCATGGATTATGGTCTACATTGTAGTTTACACTCTCTTCCACTCCATTCTGTTGGCTATGGCAGGATATATAATGGCCTGTATCTGTCATTGCAATGTCATTCAGGACAACTCCAAGTCCTGGGAATGCCCCCATCTTACACCTCTTTTTCCCTCTCCCTGTCTTCAGCACCTTCAGTGGCCCCTGCCTCCACATCAATGATATCATTTCTTCCACTGCTAGAATCACAATAAGTCTGGAGTAGAACACCAGTGAGTAGGAAGGTTCCCCTTACTGTGGCACTGTCACGGCAGATGAGGACTGCTTACATCTGTGAAGTTAGGTGAGAGAGAAATATACTTTCCTCTTATTAAAGTCACTGTTATTTCACTCTCCGTGGCCACAGATGACCTATATCCTAATTCAGAAGTTTTCAAAGTACAGTTCAGGGACTCTGGGGGTCTCTGATATGCTTTCATGGGGTCCAAGATGTCAAAACCATTTTTACAACACTACTGAAACTTTATGAGCGTTTTTAACTCATTCTCTCATGAGTGTTCAGCTGAGCTTTGCAGAGGCTTCATGGTGAGTGATATCATAACAGATTGAATGCAGAAGCAGATACAAGAATGCAGCTGTCTTCTATTAAGCCAGACAGTAAAAAGATTTGCCAAAATGCGAAAGAATGCAACTCTTCTCAATGAAAGTTTTTTTTTTGTGTATGTGGAAAGTAGAGTTGTTTTTCATAAAAATCCTTATGCTCATATTCAATGGGTTTATCATTGTTATTTTAAATGGATAATGAAATAATTAAAATAATTTGCTCTCCATTTTAATTTCTGATATCATATTGAAAGACGTAGCCCACATACATAGAAGCACTTTGGGACTGTCAATAATTTTTGAGAGTACAAAGAAGTCCTGAGACCAAAATATTTGAGAACCACTGCCCCAACTGATACAGGCATCTAGACTTCCCCTGTGATTGTCAGTCACCCCTCCGTAAGGCCCATGCACCTGCTGTTTCGGTATCAGCTGGGGTCGCTATGCATGTCCCTTTTTGTATACTGATCCTTGTTTTTTCTCTCCTGGTTTCCCCTGAGCCTCTAGCAATTGACCTCAATGTATGTAGACTTCACTTCCGTCCTCCATCCTTTACTCATTCACCAATTCACTCTAAAATGAAGGTCCTAACATGGGGTAGGAATCATGGAGCGCCAAGGATGACCAGAACACACATCCTACTTCGGTGTGGTTCACAGTCTAGCAGTGAAGAAATAGTGCTAGCCCAGGCACTCAGCAGCACAACAGTGGTTGTGTAGGTCACGGATATGACACAGTGAAGGGGATGGTGAACTCCTGCGAAGAGTGGGTCAGGACGATTTTAAGGCAGAGGTGGGTTTAAGTGAGTCCTGAGGAATAAACACAAATTTGCCAACTGTGCAAGTAAAAGGATGGGCACCCAGGAAGTAGCAGGTGCAAAGACAACATGACTTCAAAGGGCAGGGTAATTTTTAAAAATACATTTTAATTAGGGAAGTTGTGAACTTACAAAACAGCTTTCTGAGGAGCCAGCAAACTCTCTTCCACAGTGGGTACCCCATTTTACATGCTTACATGCAATGAAATAATGTTCCTATTTCTCCACATTCTCTCTAACATTTGTTATTTTCCATTTTTTAAAGTAGCGATCACTCTAATGTGTGTGAAAGGGTATCTCATTGTGGTTTTTTTTTTTTTTTCTCATTGTGGTTTTGATTTACATTTCCCTGATCACCAGTTATGCTGAATATCTTTTCATATGCTTTCTGGCCATTTGTGTATCTTCTTTGGAGAGATGTCTATTCATGTCTTTTGCCAATTTTTAATTTTTTTTTTTTGTTGTTGTTAAGTTGAAGGATTTCTTTATGTATTCTGGATATTAAGCCTTCTTTGGATAGGTATTCTCCAAACATCTCCTCTCACTGTTGTCATTTTACTTTCATGATAAAGTCCTCTAAGGCTCAAAAGTTTTTAATTTTGATGGGGTCCTGTTTATCTGTTTTTTTCTTTTGTTGCTTGTGCTTTGGATGTAAAGTCTAAGAATCCATTTCCTAACACAGTGTCTTGAAGATGCTTCTCTATATTTTCTTCTATGATTTTGATATCTCTGGCTCTCACATGTAGGTCTTTGATCCACTTGGGTTGGATTTTGTATAAGGTGTGAAGTAGGTGTCTTCCTTTTTTTTTTTTTTTTAAATACAAATGGAGATCCAGTTTTCCCAGCACCATTTGTTGAAGAGACTATTCTTTTCCAAATGGCTGGTCTTTGGCCCGTTTGTAAAAAATCAGTTGGCCATATATGAGAGGGTTGATTTCTGAACTCTAAATTTGATTTCCTTGGTCTGTATGTCTGTCCTTGGGCCAGTATCATGCTGTTTTGATAACTGTAGCTTTTAATAAGTTTTAAGATTGGGAAGTGTAAGTCCTCCAACTTCATTCTTCTTTTTCATGATGGCTTTAGCTATGTGGAACCCCTTACCCTTCCATATAAATTTGACTGACTTTTCCATTTCTGAAAAGAAGGTTGTTGGAATATTGATTGGGATTGCATTGAATGCATAAATTGTTTGGGTAGTGTTGACATCTTAATGATATTTTGTCTTCTAATCCATGAATGTGTAATGACCTTTTTATTTAGGTCTTTGATTTTTTTTTAAACCAACGTTTTGTAGTTTTCTGGGTATAAGTCCTTTACATCTTTGGTTACATTTACTCCTAGATATTTGATTATTTTGCTGCTATTGTGAATGGATTTTTTTCCCCCTTGATTGTTCATTGTGTATAGAAATACTACTGATTTTTGGGTGTCGATTTTGTACACTGCCACTTTGCTGAATTCATTTATTAGCTCTGGGTACCTTATTGTGGATTTTTCAGGATTTTCTGTACATAAGACCATGTTGTCTGCAAAAAGGAAAAGTTTTTACTTTTTTTTCCAATTTGGATTCTTTAAAGCTCTGGAAAGAACTTCTAGTACAGTGATGGATAACAGTGCTGACAGTGGGCATCCTTATTCTGATTCAGATCTTAGAAGGAAAGCTTTCAATATTTCACCAGTAAGTAGGATGATACCTGTGGGCTTTTCACATATGCCTGTCATCATGTTGAGGAAGGTTCCTTCTATCCCTAGTGTTTTAAGGGGTTTTACGATGATGGGGTGCTGGATTTTGTCAAATGTCTTTTCTGTATCAACTGAGATTATAATGTATTTTTTCCCTTCATTCTGTTAATGTGGTATATTACATTAATTGATTTTCATATGTTGCGTCAATCTTGCATATCAGGGATGACTCTTACTTTGTCATGGTGTACAATTCTTTTAATATGTTATTGGATTTGGTTTGCTAATATTTTGTTGAGGGTTTTTGCATCGATATTCATAAGAGATAATGGTTTGTAGTTTTCTTTTCTTGTGGTATCTTTATATGGCTTTGATATGAAGGTGATGTTGGCCTCATAGACTTAAATAGGAAATCTTCCCCCTCTTCAATTTTCTTGGAATAGTTTGAGTAGAATTGGAATTAATTCTTCTTGGAATTTTGGTAGAATTCCCCTATAAGCTGTCTAGTCTGGGATTTTCTTTTTTGGGAACTTTTTGATTACTGATTTGTTCTCTTTACTAGCAATTTGTTTGTTCAGATCTTCTATTCTTTTTGACTCAATAAAGAAGTTTTTTGTGTTTCTAAGAATTTGTCCATTTCATCTAGGTTATCCAATTGTTTGGCGTATAAGCATACAGTTGTATATAGTATCCTCTTTTTTTAATAATTATATTTTATTTTTAAAGAAGCTTTAGATTACATAAATGTTACATTAAAAATAGAAGGGATTCCGACATGCTCCACTCCCTCCCCCTCCCACACTTTTCCCCATTAACGTCTTTCATTAGTGTGGTAATTTTATTACAACTGATGAACCTGTATTGAAGCATTGCTATTAACCATGGACTACAGTTTACATTATAGTTTACACTGTGTCCTGCACAATTTTGTAACTTATGACAAAATACACATGGCCTGTATCCATCACTGCAATTCATGCAGGACAAAACAATATCCCCAAAATGCTCCCTAATTACACCTCTTCTTCCTCTCCTTTCCCTCAGAATCTCTGCCTTTACATCAATGATAAGAGTTCTTCCACTGCCAGAATAGTTAAGTCTATAGCAGATCACCATCCCCAAACCCTCAAGAGTGGGGAATGAACAATGTACTAAAGTAGATTTATTATTATTCTACCATAGAATCCTTTTATAGTCCTTTTTATTTCATTCAAGGTTGATAGCACTGTCTCCTCTTTTCATTTCTGAATTTTGTTATTTCTATTCTTTTTCTTTTTTTCTTTGTCAGTCTAGCCTAAGGTTTATTTATTTTATTGATCTCTTCAAAGAAGCTATTTTTGGTTTTGTTGGTTCTCTGTCTTTTTAAAAATTTCATTTATCTCTGCTCTAATCTTTGTCATTTCCTTCCTTCTGTTTGCTTTGGATTTAGTTTGCTCTTTTACTTCTAGTTCTTCCAATTTTGAGGTTAGGGCTTTGATTTGAAATCTTTCCTTTTTTAAATGTAGGCATTCAGGCTATAAATTTTCCTCTAAGGACTCCTTTTACTGCATAACATAAGTTTTGGTATGTTGTACTTTTGTTTTCATTCGCTTCAAGATATTTCCTAATTTCCCTTTTGACTTCTTCAACCCACTGGTTTTTAAAGAGTGTGTTGTTTAGTGTATACACATTTGTGGATTTTCTAGTTCTTAGTGTTATTGATATCTAGCTTCATTTCTTTGTTATCAGAAAAGATACATTGTATGAATTCAATATTTTCATATTTATTGAGACTCGTTTTGTAATCTACCATATGACCAATCTTGGAAAATGACTCATCTACACGAGAGAAAATGTCTATTTTGCTGTTGTTGGGTTAAGTGTTCTCTCTCTATATATCTCAGCTCTATTTGGCTGATAGTATTGTTCAAATTTTCTAATCCTTATTGATCTCTGTAGATGTTCTACCCATTATTTAAAATGATGTTTAAAAGTCTTCTATTAATGTGGAACCATTTATTTCTCCCTTCAAATCTGTCAATATATTTAAAATATATTTTGGAGTTTGCCATTAGGTGTGTATATAATTATTTTGTCTTTTTGTTGAATTGACACTTTTGGTAGCATATAATGATATTCTTTGTCTCTTGTAAGTTTTTTACTTAAAGTCTATTTTATCTGATTTTAGTATAGCTACTCCAGTCCTCTTTTGGTCACAATTTGCATGGTATATATATCTTTCATCCCTTTTCTTTCAACCTACTTGTGCCTTTGAATTTAAAGTGAATCTTTTTTATACAACTTATAGTTGGGTATGCTCTTACACATTCTGCCAATCTCTCTCTTTTGCTGGAGAGTTCAATCCATTTACATTGAAAGTAACTTCTGATAGGCAGGGCTGTCTTATGCTATTTTGCTCTTTGTCTTTATAAATCTCATGCCCATTTTGTCCCTCAATTCTTTTGTTAATACCTACTTTCATATTTCTTTGATTTTTAAAATTGTACCTCTTTGAATCCTTTTCCATTTCCTTCTGTATATATTTTTCAGATATTTTCTTTGTGTTTACCATGGGGCTAAAATTCCAAATCTTAAATATATATTTGATTTGATACCAAGTTAACTTCAATAGCATACACATACACTTTTCCTCTACCCTTCTCTTCCCCTAGCTCTTTTCTGTGCTTGTACAAATACTGTCTTTATACATTATATGTCCCAAACCATAGAGTTATCATTACTCTTTATGCATTTGTATTTTAAAACCTGTAAGAAAGAAGCAGTGGATTTATATGCCAAGAAATACATTACAATAGCACTGGCATTCATAATTGCTTATATGGTTATCTTTAACAGGTCTTCTTTTCTTTATGCTGCTTTTATCTACTCTCTAGTGTCCTTTCCACTCAGTCTGAAGAATTCTCTTTAGCATTGCTTGTAGGGCAGGCCTAGAGGTGATGAACTCCCTAAGATTTTGTTTATCTGGACATGTCTTAATTTTCCCTTATTTTTGAAAGGCAGTCTCCCCAGATAGAAATTTCTTGGTTGGCAATTGTTTTCTTTCAGCACTTTTAAAATATTTTGTCCCTCTGCCTTCTTGTCTCCAAGATTTCTGATGAGCAATTAGTACTTATGTTATCAAGGTGCCTTTCTTTATGACACTTTATTTTTTTCCAGCTTTCAGAACTCTCCCCTTATCCTTGGGGTTTATTGGGCTTCTCAAATGTGCCTATTCATGTTTTGCATTATATTTGGGAAGTTTCCTGCCATTATTTCTTTGAATGTTCTATCTGTTCCTTTCTCTTTTTCTTCTCCACATGGGACTCCCATAATGTGTCTATTGGTATGTTTGATGGTATTCCACAGGCCTTTTAGGCTCTGTTCACTTTTAAAAATTCTTTTTCCTTTCTGTTCCTGAGCATGAGTCATTTCAATCAATTTCTTGTCTTCAAGTTCACTGATTCTTTCTTCAGCCAGCCCCAATCTGCTGTTGAAACCCTCTAGGGAACTTTTCATTTCCGTTATTATGGTCTTCAAGTCCAATATTTCTGTTTGGTCCCCTTTAAATTTTTCTCTATGTTAAGATTCTCATATTGTTCATTCACTGTTTTCCTGATATCCCTTAGTTATTTCTCTCTATTTTCCCCTATCTCCTTATTATATTGAAGATCATTTTTAAAAAGTTTTCCACTGGTATGTCCATAATCTGGTCTTCTTCAGTGATGGTTTCTGGATTCTTATGTTGTTCCTTTAGGTGAGCTGTCATTTCTTGATTCTTTGTTTGTCTTATAATCTTTTGTTGTATACTGTATATCTTAATATATATTTTTAAAATTTATTTTACTTTTAGTTTTCTTTATTTACTCCCCCTTCCCTCAGATGGTTCACTTGTCTGTCTACTCATTTTTTGCTTGCATTCTCCAACAGGTACTGGGAACTGAACCCAAGACTTCCCACATGAGAGGCAAGTGTCCAAAGTACCGAGCCGCCTCCACTCCCCATGGGCTGCAGCATCTGCTGGGGCAGAGTCTAGCTCATTGTGGAGGGAGGTGGTATCTGGCTCTATTGTGGCAGGAGGCAGTGTTTAACTCTCTTGTGGTGGCATTTATCTCTGTTGCGGTGGGTGGCTGCATCTACTTGTCTTCTTTTAGGAGGCACCAGGACCTGCACCCAGGACCTCCCATGTGGTAGGCAGGTGCCCAAGTGGTTGAGCCACATCCACTTCCCCATCTTAATTCTAGGATTTAGTTCCTGAGATGTCTGTTCGATAAGTTGTATCCTGTTAGTGATATGATAGAGATTTCCTTGCATGCCAGAAGCTAACAAAAAACCAAACAAACAACAACAAAAAAACTCAATGCAAAACCCACCTTTTACAATCTTCACAAATTGGCTCTGTTTGGCTGGTGCTCTACTTCAGAGTTTTGCCCTCTTATCAAAAAGATCGTCCAGAAGGGAATGTGAAGTGTAGGGTCCTCTTCATATCTTTTCTGAGACTGTAACTTGTTCTAGGCTTGTGCTTGTCTGTGGCCTTAGGAATTCAAATGCCACTTCTGTTCCCTATGAAACAGACTTTGGCCCCTCTCCCCTTGGTGCTGTGTTGTATGGCTTAAGCAGGTAATCCTTTGCCCCAGGCTGTTTTGATGTAATTGTTTCTTACAGTGTTTTAGCTGCCCACAAGTTACTTTTGCTTGCAGGGAAATTTCTGGAGGACAAATCCAAGATGAATTTTTTTACTCATTCTTTCAGGAAGCCACCTGATAGATTGGCACTGCCATATGAGCACTCCAGTAACCTCTGCTGCTTCCAGAACAGGACCAGGGGCACAATGAGAGTGCATGCTGCCTCTACATCACACCAAGGAGGGGTGGTTGAGATGCCAGCATGGGTGCCAAGACCTTCTCCCACTGTTTTTTTTTTAATTCCCCCCTTGTGACTTTTTTGCCTGCTGTCTACT